>NC_135537.1:92966780-93293169 GCF_045843805.1 Urocitellus parryii | reverse complement strand
GGATTATATTTTCTGTAGTCATTTTCAAACAGAAGGAGAATTTTGTTCTCATTTGAAAATAAATATTTCCAAGAATAAAACTGAAAATCTATTGCTTATATTTTTTAATAAAGCCTAAAATACTGTTAATTATAAAATGGACCAATAATTTGTGTTCTACCAAAAGTGAGAAAAAAGTTGCGGAGGTGCCCAATTATTCGAACTACATGGAATTTTTATTATATCACAGAGTTCTTTCAAACTCAGGTATCACCATATCTTTAGCATATCACTATTGTGTGCACATACAAAGGGAAATGCATGCCAAATAATTTGGATGTTTTCTAAACATCTGCCCATTCACCGTGTGGTCCTTCTGCAGCCCTTTTCTGCTATATGTTATCTTTCTGTGTGTGTTTTCCACACACAATCTTATTCCCTGTGCCGTGAACAGCACTAGTGATGCAGTATTTCTCAAAATACTGCTCTGTGATGTCTTTTTTTTATTGTTTGTTTTTGTTTTTGTCTAAGCAGTTGGCACAGTTTCTGGAAGTTTCATGTTGGTGTTTTCTTTGTTGTTGTTGTTGTCGTTGTTTGTTTTGTTTTGTTTTAGTTTTTGTTTTTGAACTTGCATAAGGAATTGATAGAAGTTTTCAGAACACAACTAGGAATCATGTTCTCTCTTTCGTGGGCTTGTGAAGGGTGTGTTATCGGAAAGCTACAGGTGGACTTGGCCCATCATGTGCCATGAATTAAATCCAAGTTAGTGCTTGCACAGCCTGGCACTTGCAGCCTTGATAACAATGACTGTTACGGCCTACTGATTAATAGATTCATTCTGTTTTCAATGCCACTAATAAGGTAAAAATCTGTTTCTTAATAGCAGAATATATGAAATTTGGTGAAGTCAATCTATAATTAATTTCATATTTGACACATATTTAATACACCTAAATTTTCAACACAAATAACTTGAGTTAATTGTTTATAAAATTTACCCCACATATTTGCCTTTAAAGGGATTCATTTTTATTTGCTTTTAAGGGGGGATGGTCAATCAAAGATTGCATAGTACATAATGCACTCATTTGAGACATGTGCATTAGGTACTCTGCAACACAAGGGTGTTGGCATCATAGAACAGGTAGGCACTTTGCCTCTTCTGTTCTCTGAAATATCTCCAGTGTGTGGAGAGGGCCCAGGAAGTCAGCAAATACTCAAGAACAATTTGTTCAAAAAAATCGATCACAAAGAATTTTTATCATTAATGTTTTATGAACCCACCTTTGTGCCAGTATCACTTCCTTTAATTTATTTGTTCTTTTTAATCTTTATCACATTTTTTTGGTGTGTGTGGGGGGTATCAGGTATTGAACTTGGGGGCACTCGACCACTAAGCCACATCCCCAGCCCTATTTTGTATTTTATTTGGAGACAGGATCTGAGTTGCTTAGTGCCTCTCTTTTTCTGAGGCTGACTCTGAACTTGAGATCCTCCTGCTTCAGCCTCCCAAGCTGCAAGGACTACAGACATACTTAGTCCATCACTTTTTGTAAAGTGATGGACTAAGTAATTACACAATTTCCTCCCATCATATATGAAGTCAGTAGGGGAGTCAGAACACCAACTCAAGGATCTCAATACTCCTTAGAAGCACATGGAAGGTAATGTGGCTTCCTGCCATTTCCATGGTTCACCTTGATTTGCAGAGTCTTAAATGCAAGATACAAATAGCACACTATCACAGATCAAAAAGAGCTAGGTAATGAAACACCAGTATTTTTGCATGAGACTTTCTTGTACCTGTGGTATTCAAATAGTATATGTGGGAAAGAAAGACACTATACGTGAGTGTATCTTTTTCAAATTATCCACTTAAAATAGTAGATAGCAGATGTAGGTAAGTGGGTTGCCTAAAAGACATGATTTTAAGAAAGAGTTATTATTAATAATGAGAGGAAATGAATCCCAGGCATTGTAATTCTTCCATGTGCAAGGAGACTAACTATATATATTTTCAACTGCATAATGTTGATTTCAATTGAATTGCATATACAAAAATAAAGCTATTCCCTTCAGTGTCTGTCAAGTGTAGTCATTATCCAAAAAAGTGTTACTAATCATATTAAATCATAATGTTTAAGAACCATAACTCCAACAAGGAAGCTAAAAATTGACAAATGGGTATTTCATTAGAATATGCCAAGAATGTAATCAGCTAAACATAATTATATGTAATACAGTGGCAATATGGTATATAGAATAGATGATTGGGTTACAAATTATAAAACTTAAAATGTTCAAAATATCAGTTTCTGCAACAAATATTCCTCTTAATGATATAATTTAGTCACACTTTGAGACTCAGTAGAGAAGTCTCAAGAATAAAACATCTTGGATTGCCTTCCATGGCCAGCCAGAAATTTAAAATCTTAGTTAAACAAAAGAAATATTAAAGGTTCTGTGCTACCCTCTAATATCATTATAGCTATCCATCATTTTCATTTTCCATAGTAGTTATTAAAGTGATATAAATTATCCTAAAGAAAATTTTAGATTTTTTTCCTAGTGCATTCAGGTTTTCCAGGTTTTGGGGGAGAAGAAAAAAGGAAGTAAATTAAAAGTGGAAAAAAATTAGGCAAATGAATAACTCTGCACACCCTACAGCATATTATCATAGCACAACAGCAAATACATAAAGACTGATCTAGAACAGTTATACATAATCTAACATGTAGAGAGAGGTATGGCAGATGAGACGAAAGAATTAAATGAAGAAGGTCTGAACTAAAAATGGAGGTCCTACTTAGCAGTGTATAAACATAAAAAATAATAACTGTAAACATAACTGTAATTTATGAAAATATTCAGGAGAATGCAGATGATCAATGAGTAGTCACATCAATCAGTGATCCTGGAAGTAATATCATCTTGCGTACTTTGTAAGTTTTGGTTACCTAGGATTTCCAAGGTTTGTGGCCCTGCTTTACCCTGACACAAAATAGTTTTTCCATTCTTCCCACTGGTAAACTGAGTGTCTAGAACCGACTGGAACCTAAAGGAGAAGACCCAATGTTTGCATTCTTGATGGCACAAGTCCCAATTCACCCCTGAAAAATGAATTTATCAGCCCTCCTGTAGCTCTCATGTCCTGTGATTTGCCAAAAATGTCTCATATCCATTTTTTTTTATTACAAAGCTGCATAGTTTATGAAATATGTGATAATTTCGAACATCTGAGATTAGAATTTGGCTGATTGTCTTTTGAATGCTTAATTCAATGTCTATATTTATAGATTGGTTTTGCAGAAATATCTTTCAATAAAGCACCATTAAAACTGACATCTTTAGTAGTGTTAGAATTGCTTCTGTGACATAGTTGGCATAAACAATTTAATAAATAGTCCTTTTGGCATGGCCTAAATGTTTTAAATTACACTTCTTGTGTTTTTAATAGTGCTGAACATTTCATCTTAAATCAGCCTTCTATAAAATATTTATAAAATGATTCAATCCCCAGCAAAGCAAAAATAGTTATAAAATGACATCTGAAATATGTAAAGATTCTTTATGGTGTCCTCTCCCTTTGTTAATTTTCTAGAGTAGTATAAATAATAGCAGTAAATAAAATGGGCAATCAGTGCAACTGCATGCAAAGTTATTTTGCATCTAAATATACTTAGAGGGAAAAATTTAAGTGGAAGAGAGTTAATTAATGACATGGCTGCAAAATTGCTATAACTATCATAGAGCCGTCTGTACTGATACTCTTTCCTGAAATTAAATTTAAAATGAACTTTTGGGCAACAGTTTCTTACAAGTGATGTACACAGTTCACTTTTCTGTATAGTGACTAAAACAGACTTCTCAGAGCACAAAGGACAGATTTATGTTGAAAATTTCAGGAGCCAAACTTTGCTGTTCAAGATTTGTCAAATCTAAGAATATTCCTAGACTATCTGTTATTTCTTTCTAGGAAAGTTAGGATCTATCAGCAGTTATTCAAATAGGGTTGGAAGTGGTCTTTACCTGATTGGATAATATAAATCTCAAGAAGACATGAGAAAAACGACTGGGAAGAGAAATAAATCCTTTAGTGAACCCATAAATCATGGGAAAGAGCCTTCAGTCCCTGTGTATCAGGGTTAAATTTACACATTTTGGCACACTTTAATATAATATGAGGATGGAGATGAATATTACATTGAGAGTTGATTTATATTAGTTTTTAAAAGTTTCTATAAAACTAATTTTGTATTTCCTTATAAATTAGTACCACACACCTCTCTAGAATGATTATTTAATGGAAAGCTTTCATTAATATTTAAACTGTAAATATACACAAAATATGGAGAGCTTCAAACACTCACCATCTTCTGAATAAAATTATGCCAATTCTCTTGAATTTAACATCTTTCCCCAGCAATAAATCAAATGTTAACACATAGGTCTTTCTAGTGGCAATACATGTGGACGCCAAGGACAGTCTTACATTCATTAATGCATAACAAAAACTGAAAACACAAAGAAAAACACAAACTAGTTCTTATTTGGTATCAATTTATTTAAGCAAGTAGCTAGACAGTAGCCAGAGGAAAATGTGAAAAGAGAAGCTAAATATGCATTTGTCCAAATAGTGGAGGAGGTTGAATTAGACATACCAGAAGGCTCCATGAATCTGTGATCTATGAATCAGGATCAAAGATTACTGAGGAAACCAGGGTAGCAAGATGGTGGCTAAGTAAGCTCCTGGGTGACCTTATCCTTGGATCACACCAAGGGAAAAGATTATTCGTGCACACTGAAACTTTTATAAGGGTCAAGGAGATCAGGTAAGATAACACAGCATCTGCTTTTAGTATACTAAAAGAAAAAGGCAGTGTAGAAGGAAGAAGGGAAAGATGTGCTGGCATGACATCTCCCCCAGTTCCAAGCAGCAGAGCTTCCAGAGGGTCCTCCTTGGCTGGTGAGAGTCCTAAGACCCTCAGAACAATACCTCTGGACTGAGCTATGGGAAGTACCTTAGGCAGATGACCCACTGCAGCCTCCACCCCTCAACCTCAGCAAGCAAAACTGGGAGCAGGATGCCACTACCCTGTAGCCAGGTCCACAGCAAGCATAAAGCTCTGCTACCTGATCTCTGAATTTTGAAGGTTCTCATTTTTGATCAGTAAAATACAAGGTTTAAATCCATATGGAACGACAAAAATTATGGATTAGACAGTCATCTTCAACAAAAAGAAAAAAGCAGGAAGTATTACACTACCTAACTTCAAAACATACCACAAAGCTGCAGTGATCAAAACACATGGTAATGGCATAAACACAGATGCGTAGACAAGCAGAACAGAACAGAGAGCCAGGAAGGGAACCCATGCATCTGCAGCCAACCGATGTTTTTACGAAGGTGCTAATGAACACATTGGAGAAAGTAGAGTCTTTTCAATAAGTAGAACTGGGGAAATGGGATATTCACGTGCAGAAGAATGAAACTAGACTCCTATCTCTCACCAGTTACAAGAAACAGTTCAATATAAAGACTCAAATTTAAGTCCTGAAGCTGTGAAACTTCTAGAAGATAACACTTGAAAAATGCTTCAGAACACTGGAATGGGCAAAGATTTGTTTTGGCAAGACCTAAGGCAAAAATAGACACAGGAAACAATACCATAAATAAATGGATGGGATTACAACAAACTAAAAAATCTTCTGCACAGCAAAGGAAACAATCAACAGAGTGAAGAGGCAACTACAGAATGGGAGGAAATATTTGCAATTATACACCCATAATTATACATCTTATATGTTCCAGAATATATAAGGAACTCCAAAATCTTAATAACAAAACAACAAATAACCTGATTTTTAAAATAGACAATAGATCTAAGTAGACATATCTCAAAAAAAAAAAAAAAAGACTTACAAAGGGCTAACATGTACGTGGCAAAAATGCTCAACCATCAGGGAAGTACAAATCAAAAACACAAGGAGATATCACCTAATAATGGCTACTGTCAAAAACAAAACAAACAACAACAACAACAACAAAAACTAAAGACAGCAAGTGCAGGGAGAAATGTGGAGAAAAGGAAACCTTTGCACACTGGGGTGAGAATGTTAATTAGTACAGCCATTACAGAAAACAGTGTGGGGGTTTCTCAAAAAACTTAAAATAGAACTGCCATATGATCCAGCAGTCATATTACTGGGTATATATCCAAAAAGGCAAGATCAGTGTGTTAAAGAGACATCTGCACTGTTCACAAGAATCAAGAAATGGAAGCAACCCAGGTGTCCACCTGCTGATGACTGAGTAATGGTAGTCCACTTAATGCTGTAAATATAGCCTTTGCGGCTCTGTCACTGCAACATACTTTTTAAATGGACATGGTTCTTTCTCTTCCTCTCTCCCTTATCTTCCCCTCCCTAATCACAGGGGAAAGAGGATTACTTTTCTTCCCCACCTTAGGCAGATTTATCTGTCCTGGAGCACACACCCACCACAAGAACAAAATAATCCAGACTTTAAGCATGGCACCAGTAGGTCTCAGAAATGACTGTATCCAAATTAACAAGTGAATTACAACTCTAGACAGGGGAACAGCTAGAATGTAACCCTTGAGTCACCTCTTTCTGAGAATCAGAGCCTCTGGGACAGGAGTCCCTTGTGTTTCTCCTTTGGTAGCAAAGCAATAAAACTTTTTTTTTTCCTTTTTCTAAAACTGCATCCTTGTTATTGCTTTTGCATCAGGGACAGGGACTAAGCTTTCAGTAACAAATGGATTACTAAAGGTGTATATATGCATGGCAAAATAATAATTAGTCTTAGAAAATGAATGTGATACTATAATTTACAATGGCAAGGATGGAACTGGAGGTCATTATGTTAAGTCAAATAAGCCAGGCACAGAAAGATATTTACCCAGTGATGGCAGTCTTGTGTAGAATCTACAAAAGTTGATCTCACAGAACTTGAGAGTGGAATGGTGATTACACAGGCAGGAGATGGGGAGAAAGGGTTGGTCAAAGTTAAAATGACAGTTAGACAGGAATGGGGCAAGATTTTCCACTGGATCATGCTCCAGAGTAGGGTGACTGCAGATCTAAACAATGGTGCACTGTACATTTCAAAAAGTTAGAAGAAAGGACTTTGAAAGTTCTCACAATGAAGAATTAGTAAATATTTGAGAGAGAAATATGTTTAACCTGATTTAAACATTACACAATGTATAAATGTATCAAAACATTACAAGTCAACCCATTAATATGGACAATTCTTTTGTATCAGTTAAAAATAAATTTAGAAAAACATTGTAGGGGCTGTGGTTATGGCTCCATGGTAGAGTGCTTGCCTGGCATATGTGAAGCACTGGATTTGATCCTCAGCACCATATAAAAATAAATAAATAAATGAATTAAAGTATTATGTCCATCTATAACTAGAAATCTTATTTTTAATAAAGAACATTGTAAAGATAACTGATTCTCAGAAGAAAGTTGGTCCACTGAAAAGAAGAGTTTGGTGAAACACGCTGCAAGAAATTTATGTTGCATTGTCTCCCATAGGACCCAGGCATGATCACAAATCTGGTGTATTATAGTTGAGTAGCTGCTGTCTGCGCCCACCATATTGCCATATTCTCTTGTCACTTAATCTGTCATGGCAAGATCTGTTTGATATGAACACCTGTCACTTACTTTCTATGGCTTTGCCTCTTGACTGTGCCCAGCCTGGCTGGAGGGTGAGCTCCGATGATTTGAAAACAGCCAGCAGCTCCTGATGATGGGTGGTAAATATGCAGCCCAGCTTCCTCAACCCTCTGTTGGAAAAACTTTGTGCAATTCCCTACCTGGATGCCAGGGTTCTACAGTCTGATTACCAGCTGCCCACAGGTGTAAATATTGTGGTAATGCTACATCATTGATTTGCTTTCTCTTTTCCCTACCTCCCTTCCTTCTTCCTACTCTCCAGAGAGTACCTCTCCGAAGGAGCCATTTGTGCAGGACTCCTTGATTGAGAAACTCAAGCTTTAGGTAGTCATATTAACTTTAGAATGAGCCAAAAACCTTTATATGAGATTGGTTCTATGAGAGAATCCAAAACAAGCAACCTGCTATTGCCTAAGAGGCTGTTTTGTTAGTATGAACAGCAGCTATAAATGACCAGACTCTGCTAGTTACCAAAATAGGGTTTCTCAACTTGGTGCTGTTGACATTTGATACAGATAATTCTTTGCTGGAGAGACTATCTTGTGCATTCATTGTAGGATGTTTACCATCAACCCTGACCTTGACCCACAAGATGCCAGTAATTGCCTCCCTTCTATTATGACAAGCAAATATCTCCTTAGATGTTTCATCCCCCACTAAGAACAATTGGATTATAGAAATTACTTCATTTAATGCATCCAGTTAAATTCACTCATTCAACTACTGTGTTTAAAATGAATACTATGTACCAGGTATTGTGTTCAGTGATGTTGAAGAAAACACAAATAGGTCCTGATTTTCCAGAGTTTATTTTGTATTCAGAAAAAAATAAAACAATTATCACACAGCAAGAAAGTGTTCTTAATTCTAAGGCCCTTTCCAATGGAGGCTGCAGAATAAATTTCTTCCCACTCCCCAAAATAATAACTATTTCAAAGGCATCAGTTTATGTCTGCCAATTGTATATGATTTTAATTCTGATGAAGTAAATGACTGCTATTTTTCAGTGACATTTCTGTGCCGTGGGAGTAAAAGATGAGCTCTCTGCCCTTGGTTCTTTCTTCATGCCTCTGAGCTGAGATGTGATGGGAGAATGAGCACATTTTGCTTTCTTTTACTATAGCAATCTTATTCTTTTTCTTTCCTAGCATGCACTTTTCCCACACCTTCCACCTACTTGCTTCCTAAAAGTTTTATTCAAGAGCAAACATGCTTGGGGCTGGGGATGTGGCTCAAGCGGTAGCGCGCTCGCCTGGCATGCGTGCGGCCCGGGTTCGATCCTCAGCACCACATACAAACAAAGATGTTGTGTCCGCCGAGAACTAAAGAATAAATATTAAAAAAAAATTCTCTCTCTCTCATTCTCTCTCTCTCCTCTCTCACTCTCTCTTTAAAAAAAAAAAAAAAAAAAAAAAAAAAAAAGAGCAAACATGCTACTGTTGATCACATTTTAATGATTATAATAGCAGCAAAAACAAATTAAGAAGCATTGGAACGTTTGTTTTCTATAATTTTAGAACATTTTGCTTTGGATTTCTGAGATTTTTGCTTCTAACCTCATACACTTCTTTTTCTCATGAATCATGCTGGTATCATCTCTACTGCTTCTTGGTCTGACTGTTGTAGGAGACACACTTGGGCTCTTGGTTCCCTCCCACCCTGGGTCTCTGTGCTCACTAGTCCAGTCGATTGGAAGACCTCCTAGGCTGACACTATATACAGAGGGCTTCCTGGTGTCCTGTGGACCTGTGCATGTGTGCATGGGACAGGCAAAGGGTACATGTGGTGCAGTTCTCAGCCAGTGATGCATGTGAACTGCACAATAACCATCCCTGCTTCTGAGGTAGTTTCCACATCTTCCAGAGTTTTCCAGAAGGTTGAAGCACTGTGTAACCTCTTCGTTGGCTTCTATCTTTCCTTCTATTATTTCTTCATGCTACTAGGGTGAAGTCACCAATGAATCAGTCTAATGCATGATGAGTTATAAGAGCTCAGACTTCCAAAGCAAGGCAAAGGGCTAGAAGAAAGAATGTTACTACTCTGAAGAGTTCACAATCTAGAATGAACAGTATAAATGATTGGTGATATATAAAATATTGTCATTATCTTAAACGTGACCTAGGATATGGAGTTTAAGGAAGAAACTTGAGTCGGGTACATAAAATTGTAATATCTCTGCATATTTTCCCTATTGATTGCTTTATGTTTGGGGGAGGGGAGAGAGTCAGAGAAGGTGCTGTTAGAATAGATTTAATAAAATTCTCTGTATTTTGGCATGTCTTCTAATATCTTAGGGTCTTTTTTTTGCCATCATACAGTTCTATTGAAAGTTTGATTTCTGATAATCAGTTCTCGGGGAGGCACATAAGAGAAGACATAATTTGTTCTGCAGGAGTGTAGTTTTCCTTATTCACATTCTGATCTGACAAAAGCTACATGGGTCGGGAATATCATCATGTTGATAGATCCAGTCATGCACTCAGGCACCTGGTACATCTGCAGAGATTGCATTTCTTCACAAATCCACAGCTGACAGTATGTTCAAAACGCTGCTGGTGCTCCGACATGTAGGAAATGTAAACGTACCAGTGGCAGCAGACCACAACTGTAGATCATGGAAGAAACAGGCTCTCAAAGGCCAGGTCTCACGTAAAGGATAGGAATTGCTATTTAAAACTTTACTATCCAGTGTTTTATCCGGGTTTTCAAACCACACAACATATGTGATTTATACAGTGCTGTTTTGCTATTTTTGAGTTTGTGTAAATATACTGGTGGGTGTAATACAACCTTAATACATAATTTTAAACCATTTTGTGCTCTTTTTAGCTAAGTGTGTTATAAGATGAAATGTGCATATATTATGTTTGCAGGAAATATGCTCTTAAGTAAAAAAAAAGTGACTAAAGGAATAATTTGGCAATTGGGAGATAAATATTTCCAATATATTTTCTTTCACTAAAAACAAATGATTACATGACAGCCCAGACTTTATATGTTCATTGCTTTCAACTATTAAGTACAGTCTTTAGATGAAGGAACCTTGTTTTAGTGTAATAGGATTTTCTTTATTGCTTGCTTGCTTTTTCTCTTGTCAAGATACCTCACAGTCTAATATTAAGTGCATGAGCTAAAACATAGCATTACAAAGGAAATCAATTCTTCTGGGACACAATTGTTAAACTCAGTGAGTAGAACATATTTGAGATATATGTACCTCTTAACAACATACTTTGAAAAGACATTTAAATAGGGTGTTAAATAATTTTAATGTGAAGATGAGCAATATTTCAACATGTCTATAAAACTTATAAAAATGAAACAAAAATATCTGGGATCCCTGTTAGTGACAATCACAGGCACGACTGCTATGGTGTATTGCACCATATTTACAGAACATGCTGAAAATGAAGTTATACTTCTGTATATGTTACAACTATAGCTCACAAACCCTCTGAGTTCCATCTTGGTAAGAATTGGTAAGAGTTCCCTTTATAGAGTAGCACTAGACATTCATTGGTACTTCCAGGATGATCTCAAAGACCTTGTAATCTAACCCAGACACATGCTAGCAGAGGAATGGCTAATACTTCTGAATGTTTCTGCAAAATAACCTTTATTTTTCCAAAATAAGGATTCGGTTTTACAGGTTTTGTTACTGAAAATATTGAGAATTTTAAATTATTTTATTAGTTCATTTTAGTTATACATAATATTAGGGTTCATTTTGACATAATTTTACAAGCATGGAATATAATTGGCTTCAATTCAGTCCCTAGGGCTTTCTCTCCCTTCTCTCCCCTGTTCCGCTTTCTCTAATCTACTGATGTGTCTTCTATTTATTTATAGTTTTAAAATTAGTGCATTATGGTTATAAATAAAAGTGAAATTCACTAGACCAAGATAAAGGGGAGAGGAAAAAAAAGAGTTAGAGGTGAATTCCATGAAAATAAAGAGTAATCAGTGGAGTAGAGGAAAGGGCTTGGGGTGGGGAATGATGGGAATAGGGAGGACCAATAAAATTAATCTAACCTAACTTTCCTAGGCACATGTGTGAATATGCCAAAATAAAGATTCTTAAAAGTTGTGGTATCAATCAAGATGTCTACAGGAACAGGAACTTGTTTAAATGAACCAATTTAAAAAAAAATGGGAGCAGTGAATAGTAACCTGGAGTACACAGGCTCTTTCTAAAGGAAATTGTGTGTGTGTGTGTGTGTGTGTGTGTGTGTGTGTGTACATACCAGGCAAAATGTCTTGGTGTCCAGTAACTCCAAGTGCCACCAGTTTCTAATTTTTAATAAAGTGTGGAAAATAGAAAAAAGGTTTATACATTTTATATTTTTGAAACTATTCACAGTATCATCTTGTATTTTCTACCTCCTATATCTCTATAGGTACACAGTATTTACCACTGTTTCACAGAACAGGAAAATAGATGAAGAACAATGTATGTCACACAGCTATCTAAAAACATTAGGCACACTGGTCAGTATTCCATATAAGAGCAAGTCACTGCTGATATTTGAGTCTTTGTGTGGGTGAGACACTTATGAAAAAAAAAAGAGTCAAATTTAGCTCAGTGCATGAGTAAAAAGTTAAACTTAATTTGCAAATGGATCCATATATAATAGTAAGCCCCTAAGTCCTGGATTTTCTACTCTGGCATTGTTATTAGTTCTCGTAAGGGAGGTGTTAGGTATTGGCATCACTATTGGATGCTGGGATGTATATTAAACTAAAAAGAATTCAATTAAGGAAATCTCAAGGCAGCCATTGGCACCACCCAGGGCAAGCACATCAAAACGTGTCTCTCCCATTTCCACTACATCCTGACATAAACTAAGACTAAAACCCATGTGTACATGGAAATAATCTTTTGACTAGAATGTTACTAGCCCAGCTTTGTTAATATACTCTTTCAGAGAGTCCTGTGGCCTCTGATTCTCTGTTGACATCACTAAGGCTGTCATGTTTGTGCAGGTTAGTTCACTCTATGAGAGTTTTTTTTTTTTTTAATTAAACTTATATGATCCATTTTCTATACAAGAAAGAAGCTAACCTATGACAAAACTTAATTTTGTTTGAAATGTTTTATTATTACTTAGTGAAATGAAAAAAAATATATATATCTTTAAACAGCGATACCAGTTAAATAACAATATCTCTAACTAATAGTATATTTTAAAATGTGTTCCTACCACTGAAACAGATAAATATGTGAGGTAATACATACATTAATAAGTTCATCTCAGCCACCCTCCTGTGCATATATATATTTTAAAACAATATGTACATAGTCAGCATATATAATTTATTAGTCCATTTAAAATAAATAAAAAGAAATATTCAGTGTTATTTTTTACTTTTCAACAGGCACAAATTTATATTTATGATACATTAATATATCATTTCTAATTCTTCATATCTTGTAGCTCATCCAAATCTTTCCATTTTTCAATAGTTAAAAATAATTCTGAACTCTTCCAATGAAACAAGTTAATTTTTACAGATAAATATTTGGAATGTTTTAAATTTAAAATATGAAGCCTGTTCATGTTGTTATATGACATGAGTCATTTCTTCTTTCTTTATATATTTCTAAGTTTTCACAAAAACCAAACATTACAATGAAAATTACACTTCCATTTAAAAGTTCTTAGAATTTATCACGTTTTCTCATTCTAGGGAAAAAGCATGGTTTTATTATTACTTTTTAATGGAGAAAAATGAATCAGGGTAAAGGGCTAGGGGAGCTGAGAAAGGAGAGTGAGATGTCAGCAAAGAGGCAAAGGAAGCCCTTTGTCATAAGATGACATTGGAACAAAGATTGATAGGGTCATCACTGACATAGGTGAAGACCAGCCCTGGAAAAGCTTCCATGAGAAGAGATGTCAGAGACAGCAGCTTTGAAGACAAATTATAAACATTTCCTGTCCATATCAAGCTTTGCAGAACTGAGAAAGTACTGGATAACTGTTGGGGTTTAAGTGTGCAGAGTTTAGCTCCCTCAGCCTGACACTTTGCAAGAAGCTGTGGCTGTGATTTAGGTCAGCTGAGGCACACCTCGCTAGCAAGAGGAAAAGTTCTCTTCCCCTTATCACAAGACACAAGCTTCTGCATGGTTTGGCCTAGAGGAAGAGGCTTTCTGCATACTGGACCTGGGAACAATACATTGGGGGATTAGATAATGTCTACAAAGAACTTTGGGAGGGTACTTATCAAAAAGAACAGGAACAATTTGAATTTAGCTCTGTGTACCCACTGAGGCATGATATTTGGGCTATATAGATGAAATGTTACTGAAGAATTACTTGCTTTGTTAGAAGAAGAATATAAAAGGAACTTGCAAATAAACCTCAGCATGCAGTTGCAATTGCTGCCTTGGCTCTGCATCCCCTGTGTCCCGGTGATTTCGCGACCCTTACCCAGGGACCTGAACGCCCTAGACGTTCACAATTGGCGCCTGAACAGGGACCCGGCTGGATTGTCAGGAAGGGTGAGTTATTTTTCTTTATATTACAGGGTGATAGGACAATTTTATCTTCTCCTTTTTTATGTATTCTTAGGTATTCACTTGCCATCTATGGTATTACTATTTCTCATTCTGATATAGAAATGTATCTTAAGGTGGTCAGGGAATGGAATCCCTGGTTCCCGGAGGAAAAATCTATGAATGTGAATAATTGGAAACGGGTCCATCATAATGTTAAAAAAGGCCATGAGGCAAGGCGAAAAAATTCCGATTCGGTTTTGGTTTATTTGGTCTACTTTATATACAATGTTTAAAGCTATGGAGGAAAAAAAAGTTGATTGGCAATTTGCAAAAGGAACTAGCTCCTTCTATCCTAGATCTCCCTCTGGATATTAGTGAAAAGGAGGAAATAATAAAAGATACGCAACAATTGACTCATAATTCTTCACAAAATTCTGCTGATTTAATTGGTAATGTGACAGAAAAGAAAACAAAAATAAAAACGACGATTGATGATTGTTCCATCTCGGAGCAATTCAAACTTATTATGGAGGAAGTTCTGGGACGTCTCAATAAATTAGAAGCTAAAGCAGACTCTAAGCCTTTATCTGGAACCAGGCCCTCTGCCCCTCCTGCCATTAACCCTTTTTTGGCAGCTTCTTTAAAAGCTGTTCAGGAAATGGACTCAAAGCCTTCTGACGATGAGGACGAAACTCCTTTCTTTGTTTTTCCTATAATCAGGCCTGATCCAGCTAATGGAATGGCACATCCACCTCAGGATGAGGGGATTAATATTGATCATATTGACAGATTAAAAAAGGCAATAACAACGTACGGACCTCAATCTCATTATGTAAAAGAATTGCTTAATGCTTTTGCTACTCATTACAATAATTTTGCTCCTGAGGATTGAAAGATTGTGGGCCATGCTCTTTTATGAGAACCTGAATATCTTCAATGGCACATGTGGTTTTTAGAAGGATGTGCCACTAAGTCTAGAAAAAATGGTAACAATCAAAACCCTGTTAGTCGTGCCATAGGATATCCTATGTTATCTGGTACTGGTATGTATGATGACATTCAACATCAAATTAATATTCCTCCTGAGATTCATAAACAATTGAAGTAAAAACGCCTCATTGAGTAAATATGTGTAAGCTTATACTGGAGTGGGAGGAATGAAACATCAAAGTTTCTATTTTTGCTGCAGCCGTGGCTGAAGCCCTTAAACCCAATAAATCAAAAACTTCTTTCAATTGTGGAAAAACAGGTCATTTTTTCTAGGACTCTTGCTTTTTCCTAGATTCTGCTCATAATTTTGACCCTACAGACCTAAGTTAATGTTTTTCTGATCTGATTTATATATTACAATAAAAATTTCACCTAAAATAGCTACAAGGCCTTTATTGTGTTATGTGTGCACATTTGTATTATATGTTATATGTCTGTTTGTGTGTATATCCATATATCATGTACATGATATAAAGATTGATATATATGTAAAGAGCGCTCATAAAAATTAATAAAAAATGGATCCAAATATTTTTAATTCACTAATTTAAATGGTTCAATTTAAATTAGGTAAACAGATAAAAATAAAATGTCTTTAACATGTTAATGACTGATATGCTTTGGTTCTAGGACTTTTCTTCAACAACAACAACAACAAAATGGCTAACACGGTTCATTATACTTGTCTAATGTTTTGATAAAATAAGTAAATTAATTAGACATAAGATTATTTGTTTGTGAGTATTTGTTGAATATCCGGTTGATTTACAAGGTTGGTGTGCTGAATGTTGGGTGTACCATTGAATGCTTCTAACTCCTTGAATTGCATTGGACAGCATTGTTGATGGTTCTTTGGGTTGGTAAATGGTGTAAATGAATAAATAAATAAATGGTTCTTTATCATCCCTAATATGTAGACACTATAATTTCATAACATGGTAAACAAATGTGATTAATTGTGTACTACAAATAATAAAATATCTCTTATTAAAGTGAATTAATTTGCCTAAATTTAAAAATTTACAAAAATTATTTCTAAATGTAAATAAAAAAGGGGTTAACAAAAAAAATTAAAAGGTTATAGATATGGATTTAATAAAAAATGTGTTTCTAAAAGTGAGTAAATAAAAGGATTTAAACAAGTGATAAAAAAGGTCTATGTATGTTGGCTATATAGTTTTAAGTAAGTGATAAAAAGGTCTATGTACATTGGCTATATATATAAATTTTTGAACAAATAATCTTAAAAAAATTAAGAATTATACAAATATGGTTAAATAACAACTGTTATTTTACAATATTCTATTATGTTATTGCTTTAAGAGCTAAACTTAATTAATATAAAAACATCAATAGTAATTATGGTACTATTACTCTTTGTATATTAAATGTGTTCATATTTTCCAGGTATACAAGTCATTAAGATAAAAGCTTTAAAAAAAAAAAAAAATATATATATATATATATATATATATATATATATATATATATATATCAAGCTGATGTTCTCCAAAAGGTTACATGATAATTTTGGACTTATAAAAATAACATATTAGAGATTTATTTATTTCATTTAATGTTCTATAACTGGACATATTATCAATAAGATATATAAAGTTTTATGTTACTTTTTACACTGAGATACAATTTAAATGTATTTTTTAAGTTAATGAGAGCCTTATATACATAAAGTTTAATATTTTAAAACACACAAAAAAATTAAAAAGAAGGATGTCATCAATTACTTGGGATATACAGTTACTAGACAAAAGATAATTCCTCAAAAATTATCAATCAGGAGAGATAATTTAAAAACACTTAAAGATTTTCAAAAATTATTAGGGGATATTAATTGGTTATGACCTTCTTTGGGGATACCTACTTATCAATTAAGTCATCTGTTTTCATTGTTACAAGGGGATCCTGCACTTAATAGCACTCGTATAATTACTAAAAAAGCTTCTGATGAATTAACATTTGTAGAACAACGCACTAAAAATGCATTCTTTCAGAGAATAGATTTGCAAGCCCCTATTTCTCTTTATATCTTAAATACATTTCAATATCCTACTGCAGTTCTGGGACAGCATGAGCTTCCTTTTGAGTGGATTTATACAAAACATAGATTCTCTAAAAATATTATGCCGTATGCTGACCAGATTGCATTATTAATTGAACAAGAAAGACAGAGAAGTATAACCCTGACAGGCAATGACATTTCTCACATAATTACTCCATTACCTAAAGATCAATGGACTTACTTGGTACAAATGACTGAAATGCTATGAATAATATTGGCTAAATATACCAAAGGTATTTCCTATCATTTCCCCAAGGGCAAATTGTGGGACATGCTAAAACATCAACGATTTGTAATTAATAATATTATTAGTAAATATCCTTTAGACAATGTTGTTACTGTATTTACTGATGGATCAAAAACTAAAAGTGCTTATTGGACATAGAATCAATATTGGGTTCAAATGACAAATTATCAATCTGTCCAACAAAATGAATTATTTACAGTTATTCAAGTTTTAAATGATTTTAATAATGAAGATATTAACATTCTTACTGACTCTGCATACACGATGGGAGTGGTTAAAAATGTATTTACTGCAGTAGCCTATTCTAATAAACCTGCTCTACAAAATCTTTTTCTTACTTTACACAAACTTTTACAAGCTCATAATGCTCGAATATTTATAGATCATATTAGATCATACTCTAGATTACCAGGATTTTTGACATATGGTAATGCTCAAGTAGACAAATTAGTGATGTTCAAAACTCCTCAAGAAGAACATAATCTGTTTCATTCTAATGCCGGACATTTACACATTAAATATAAGATTCCATATAAACAAACAAAACAAATTATTAAAAACTGCCCAGTTTGTCGACCTTTACATCTTAGGATTGTACCTTCCAGAGTAAATCCTAGAGGGATTCAACCTAATGAATTATGGCAAATGAATGTTACACATGTTCCCTTGTTTGGACTCTATTCTTGTGTTCATGTTACTATTGACACATACTCAAAAATTTTGTGGGCTACCGCTCAAATTGGAGAAACCACCCGTCATCTTATTCAACACTTAGTGGAAACATTTGCTATTATGGTAATTCCCGCTATGATTAAAACTGATAATGGTTCGGCTTATACTAGTAAAAATTTTAAAGTTTTTACAAATTATATGATATTGTTCATCTAACCGGAATAGAATATAATCCACAAGGACAAGCTTTAGTAGAATGTGTACATGCTACGCTTAAAACACAAATTAAAAAATTAAAAAGGACACCCATATGAGTATTCTAGATGTTGTACTGGATCCCAAAAGACCCCTTGCATTTTTAAATCATGAGCTTACAGAGGAGAACAGATTGGTAATTCCGTTTGGCAAAAATATTTTTTAAAATGTATGATTTTGACGAGATTAAGAGGTTCCTTTTTCCAAGTCCTTATAAACTGACACTATTCCTGCTTGATTTTCACAGAAAATTCTCAAGACCCAATTTTTGGTAGGAAAAGATTCACCAGGGGAAAAAAATTATTGACTGTGGTCATCATAGTTACAAGCACCAATTTGCCTTGTTGCATTAAAATATAAAAATGTGTGACCACTCTTAGAGAAATGAAGATAGAATGTATGGGGAAACGCCAAGAGAAAAAAACATCAAAAAAAAAGTTTTGATTTTGCCATCATGTTCCATCCATTTAATATCAAAGTCAGGATTTGGGATGTTCATAAACCACTCTTTTCTTTGACATTCATTCTCTTCAAAGTGATGTTAACATTGACACATAGCTTCAGAATTTTCAGAAGCTCAGAGGCATAGATGTCACTTGTCTTGGCCTCAGATTATCATGTGACTGCACATTTCCTTGTGCTCATATGGTCCAATGTCAGTCTTTTTGTCACATCTCTCTCTCTCTCTCTCTCTCTCTCTCTCTCTCTCTCTCTCTCTCTCATCCTTGTTTCCATTACCCCAGCCCTAGCTCTTCCTTCCAGCTGTGACATCACAGCTCATGGGCCTGGTCCCTGAGTGTGCCTGGGGAGCTGCTTGCTGCTGTGTGGACAGGCTCACCCTTCCTTGAGAGCCTGAAAAATGAACATGATTGTTCCTTTCCCTCCCTGCCTGTAAAACATCCCTGGTGTTTCTACCTACAGAATTCAGGTCATGCCAGGCTGTAAGATGTCTCCTACTTTCAACCAGAGATAGGTGCAGACAACTTTCAAAAGCAGAGTCCCACTAGTCAGAAGGCCAGAGTGTGGCCTTATAGGACTAGGAAGGTCATTAATGGAAATCACTTCTTTGAAGTGGCCCTCACATCTCATGTCCCTGTAAGCTTAACATGGTCCAGTAATTTTTTATTCAAACCACAGTTCAATCCCAGGACCAGCCTTTTCAGAGGGTGGTGATCTTGGGCAGATTACACCTCTCGTGGATCTCATGTGTGTCATCTTCAAATAGAGAAGACCATAGCTGCCAAGTACTTTACCATGCAGATGAATCACCATCTGGATGCAAAGATGGGAACAAGATGGCATGGCCCAAGGATTGTCACATTTGTGGCCAAGAGACCCCACCAGCACTCATGCCTTATGGCACTATCTCAACAGGCATGGAAAGGAAGGGGACTGTGAGCTGAGTCTAATCTGAGGTACAAAGACCTGGATATCCAGATGGTGACAAATCTAATGTGATATCTAAGCTCTGTATTTAACCAACTATCTTGTTCCCTGAAAAAGATATACTTCCTTATTATGATAATTTAAAAATTATGAAATATCTTTGGGCACTTGAAGATTTTGAATATAAGACTTTGACTTTTAAACTCAGATTCTTTATGTTCAAAACGTTAAGAAGATCTGGCAGGAATATGTAAAAGACCCAAATCAAACTTCTAGAGTTAAAAATATCATGTCTTAAACTATGGGATTTTGTTGCATTTAAATGGAATACAACAGTTACTAATATGGCATTATGTAAAAATGTGGGTGTGTAACCAATGTGATTCTGTATTGTGTATTTGGGGTAAAAATGTGAGTTCATAACCCACTTGAATCTAATGTATGAAATATGATATGTCAAGAGCTTTGTAATGTTTTGAACAACCAATAAAAAAGACAAAAAACATGTGTGAACTTGAAGACAATAAGGGAGATTATCCAAAAGAAAAGAAGAATGCAGAGTGCATCTTGAGAATCGAGTAGTCTTGAGAAATGCAGTGAACCCTCCCACAAGGGAAGGAAGAGAAGAAAAGAATATATTTAAGGAAATAATGGTTGAAATTCTTCCACATTTTAAGAAAACCAGAAATTTACAGATTCAAGTAGCTCAAGGAACCCAAAAAACAAGAAACATGAAGAAACTGTACCAAAGTACATTATAATTCAGTTGCTCAGAACTGGTAATAAAAGGAAAATCTTAGAATCAGCAAGAGAAAAAAGATGTGTTGAATACCAAGAGCCACGTTGCATCTGACAGAGAAGGTCAAGAGCAGTGTCATGGATCATTTATCCCTTCATACCACAAGTCCTTGCTAAGCTGCTAAGACTGACTCTAGAAGAGAATATGGTCTGTGAGCCCCTGAAGGGCCAACACTAACTTCCACTTGTCTCTGTACCCCACTGCTTGGCTGAGCAAAGATGTCCCAATTTTAGATTATATAATGCCAATTATGAAAGTGTGTAACAATTATTCTCAACATTTAACCCAAGCAGTACCTGTCCACATGTCTTTCTTTTAGATGATATCTATTCATAAACATCTATCTATCAGTAAGAATTTAGTAACATATTAAGGACCAAGCCATCCTCAGATGGTCACATTTAAGACCAATTACTTGGTCTTTTGATTCAGATACAAATACACTTTTTATTCAGAATAAAGTTGGTAGAGTTGTTTTTGCAGAATCTGGGCTCAGCTGTGCTGGCAAGCTGCAGGTTTAGAAGTGTGGCCCTGCTCTGCAGTTCCTGCAGTGTGGAACTATACCGTACTTGTATCTCAGGGGCAACCAGGCCAGCATGAGGACTGCTGACAGGTATGGGTAGTTAGGTGTTCGGGGTAAGAAAATGGCAGATTTGAAAAATGTTCTCTATTTCTATATTCTCCAATTATCACCTACTTTGGATTATATAATACCAATTATGAAAGATGTGTGACAATCATTCTCCGTGTATTCTGGAAAGAGCATCTTGCTATTTCTAGAATATAAGCCTATGTATTAGTGTAGCACAATTGCCCCAGTGTGACTACTGACCACACACATCCAGGGGACATTTATTTGGTAAATTTTTATAGAGTAAATACTATTAAGAAGGCGAAACTGAATTCAAGGACATAGAAGTTGTTATGCATTTTAGACAAAGTTTAACAAATATACCACTTGAATTCCCAGTCTGCACTATAGACATGAACTAGAAAATTCAGATGCACAGTAAAAAGTCAGGGCGGATACCCTGATGGCAAAGAGAGAAAAAAGAAGAGTTAGGAAAAGTAAACATGCAGATGCAAGAAAGAAACACTCCCAGAGGTTGTTCTAATAACTGGTAGTCAAAGTGCTGACTTCTGTCATCAAGAACATGTTAAATTGCCACTAATAAATTTTAGAAGACAGAAAACATTTAGAATGCCAGTCTTATTCTAAGCTCTGCCCCCGGAATAATTCTAGACAAGTGAGTTAGTCCTCAAGCGGGGTGAGTTGCTACTAAGGAACATTCTGTGCAGTTGTAAATAAATATATACTTATGTAGGGTCTTTTTTATTAAAATACAAATACATAGGTACATATATAATTCAATCACATTATCAACATCTATTACATAATTTATTAATTTACAATGTGGGAAGGGAGGTGGACAATTCTTGGACAAGATTGGGAAAAATTTCATTGAACCAAACACTAACAAATTACTTCAAGACAATTGACAATTAAGTGTTCAGAAACCAAGCAGGGAAACCCTTACTTTCAAAAGTCTATTTCAAAAGACACTTCTTGAATAACTAAAATATTGACAGGATACACAATAGAATTGACTTTCACACAGATAGTATTGCTGTCTGAAATCTAGAGTCTAAGATTGTGTTTTTATAGTAATTGTCAAAATTTTGTGGTATTTCTTTAGTGTCCTTAACTTTTTATGGCCCAACAAAAACAGAAATGTGAAGGTAAAACACCAGAATATTGCATGAAGACAGCTTTTTATAGACCTCATTTTCTGAAACAATAACTTTCCTTTATGGGAAGAGCATGCACACTCTTTTTTTTTTTTTCTGTAACAAATTGACGAGCAAACTAGATCTTCATAATGGCCCTAAACACTTTTTAATGTTTAAAACAGTCATTACTTGGTTTATGAGCATCAGAAAAAGATAATGGCATTATGCAGAAGCAAACTGATACATGTTTTTCATAGATGACATGGACATCAGTTACCTTTTTCTCATTTACATTACAATGGTTTTGTTTGTGGCAGAATATTAAAACAATTGGATATAGTAGCCTGAAGATTTCCAAAATGTGAATGAATACTTTTGAAGTGTCATTCCAATGTGTAGTGAGTTGACGTCTTAATGTTATGGCCTCACAAACCAAGATTTTCTTGTCATGTGTAGATTTTTATTATCATTTTAAATCAGATTGCAGCTATAACATCTAGCACAGCTTCTTTTGCAATTGAGACCTATCTACCTTCACCTTGTTCCTTCCATATTTTGAACACACCACCACCTCTAAAAAACAGAATTCAGTGCCTATTTTTTTTTATTTTGCAAACCAAAGGTTTTTTATTTTTTATTTTGCAATTACTACTTCGACGTACTTTTTGAAGAAGACATTTCTTAACTTTGATGTACATTGGACTCACATCTCCAGGGACACCAACATACACTAGCTCTTATCTTAATGCCTACTCAGGAATTCAAAAATATCTCAGTTGATAACTACTGATTTAGAGTCTGTGAAAACCATTATAGATAGAAAATGCCTGCTTATTTTCTGAAAAATTGTCTTCTTCCAATTTTGAATTGTTTTTAATGGTGAAAGCTTAAAACATGTATTTTTCTCTGAGACATTTCATTTCTTTGATCAGTAAAAAGATAAAAAATTTTTCTCCAGGAATATTCTGATCCAAATTTCCTCCTTATCTTACTGCATGTAATGAATAATTAATTCTAATTGAGTAGCCAATTTCAGGCAGCATTACCACTATTGGTATTAATACCTATAGTTAGAACAAAGTTTAAATTGCTGTGTATGTATAATAGGAATTTCAAGACAACTACTCCCATGTTTTAGAACAAGTTTCACAACACACCCTTGGATGAAGATATCACAAGCCTCTTCAGTTTAAGGAGGATTCTAACTTTATATTTCCACTTAATGAGGCCCCTTATGTTGAAAGACCAATTTAATTAAGAGTACAGGCTTAATGAGCTCATCGAAAACATTAAATGTGAGTAGCCACCAATGGCAACCTCAGGCTGGGAAGGCTGTGGGGAATGCTTCAGCCCCCCCCCCCCCCGTGGGTTAAGATATGAGGTGTCCAAGTTGCTGTCCAGCCCAGGAGTCATACAGGTGACCACCATGGTTAGCCTTCCGGGCTAGTGCCTTCCTTTCAGCTCCAGTCTTAGCTCATTTCTGCAACCAGAACCCCTCATTTTTCACTCTACACCCAGATATTCCTCCTCACACTTTTTTTTCATGGCTTCTTTGAGTGTCTCTGCTTAAATGTGGTTGAGTATGGAAAGAATGCCCTTCATGTCCCAGTAAATGAGCAAAGGAGAAGAAAATAGCTGGGCCATGTCACAGGCCTGTAATCCCAGTGGCTCAGGAGGCTGAGGTGGAAGGATGAGGGGTTCAATGACAGCCTCAGCAATTTAGCAAGGCCCTATCTCCAAATAAAACCTAAAATGGGCTGGAGATATGTCAGTGGTTAAGATGTGTCAGTGGAAAGGAAGGAAGGAGGGAGGGATAGAGGGAGGAAGGGAGGGAGAAAGGAAAGATATATGCATATTTATACTTCGAGATACAACCCTGCCTCCAACCATTCCCCTAAAGTGTTGTGGTATTAGCATTACATTTCCATGAGCTACTTTCCATGAATTAAATCTTCCTATCACTTCTGAAAAACAGTTGTCCCCAACATCTACAGGGAATTGGTTCTAGGACCTCTCTGCTCAAAAACCAAAACCCATGGATGCTCAAGTCCTTTGTATAAAGCAGCATAGTATTCTCATATAAACCATGCACATCCTCTTCTACACTTCAGACCCTCTTTAGATTACTTCCAATACCTAATATGCTATGTAAATAGTTGTTCTACTCTATTGCATTGCAAGTAATGACAAGAAAAAGAAAGCCTTGCATATTCAGTACAGATGCAATTTTTAAAGGCATTTTTAAAATTAGTTACTGAATTCATAGATTTGGAACCTGAAAATATGGCCGACTATTCTCCTCCGTCTCCCCTCCTCCCCCTCCTCTCCCTCCTCTTCTCCTCCTGTTCCTCCTTCTCCCCCCTCCCCCTCTCCCTCTCTCCTTTTTGCTTCTACCTTGTGCCTTATGCATGGGTGAGTTTGAACTGTGCTCTTGGTTTATGGAGGCAAGGCAGTATGTGTTTTGAGTTGCTTCTGAGTCTTTAAGACAGGATGTTTTAGAAGCATCTCCATCTAGTATCTAGTTCCCTTCCCATCTCTCAACACAGGCGTGGCATGCAGATACCTCTGGACTTTGGTGAAGAGGCTGCCTCAGATGTAATACAGAAGAGAAGATAATTGGTGTCCTTGAAGGTCAATATTTGGCCTTGCTTTTTTCTACTGAACTAAGAAATAACAAACAACGAGGAGACCCAAGAAGTGATCCCACTGTGCAGTGAGCCTGATATTACCCATCATTATGTGTCACCTTCTGGGACAGCTCACTTACGCCCCGCCCCCAAATAATGCTGAAATCAGGTTCCTTCCTATTGATTCCTTCTATTGGCCTAGGCTAGAGGAGAAGAAGTAGAAGATGAAAGAGAAATTTGCTGATGGGGATTGGCAAGGATGTTTGTGGAATGAAGAAATATCATTTCTAAAGACTCTTCAGAGGGAAAATTGAGAAATTACTCAGCTACTTTCCATTAGGTAAGGGACTAGAATTAGTTAAAAACATTTGAATAACAGATTAGAGGAGCTCCTCTGGGATCCACATTTCAAACTTCAAGCATGTGACAGTGTTACTATAGATTGGATAGTAACAATCTCTGAGTAATAATGGATACTAAACATTCGGTAATTAAGTACAATTTGCAACAAAGCCCATCTTAAATGGATAAGTGACCTCATGTGTGTAAACATGATTTCCTCCATGGTACTTAAGCACAAATTGGAAGAGACAGAGTGAGTCAGGCTTAGTCTTCTTCCCACTTTGGTTTAAGGCACTGCTAGCTTCTCAGTTTCCAAGCTGGCATCAAAGACCATCCCATCACCCCCAATATGGCATCCAGGCAGGAATAGGACACAGTGGAGGATTTGGAGGTGTTAGAGTGGGAGGGACATTTCGCAGACAAGAGTCAGTAATAGCCACAATTGCAGTGCAGATCTTCCAAACAAAAGTTGAATAAAGAAACTCTAAAACTCAATAATACAATCAATAACTTAGACTTCACTGACATATATAGAATATTTCAACCTGTATCAAGTGGACACACTTTCTTCTCAGCAGCATATGCATCATTCTCTAAAATAAACCATATAATATGACATAAAGGAACTCTTAGCAAAATACCAAAAAGTAGAGATACTACCCTGCATTTTATCAGATCATAATTTAATGAAATTGGGAATCAATGACAGAATAAAAAAAATTATTCCAATACCTGGAGACAATATACTACTGAATGAACAATGGGTTGCAGAAGACATCAAGGAGGAGATTAAAAAATTCTTAAAGGTAAATGAGAACATAGACACAACATATGGAAATCTCTGGGACACTATGAAGGCAGTACTAAGAGGAAAGTTCATTGCATGCAGTTCATTCCTTAAAAGGAAAAAAAAAATCAACAAATAAATGACTTCACATTATAAAACTCAAAGCCCTAGAAAACGAAGAACAAATCAACAGCAAAAACAAAAGAAGACAAGAAATAATTAAAATTAGAGCTGAAATCAATGAAATTGAAACAGAAGAAACAATTTTTAAAATTGACAAAACAAAAAGTTGATTGTTTGAAAAAAATAAATAAAATTGACAGACACTTAGCTACTCTGGGAAACCAAGCAGCCAACTCAGGGACCTGCCCAAAAGGAACACAGAAAACACAAATTACTCCCTAGACCACATCCATCTAAGTAGGAAGGGTGTGACTGAAACACGTCCAGATTTTGCCATTTCCTAGGTTCATTACTTTCCTTTAAGAATTAGGCTGAATTTTCAGGAATGAATGCTGCATTTCTGTTTGGCTTTGGTAAGACAGAGTGGGGTGGTTTTTAGATTATGGAGCTGACAGAGCTGGGGAGACCTAGGCTTGGGGAAGTGACCAGACAGCCATAGGTCAGCTCTGGCTGTGTCAGCAAGGAGAAGAGAGGAGCACTCCCAGAAGTGACTTAGGGAATCCAAGAGGAGGAAGGCTGGGGTCAGGAAGGGGATGAGATGTGGGTGTACCTGCCTGGAGGGAGGCACATCTCTGGTGACCTCTGTCTCTTCTCCCCCCTCCACCTGCCTCTCAGACTCACTTCCCACCTGCAGCTGCTAAGAACCCATCTCTGTTTTGTTCTGGAGTCCCCAGGTCCAGGGCTTTCCTATCTACATATTTTACCTTGTCTCTGCTCAGATATGCAGTGACTAGATTCTCCTCTCTGCTTGTTTCTTTATAAATTCAAAGGCACATGAGATTCCTTGTTTTAAACACAGTAAAAAGTGGGATCAACTAAGTACCTAAGAATAGCCCCATAACAGGGCTGAAAGGAGCTGGGATCTTAACTTAGAGAAAGGAAGGGGAATGGGATGGAAAAGAATAGATCCTGCTATAAATGTCTTGGGGAGGACACATATCTGTTCATCCCAAGCCCTGACCCACCAAGTGGCCTGAAGTTCTAAAGACATTTTTTCTTTCTGTCACTGGCCTCTCCTGGGTCTGGTGTCTGTTCCTGAAATTCTCCTTGAAAGGTTTTGTGGTCTTGTCCAGGATCCCCAATGATGGCCAAGGCTAGCCTGACCATCCAGGCTGCAAGGGGTCTGTGTCTGTTTATTGACAGCATCAACAATTATAAATCATTGACAGAATGATTAAAGGCTGGAAGCCACAGTTTATTTTTTGCTTGCTAACTTTCTAAGACTGTTGTATAGATATTTGCTGCTCCTTTACAACATCATATTTAAAAATATTTAAATGTACCACAAATATAATTCCTGTGATGTATTCTAAAATAAAACTGACATATATCCTTTTAAAATATGTCTAAGAAATCTGAATATTACAGTGTTTTTATATCCACTGTCATCCTCTTTAATAATATGTGAGTAAATTCTTCATTAATGTTAGAAATTCAACATTGTTTATTTTGCTCCTTGAACATAGGATTCTCCCACATTCCTCCAAATTTTACCCTGATTAATGTCTCTTATGCTTTAAGGTCTCTGATTTATCATTGTCTCTTGAAGCAAAATATATGCAAGTTAAATTTTAATTTTTAATACTTCTAATGGTAACAGATTTTCAATTAAAACTTTTATGAATTAAGTTATTACTGTAGGGGTTAGCAGAATGAAATTGACCAAAAACCATACGTATCACAAATATTATTAAAATTTTTAAGAGTAGAATTTCACTGGAAATACATTTTTTAGATCAAAGAGCTTCACCCCTCAATTTATGTATCCAAAGGAACATTACTTAGTGTTTGAAAAAAAAAACAGGGTTCAGTATCATTCTGTTCTTATTTTTGTTTTGCTTTAGTTTTACAGACTTAAATACTGAGAAACTTATTTACAAACCTAAGCAAAGGCCTTTCCATATAGCAATGCCATTTGATTCTTTGAACTTCATATATATGTGATTCCAAAAATCTCATTGGGGTCCATCATCAGAAGTGATTTTTAATTCTCTATTAATGGACAACCTGATTTTGCCCCCTTTCAAACTTGTTGAAGGTAATGAATTAGAAACTCACCTTCTGGAAAAAGCGATGGATTGTCCATCATCAGAGCCGTTTCCTTTTCCTTGTGACTTAGTCACAGCCATGTGCAGTACCTGGGTTTTGTCTCACAGAACATGTGCCCTTTTAGAGCAGGGAGGGATCTGACCGGGCTCTGTGAAATGGGAAAAGGTACACTGTGAGAGGGCAGGCCTCATGTTCTCAAACAGGTATATCTTGTTGTAACAGTGTGCAGGGAAGTCAAGGATCTAGAGAGGCTTCTCTGAACCCCCACACCAAACATTCCCTTGTCAAGCTCCAGGCCACACAGGCTCCTTCTGGAGACCAGTACCTCAGGATAGTCTGACCTTGACAGCACTATAGCCATTAAATATAAAGAAGTCCTGCTTTCAGACTACAAGTGTCACAATTCAGTTCTCATACCACAAAAGTTTAAAGTGATTATTTAATTTAGTTACTGAGATTCTGTAATAAAAAAATAGTTGGGTATTTCAAGGGTTTATCATCATTTTCTCCTTTTCTATCGACTTCCAACCTGTGAAATTAATTTGTATCCTCATTTATTCATTCAATTTACTCATTCATTCAGTATTTATTGAGTGCCTACTGTGTTCCAAACACAATAGAGCATCAGCATCAAAGTTTCTTCTCCTTTATGGAGACTGTGGTCTGATGGTGAAAACAGACACCGAGCAAACAAACAATATTTACTTTCTACTTTAGATATGAATAAAATATGATAGGGGATTACAGAGTAACAAGATAAGGGAAATTTTGAATGTAGCAGTCAGGAAAGAATTCTGTAAGGAGGTACTTCATGAGTGATGGACAGGAGTTTCGGAAAGGCATCAAAGACAATTTTCTGGGTACAAGGAGCAGCAAGAGTGAAAACCCTGGTGTAACAGAGAGCTTGGTGTGTGGCGAAAACAGGGACAGAGTCAATGTTATTACAGCCAGTAAGTGAGTGGGAAGGCTGAAGATGCTGAGGATGGGTGAGGGGTGCCTGTAAGCCCGAGGGTAGGGGACGGATTTGGATTTTCCTGCAAGGGTTTTAGCTGGAAAGAGCATGATTGGATTTACATTGCAGTCCTGTCTGCTAGTCCTTTGCACACTAGACTTCAGGGAAGGAGGGAGACCTAAGAGGGGTGGATTCCAGGAGTCTGGAAGGAGAGTGTACCATCCTGGACCAGGGCTGCAGTTGGGGTATCGGGAAAAGAATTTCAAATGTGGAACCAGCAGGATTTGCGGATGGATGCGGAATAAACTGCTATAAATAGAAAGAGAACAGAGGCAGGGAGGGACTGGTAGGAACTAGAGTTTGATTGGGGAATGAAGGTGTAGAATGTGTGTTAGGAAAAAGCAGAGGCCAAACAGGAATCAGGAAATATTAGTTTGGAGCTCAAGACTGAGATACCCCTCTGTGGGTTATTAGTGAAATTAAAGTGGGAAAAGATAGTTAAAGTCACGGTCCAATTATGTTCATTTTCTGAGTACACAAACAGATATAAGGAAGCCTAATCATCTTTAAATAAAAAGCCTAGCTGCTGGTATACAAGCCTTTTGTGGCTCATTAACCAAAGACAGGTTTCTTACATAATTTTCTTCTTCATTTTTACTTGTGAATAAAGAAAACAAAAGATAATGTTGTTTCTTTCTGGATAATCTGAGACCACATATGTTCACGTAATTTTGCATGACCCACAGGTTGTATTGTGAAGTGTTTTGATGGTCTTCCTACTTGCCTAAGTGTGGCACTTAAACCTGTGCCTGCAGAATAACTAAATTGTCATGGCTGTTAGCCATATGCAGAAAAAAGTGTGGCCAGGTTGGAGAGGGTCAGTCATTTAAAACTGATGAGAAGTCTGCATTTTCATACCCTGGTCTAGACTTCCTTGGGTATTATTTATTTTATTTTCTTAGTGTTATTATTTTGGATAGTCACATGTTACTACTGAAATTCCCATCTGGCAAGTAATATTTGTGTGTGTGTAGTCATCCGTCAATCTATTGCTGCAGGGACTTGATGGATCCCTGTGAACAGGACAGCATACCTAGTCATTCGGCTCTGTTCAGTTTTCTGTGTGGCAGAAATTATTATAGGGACCCATATATGAAGTGCTGAGTTATTTATCTGTGGAATTTATTAACATGGAAATAGATAGAACTGCTTCTTTGCTCATACCTTCATACATGCAGCAGAGCAGTAGCCTCCCTTCCACACCTGCCATACAAATGCCTGGGTTATGAATTCATCTCCCAATTTTCAGCTGTGTGCAGGTCTTGTCAGGAGACTCTGTCAAACATTTAGAAGTGAGAACAGCCTGTGGTGAGGCAAATGCTTCTAGGACACATAAATCTAATTGATAGAGGACCATTGGAGACACCATATAGCCAAGTTCACCTTACTTTCCAGGGGGGGAAGTATTTTATTTCCTCTTTTTTTCAACCCTATGTAAGGCTCAACAGATTACTATGAGATGGGAGTGGGTGAGTTCAGTAATATTTGTCCTTTAAATTGGACACTTTTACCCCCATTATTGGATTTTATTTGGCTATGGGTGAGTGATTTTCTTCCCCTAATATCCATATATCTTTGTGTGCTACAAGAGTTTTTCAAGCAACATGATTTTTGTCCCAAGGTATTTTTAGAGATATATGTGATTCCTTCAGAATGGAAAACCATCGTTGCTCTGTCTTCAAATTCCCAACATCTTTTCTGTTTGTTCCCTCAGAGATGAGACCCAGTTCTGTGGTATTGATGATCTATCTATGCCTATACCATTAAACAAATCAATATAACAATAGACCCCCCCCTTCAAACTTCCTGTTTCCTCTTGTTTCCTAGTTACTGTGCTTTTAGGCTGTTTTAAGAGCCCAGGATGTCAGTCTTAGTGCAGTCATCATATTCTTAGAGATGTGTGCTGGAGGAGGGGTGTTGGCAAATGGACGTGGTTTTCCATAGTGCAGACCAAGGGCAGCCATAGTTATAGAAAAACAGATGTCCCAGAGGTATGGCTCCAGCAGGTTCCACACACTGAGATTCAGTGAAAACTACTCCACCAGGAATCAGCTTCAGAAATATATAGGAATACACCCTCCCTGACCTGACTCAGGCCTCCTGAATCTTTCCATCTGGCAAGGGCCCCGAGCATCTGTCTGTAGAAGTCTCCCAGATAACTCTGGTATATGGTCTGAGCTTGGGACCAGGTTCCTGCCTTGTAAAGTGTTAGCCCTCTCCAGGCCCCTCCTCTTATATGGTACTGCCATTGGCACTGCTTTCTTAGCTCTAAATTTTCACTTGAAAAGGTTTTTAGATCCTTAAAAAAATAAAGCTCAAATCAAGTGTCATCAAGACTGTGCAATGAGCCTGTAGATTTAAAATACATAAGCAATTTAGAGTAGCAACTACATCATTGTTTTTAAATAAGTTAGATGTGTAGTGTCAAGTTCCATTACACAGGAAACACAGGGAGAAAAATTTCCCAGATTCATTGAAATTTATTCTGCATCTCATTTTTCAGCATTTCTTGGGTAGTAATCTAAGTTTATTCAGTCATGAGCATTAACTGAGTGGGTACTATATTCAAGAAATCATGCTAGGTGCTGATTCAATGCCAGGCATTTATTTTGATCCTCAATTTGAAAGGAGATTCATGAATAGTATTGAAGTGCATGGGTTTACTCTCCGAAGTGAAAGCCATTGTTTGAAGGTCTAGTTTGATTCAAGTATGTACTTAGCAAAGTCTGGATGATGGGAGACACCCACACCCACCTCTGTGATTCAGGGCCCCAGAATGTTGCAGTTATACCAAGGACCAACTGGAACCCTCTGTTCATGAGCAAGTGTGTCTGAGATCCCACAATAGTCTGTGACCATAGGAGCTGACTTCTTTTGCAAGGAAGCCAGCCAAAACCCGGGTTGGTGTTGCAGGTGGACCTCCCTGTCCTCAACACACCAGGCAGTGCCAGGTCCTGGCAGGGTGTCTGCCTGTGGGTTCCTGCTGTGGTTCCAGTGCATACATAGCAATCTCAGGTAGAGGCTTGTCACTGTCTATCTCTGACTCCTCCCCACTTGTGTCTTCTGTCCCTAAAGCCAAGGACCACTTAGCACAGTACTGCTAGGCACTGCCTCTCTCTAGGGTAGCTCACTGATAGCTCCCTTGAATAGCTTGTGCCTTGGAATGCCACCTCTTGACTCCAGACTGGTGGGAGTAGAACTTTCCTCTACCAACTCAGGTCCATAGTCAGATTAACAGGAGAAAATTCAAGTTTAGTCACATATACACAAGAAAGCTCAGTCAGGAGTAACTAAACAGGGGGGGGGAATGGTTTACACACCAGCTTAATTGGGATGAGTCATGGATAGGATTTCTAGGGAGACTAAAGAAGATGTGAGAGAAACTAAACAGAGGTCCAGAAGCTTCTGATAAAGGTTGTTTATGCAGTTTCTCACCCCAGTGCTAAGGGCCAGTCTCCTTTTGGATGGGAAGTTCCCCAGCATGGGTTATTGCACCTTTATTCTCAGAGAGCTCTTCCTGAGACCCAAAAGGGAGGCTCAGAAAGGCTTCTTCTAGGTTTCCTCTTCATGCCATTCTGGTTGGTCCATTCGAGATCCCAGAGGCTGTGTCTAGGTCGTCTTGCCTCTAGTTCCTATGTTCTTAACCCTGACTTCTCAGACCTTTTCACTTTTCCATTTGTCAGTCCAGTCTGTGGTATAAAGAAATGAACTAGGTCTTGCAGACTCCAAGGTGGAAATCAGCACCTTCAGCATGGCTCAGCTGTGACCAAGGCTTGCTCTGAGAAGTCCCTCCAAGGCTCCCTGTGTAAGGCCAAACATTAGAAGCACACATCAGGTGTAACAAAGCAGAATTGCTCAATTGCCAAGCATAGAACCATCTAGGGCCACCTAGTGTGGGACCAGAGCTCTTGGGACAATATTACTATAGTGTAAAAAATTATAACATGCTCCCGAAAAGCCGCTGAACCATCATCTAGAGAGTGTTAAACTTACTCTATCCTAAGTCTTCAACTTTCATAGAAAAAAGAGTCTAGAATGTCCACCAGGGGTAGGCAATAAACATGCCTGATCTTCAAGGAGAAACTGGGGTGTGTGGAGATGGGAGGTAAGTGTTAGAACTAGCTGTATGGTGGGGGTGGGATAGTGGTCCTGGGGGTCCAGATCCCAGCTGGGGTTTGTAGGGATGATTGGGGTCACTGAGGAGGCACTCCCACTCCTTTTATTTCTTTTATTTCTGAGCAGTGGGCATTGCACGTTCTCTAGCTTGAGTCACTTGGGCAAGTGAGTGATTCATTTTCTCTGTGCCTTTGTTGAAGATGCAGAGTAGTACCATTAACCCTCAAAGCCTGTGGTAAGAGGTAAATGAAGACATATAGTTCTTAGGCCAGTGCTTGGGAGGTGGCATCTTGGATGCCATCCAGCCCTCATGCCTGTCTGCAACAGCCCCAGCACCAGCAGCTCTCATCCCTGGCTTGCCCAGGTGCTTTCCTGGGCTTCTCTAGGTGCAGGGGCCTGCGAGGCAAAGGCTCCTTCACACCTCTGCTCTGTGAGCAAGAGATTAAACTGTTTGCTGTATTTAGTTATCTTTAGCCTGTTCTGATGAAGGTTTTTTTTTTTTCCCAAAGCATGTTTTTATTTTCATTTTATTGTAGGCATAAATCTTTCTTATGCAGCTGCTTAATGTTTGCCCAAAAGAAACTTACTCCTGGGCTGCGGATGTGGCTCAAGTGGTAGCATGCTCGCCTGGCATGTGTGCGGCCCGGGTACAATCCTCAGCACCACATACAAAACAAAGATATTGTGTTCGCCAAAAACTAAAAAAATAAGTATTAAAATTCTCTCTCTCTCTCAAAAAAAAAAAAGAAAAAGAAAAAGAAAAGAAAGAAAGAAACTTACTCCTCCTGCCCAGATTTTGTATTTGAGCATCACATCTCTGTTCTTCCAAGTAGCCCAGGGATGCACAGTGGGTCTCTGAAGCCAAGTGTGGGCAGTGGAGAGAACTCTGCAGTGACAGGACCTGAGATCTCAAGACCTTCAACTGTGTTATCCTACACATCTGCAAAGTTGGATAAAAGGAGAGATAGCTTGTTATGCCTTAACAAGAACATTGGGTTTTAACTACCCAAATAAGCCTGCTTTAAACAATTCAAACACATGAACACAAAGGAGATAAAGCACATCTTGTGACCCAGAATACACATGCCCTCCATAGGGTTGGAGGCAGTGGTAACTTCTCTTTGACATTCCATGAACAACACTCTTCTATCCAGATGTGGCCACCAGAAGAGCACTGTCTCTGGGAGTCTCCAGGGAGCCAGTCAGAGCCTCAGATAAAAGCCTATTCCCAGGCAAATCCTTGGAGAATGGATTCGTGAGGAGGACATGAGTGCATTATCTGATTAAGTTGAGTTCCTTTCCTTGGTATCGAATTGCTTTGGCCTTATACCAAAGAGCTCAGCCTTTTCCTACAGAGGTTGAAATTTGTCTGTTTGTCTCATGAATGATTTAAGCCTTTTTTTATTTCCTCTGAAACTTCTCTGGTAAGCTTGCCTCCATTTATAAACACATCAAAGCCTAGTAGGAAAAATAATAGAAGAGAAAAGCACCTTTAGTTTAAGCTTCGAATAAGACTGAATTGGTTAGTCATCTGAGATTAGTGTGGCTTGTGAGAGAGTGTACACCAAGCTATGGCTGTCACCCTTTGTCTATTCTAATTCCTCTTTGAAACTTAAATTATTGACATTAGGTCATATCTGTAAGGGACTCTGGTGAACTCTAAGATTGACCTAGCTACTGCCCAATATGAGTTTTGTGCATTCTAATAGAGACAAAGAAATCAACTTATAATCAAGTATTATAAGAATAGGCCAGAACTAATGTGTTGATAATAAAAATATCCAAAGTTTACATGTTGCTATACAATAATTTTACAGCATAATGAACAAAGGGCCAGCACGAAGTCTAGCTGCCTCACATGCTCACATCTGCTTGAATTCTAGTGGAAAAAAAGTCCTCAGTTGTACCCAAGACTTGCTTCCTAAATATCATCAGCACAACTCGTTGCTAAAACAAAGCTGAACTTATTCCATGCCATGTTGAGGGAAACACCACTTAAGGGAGCAGGAGGCATACCTCATTATGGTTGGGGGAGGTCTCATGGGGAGTCTGAAGCCTGGTTTACAAAGCAGGGCTTTCAGCGTGGTGCTTGCCCAGTTGAGGATTGGTGGAAACAGGTGTCCAGAGTCTCCAGGTGTATGCACGTATGTTGATAGATTCCATTGAAAGGTTGGTGGGTTTTTTCACAAGTTTCCGCATTGAATTATCAAGTTCTCTGCCTGGTCAACAACCTCATGAAAGAGATAATGATGCTAATCATGATGATTAAGTGATATTCATGAAGCAGATGTGCATGTAAATTCATTGTCCAAGCTGTGCATATAGGGCAGCATGTATGTGGAGCCATAGGGTTCTTCACTCGAAAATTCTCTGTGTCATGAAGGACAGGAAGCTGGGAAGGAAATAAAATCACAGTAACACAAAGCAATCAATCATCTGAAATTCATTTTCACTTAACTTTAACAATGATTTGTACCCCAGTGTCCCAGTGTCTTCACCTCTGGACTCCCACTTAATTATTCCCTCCCAACATGATGTGAGAGGAGAGGAGATCTCTAAGACAGGGGGTCATTCAGCTGGAGCCTGAGCTCTGTCCCATTTGGAAGCACACTAGGTGTTCACAGATGCTGGGACTGTGGTACGTGCTGTAAGTGCCTGTGGATGGTCACTGAGGTAAACACAGTGCTTACTCAATGAACAGCTTTAGGTCACCAGGAAACAACAACAATTAAGGATTTCTGAATCACATTATTTTTATGCTTAAGCCCAGTTGATTTGGACACAGGTCTGATCATATCACTCATACTTAACTTTTGAATAAATCCAAAGCCAACAAAATGTTAGCGTGGCAATATGTAAGTGTTGTATTGAGTGGATAAGCAGTGGATATTCATGATTTAAGTTCATAAAGAACAAGCATCATAGATTCTCTCACTACCAAAAAAAATCTAATGCTGAAAAAGTAGGGGAAAATGACCCCACTCTTATTTAGAAAAAACTCCTTTGCAATTTTGATTTCCCAATTATTAGAACATTGCCATATATTATACTGTCACAGGAGAGTGGGGTGCTGAAGCTCCCAACCTCAGGTCTCATGTTCTGAAAAAAGAAAATTTAAAGTCAGACACCAAAAGTCATGCAAGAGAATTTTATTTTAAGTCAAGAAAAAATGGAAACGGAGCAAGAAAGGGGTGAATGCAGAGTAAGGCTGAGCAGAGAGCACTCTCAAAGGATAGCAGGGCCATCTATGTGGAGGGAAAGACAAAGGAAACAGTGCTGTCTCCAAATTTATTTATATTTGATGCTTGCCTTGAGAACTGGCGTCCACTGTCTTCAGTCTCATCATTCAGGTGTTCATCCCCCTCCTTCTCTCTGGGTGGTGAGTTTTCAAACCTAGTTGGCCCTCTCTGGAACTGTCATGGTGGCCATCCTACTCAGGGGGGTTCATCTACAAGTAAGTCCTATGTAAATGTGGGCACTGAGGTCAGCGACTGGTAGCAGGTTACTTTCCTGTACCTGCACCACTGAAGAAGCCCCCTTCTGAGATCGAAGGAGACCAGCAAGGAAACTGGAAGCCATAACTCCCAGTTATATCTTGATCTTTATGGGCTAGTCAAGAATTAGTCCCTTAGTCCTTCCTTCATGAAGTATTCCCCCATTTAGCACCTTTTACTTTTGTTTCTTTATTCTCAAGGTCTGTGCACTGGTGTTTTTCTGCTACAAGTTATTTGCTCATCTGCCTTGGTAGTAACTCAAAGAAACCTTTAACTTCCAGTAAGCCTTTGAGCTTTCCATTCTACTGCTCATGACTACTTACTATCTAACAATGCAAACTTATCGATTAGTACCTAAGGTCTGTATTTTTCTGTTCTCCTCTAAGAAGTGTAGATACGATCAAGAAAAGTTCAAATGCATGAGATTGAACGCTGGCTTACAGTTCTTGTCAATGAAAACTAAGGTTCATGTTAGTTCATTACAAATTCCTAACAAGATTAGGAAAATTAACCAGGGAGCAATGTCCTGTCTCCATTTTTTCACATGCTTCTTGCCCTGGCCAAATTCCCCATAGCTAATAGCCTGTCTGCCATCCCAAATTCTCAGCAATTTCAAATAGCCCTGGTATTTCTCTGTGTGTTCTATTTTACATGGGTGGCCATTGGCAGACTGGCCATGGACAGATGTGCCCCATCCTGAAGATGGCAATATTTTGAAAATTAAGAGCCTCTTTGGGTTGCTTGAGAAGTAAAGCCACCAGTTGAGCAGAGCAGTTGACTTAAGAATGTACATATCCTCTTGCTTATAGGGTGAGTGCTGTGGAAATAAACACCACCCTAAGGAGACCAGCAAAGGTGAGCTATTCTGGTCTTATTGTAGCAATCGAGTCAGCACCTATCATTTAGGTTCTGCCATACTCTAAGGCAGAGAAGTAGTAAATATTATAGGGCAAAAAAGGGAATTTTCAGATATAGCCTGTTGGAGCCTGATGATGGAAAAAAGCTGGAGGCAGACACACCCAAAACAGGTGTGTGAATAGGAGGATGTATCTGCCTTTCCCTGGTCAGTCCTACATAGGAATCAGGGAAAAAAATTAAGGAGGCTGTAAGTTATTAACTGAGTCTTGGCTATTTTGAGCCAATTATTAAGAGTTCTGAGTTGTCACTAGAAATAGCATTCCATCCATGCAAGAGTGGCCTTCAGCAGGCTGGTTCCTAGGTTGTTGCTTGGTTAGGTGGCTTCAGGTTGTGAGTCAAAATTCTATTTTTTTCTGCAAAGTCTGGCTGTTGTCTATTTGTATATTCAGTCTTTTGGTGGAGATATGTGTGAGCATTATAATGGAGCAGAGCTGATTCTAAAATACATTTTGTTTCATAATAGTTTTAATTTAGATTGTAATAAACATAAGCATAGCCAGGTAAATCAGGAATAAATTATGTTCTACAAGTTTTTCCCCCTTTGGTATTGCATGGAGTATCCCAGTCTGTGGGACTAAGGCATGAATCACAAAGGAAAGAAGCATTGAGGAGATTTTGTTAGTAGCAAAATTAACTGTGGGAAATGTCTGGCTGAACTTGGCATCTCCTGGTGTCTGTTTTATATTGAGACCTGACTTGGTGGATACTTCTAAGTATGTTTTTTGCATGAAAGTGTTCATGATCTCCTAGTCCCCAGTTTATGGAGCAGGAGACCTGGGAAGAGATGGAACATGGCTTAAAAGAGGAAGGAAAGACATCATGGGTTGGTAAGGAATGAAGGAAGAAGAAAGAGCATCCAATTGAAATTCCATAGGCTAAAAAATACATACAGAATCCTAGAGTCTATATCATTTTTAAAAGCAACCTGTTAAGACCATATTTAAGAAGTAGAACTGACCTTAACTTGCTGGACCCTCACTGAACACTTGTGCTCTACTGGGAGACTGGCACTGGAAATAGTCTATGATACCTTAATAGTAGTCTTCAACAATGTGAGGGAAACAGAATGTGCTCTGGGACTGTGGGACTGCTTGAGCCTTGCAGATTTCCTATTCAAATGAAATGGCTACTAAGAGATACAAATGGTGCACTTTAATGTTACTTTTACATAAGGGGTGAGGAACCTAGTTATTTATGGAAGACTTACCATGCAAGGAGGGACATGGTTGGATGTGTGGAAAATGGATAGAATTCTAGATCTCGGGGAAATTCAGGAGGCCTTATAGATAGTGATAGGAAGGTAGATATAATGCAGGGGAGACAGTGGATATGGTTCAGGAGTGGACAACTCCAGACTCCTCCAGTCTCCATGAGAAGGATGCAATTTTCTTGCCCCTGGGGAGTTATCACAACACACTTGCCGAGTCTCACATTTCCATTCCCAGGCTCAGAGTCAGCATACCGTCTTTGCTGGTGCATGTTTAGACATTTATTTTTTTCTGCATGTGTTCCCACCATTGCACTCTGCAGACGAGCAGGAGGGGAATTTGATAAGCAGTTTGTATTTTGTCAGTTACACCAAGTCACATCTCTCATCTGCCCTTCTATTCACACAGAAGCCCCCAAAAGCCCATGAGGCATGAAGTTCCCAGGGCTTATAAAGTTATTGAGGCAATGTGAGAAGTGGAGAATAGACATCAGGAGACACAGAGGATCCTCCCTTTGGCTCCCTGAAACATCCACCCATGACTTTCAGAACATGACTTGCTTCCCGAATTCCCCGCAGATACCTGGATTCACCTGTGAATCTCTGAAGAACCACTCTCAACAGGGGACAAATCTGTCCCCAAGAAGATATTTAATAGTGTCTGGGAACATTTTTTGTTGGCCCAGCTGTTGAAGATGAGAGGGTTGCTACTGCCACCTAGTGGGTAGAGGCCAGGGAGGCTGCTAACCATCCTACAGTGCACAGCACAGCAGCCCCTAGGAGGAGAGGGTGATGTAGCCACAGATGGCAGTAGTTCCAAGGTTGAAGACCCTGCTCCGTATCTCCCAGGAAGCCTTGGAGACCTGGAAAATTCCATCTCTTCCCAAGAGCAGTATCCCTTCCTATCTTTTAAAGCAGACATAATCATGTCCACTTACATCTGAAAATCACAACTAGGAAATCCACTAAAATCCAGAGTGCAATCCAGCCAGATGACATTAGCTGGAAACAGCACTCGTGTGACCCCCTGCAAGTTGGAACTCAAGTCACAGGTATTCCACCTGTCATCACCTATCACACCATGAGAGCAGTGTGGGCTGGGGTGCTCCTGCAGCTCAGGTGTGCATGTTGTACACTCGTTGAGCAGATTTCACCATGACAGAATATTCCAGAAACATTTCTGTGCAGTCTCTCTCAGAAATGTTTCTCTCACTGCACATCCTCTTCTGGTTTCCCAGGCAACTAAATGTATTAGCACAAGTATATGCATACAAGATTTTTATGGGAAAAGTAAAACAACATAATATTAAATATAGGTTCAACAAATATTCATGATCATGTAAATCTGAGGCATCTGCCATCACTTTGGGAATAGCTTATGTTTCCAACTTGGAAGCTCCCCTAGGAGGCCTGCGTGGTGTTGGCTGTGGTCTGGTCTGGGTGGAGTTCTGGTTGGTTGCTTGCTGGCTTCATGGCTAAGTAGATGCAGAGACTAGTTGGTGTGCTGTTTGGGGAAGTGCCTGGGGACCTTTTGCGGTCAGTTCCAGTGCCAGGGCTTGAGTGATACCTATATCCATTAACTCAGATCATGAAGCTGAAGGATCCCTTGCACTAGGCTAGAGACGCTGGGATCTGGAGTGGAGGAAGGGCTGCTGAAGCAGCTTTGCAATGAGGAGAATTCAGGAAAAATCTTCCTAAATGGTAGGATCCCTAAACTGAGCCTGGAGAAGTTAGGGTGACCAAGCAAAGGTGTTAACTATACAGGAAGCAAGAACAACAGGAGTTAACCCTGAGCACCCAGCTCACAAGATTAAAGGTAGGGCCCTCTGGAAAGAGAAGAGAGGTCCCAACCAAAGGGGTCTCACTGGAGTTTATCTGGAAAGTAAGGGACCACTGATATGGTCAGCAGAATGATGCACATGGCCTTGTGCTTTCCATTTTATTCTGATAGGACTAATACATAAGGGATTTGTATTTATTAAGACATCTCTGGAACTATTCCACAATATCAGGTGGTTAAATGTATTTATCTACATTTTTATTGACCTTTCAATGAACAAGTAAGTGTATATGCATGCATGTATGTGTATGCAGAGAGCACATGCCACATTCTCCGTATGCTAAACAGCACACACATGTTCTGTCCTTCATCAGATAACAAACCTCTAAGTGGATAATTCTCTGCCTCTGTTATAAACTCACATCCCAGCATTTTTGCATTGCTATTGGTGGGACTGCATGTGACATGATTTCATCCCTGTATTCCTTTAAAACTGAAGGCTCAGGCCCTCCTATGACATCGTTTTCCTGGACAGCTGGAGGTGGGCACTGGCAGTTTTCTCTCACTGCTATGAATAATCTTTCCTTTATAAGATAAAGACCCTGTGCACACATGCATTTCCCTGAGAAATCTTAGCTTTACAGAGGTATTTGCAGTAATGAAATCCATCTACTTAACCCTTATGAAATCCGTGGGGGACTGAGAGGAGTCCCTTACGACAGAATTATAAAGTATTTTCCATTCCCAGTAACGTTGGTGATTATCCTCATGAAAATGTGTGGGCTTTATGTTGTTGAGGACTTCATAGAGAAATCAGTCATGTTTTCTTTGCAATAAAGTAGGACAAAGTAGAATCCACTTCCAGTGATGTCAGCAGCCTATTATAATAGGCTAAAACATCATCAGTGATACTGAAGTAATAGATTCACTTGCTTTTGGTTATTTTGTCATCTATACCATTCTTCGATATTGGAGACCTAGTGAATGAGTATGTCATTCAAGAAGATTTCAGAATGCTAAACATAGAATGATGTATTACATGGAAATGCATACAACTGAGGATATGTGAATATTGGTCAAATCAAACAAAGAATAAGTAATTGTTATTTGTAGTTTCCTCTTCAGAGTATCTTTTTTAAACATGTGCCTAAACCCAAATGTCTAGCAGTGAATAGAGTTTGCTAGAGCTTTAATAGAAAAGTACCAATAGTCAAGTGGGATAAAAATGGGTATTTATGGTCTCACAGTTCGGGAGGTTAGAAATCAGTGTCAACAAGGTTGATTCTTTTTGAGGGCTGAGAAAGGAGATGTATTCCAAACCTTGCTCCCTGCCTTCATTGGTTTGCTAGCAATCTTTGGTCTTGCTTGGCTTGTAGAACCATCCCAGGTTTCTCCCTGTACGCATCTATCTCAATCTAAATTTCCTCTTTTATACGAAAGTCATATAGGATTGGGAACCCCCAATCCCTGCACTCCAGGATGACCCCATCTTAAGTAACTATAGTTGCAATTATCCTCTTGCTAGATAAGATCATATATTGAGGTTAAAATTTCAAAATATGATTTGGGGGGCACAAATCACCTCATTGCCAGCATCATGCCTGTTCTCACGCCATCCTCACCTGCTGGCCCTATCAACTGCTCAGCAGACAGACTCTCCATCCTTCCTTGTAGCATGAGGTCAGCCACTTCATATTTCTGTTTTAAACTCTAGGGATGGAGGTTTGGAACCTCTAACTACATAGAGGAAGAGAAGGAGAGAAGGATAGGGATACTCTAAGAAAAATGAGGGGGGGGAGATTATGGAAGAAATGCATGGTAAGTTGCATGGTGACCTCCACAAGAGGTGTCCACATCCAAATCCCCAGAATCTGTGAACATGACCTTATTTGCATATGCAACTAAGAGTCTTGAGAGCATCCTGAGTTACCCAGATGGCTCCAAATCTTAAGACAAATGACCTTGTAAGAGATAGAAGAAGAGACAATGTAGACACAAAGGAGAAGACGATGTTGAGACAGACACAGTGAACGATGTCATACAGCCCCAACCCAAGAATGCCAGAATCTAGCTGGGGACAAGGAAGGGTTCTCTTCCAGAGCCTCCGGTAGGAGCTCAACCCTGCCAACACCTGGACTTTATACCTCTGGCCTCTGAACTATGAGAAAATACATTGCTGATTTTTTTAAAGTTCATGGTCGTTTGTTAATTACAGAAAAACAATGCAGAAAGAATGAAGGAATTGTCCTTTGCAGGGACCACATTGAAGCCCACATTCCCCTCCAGCTCTGCTATATCCCCTGCTGATGCTGCCACTTTTCCCGAGGTACAGTTTATTAAGGAGTGTCAGTATTTGTCTCATATCTGCTCACCTCGGCTCCTACACCTACATTCAGGCACTCAAACCTGTACTTGACCTCAGCAGTTTATCTCTAGGAGGAAAGCATTTGCTGTGTGAACTGGGTCTAGCTAATGGAATTATATCAAGTCAAACAGCCATCATTGAAACTTCAGACTTTCAAATAACCAAATAACTGATACTCTTGTGCACATGCCTTGAAGCTTTTAATGACTTTGAGAGTGAAGTAGTCGGTGCTGCTCATACTAGATTAGGAAGTGTATGTTGAAGGATTCTCCCTAACATGAAGACTGCTCCTTGCTTTAGTTTTGTGAGTGGTTTGGGCTTGCATGGTTTGGTTTTGGTTTGGTAGTGCCTGGCATATCCATCACATAGTAATAACCATACTATTTGTAGACCAAAGTGTAGGCTCTCCTATGATCCTTCAAGATTACCAGGAATATCACTGCCATCAATCCGAGCATGCCAAATGGGGCTTGAGAAGTGTCAGAGGAGAGTGTGCAGTGCACGCATGGTGTCTACACTGTAGAAAGGGACACTATTAGGAAGCCATTCCAACCCAGGACCTTGTGGTGCAATACTTCATTGCAACAGTGAGAGCAGATATCCAGGATGCTACCCCTCTGCTAGCAGATTCAAGGAGATAACTGTGAATGACAGCCACTCCCTACTGCCTGGGCTCCCTAGTGAGCACACACCTGTAATCTCAGCAGCTCAGGAGGCTGAGGTAGGAGGATCATGAGTTCAAAGCCAGCCTCAGCAATAGCAAGGCACTAAACAACTCAGGGAGACCCTGCCTCTAAATAAAATACAAAATAGAGCTAGTGATATGGCTTAGTGGTTTAGTGCCCCTGAGTTCAGTCTCCAGCACCAAAAACAATAACAAAAACTGAGTCTGTTTAGATAAGAAAACTCAAATGCCAATCACCTTCCTGGCTTTGGGGTAATTGACCTACAAAATTCTATGTCTCAAGTTTTCTTCTGTTTAGAGTCTCCCACATACTCTTTTTTCATTCGTAGTATCATTTTTCTTTGCAAAATCCCATCACAATAAAAAAATTGTCACAGGACTATTCAATTTCCTTTCTGTTCCTAGTATTTTTCAGGATTAAATATTGCTTGTAATAAGTGGGTGATCAGCTGGGCTCAGATCTAATATCTAGCCATTTTGATTGGGAGGGATTAGGGTAAATGACCATTGGTTTATTTTTGGTTTGTAAGCTAAGTTTTAAATTTACTTTTGTATCCACTTGACCCCCTTTATTCTTTATCTTCATATCTAATTGTTTTCTACCTACTTATTGCTGAATAGTTCATATAGTTATAATATTGAATTTTGTGGCATAGCACAAACTCACTCACCAAAGTTTAAAAGTAATTAAATATCAATCTCATAAATTTTAGTTCTATACACTCAGTGGAAACCTACAGTATTCATGCTGGAGCTCTAGGTATACTAATAATAAGAACAGTTCCCTCCATTCACAATGTCCACTATGGTAACAGAGAAGTGGGATATATTACAGAGCTCAGGGTATTTTTATAATTTATAGGAGCAGTGTTTTCAGTATCTTGGGAATTTGGGGAAATATCTAAAACACAAGCCAAATTTTATTAGAATAATTTCTCAATATCTTTGATTTCTCATGTTCTTTCTCTTGAATTAGAAATTCTATGTACTATAAAAATACAAAAAATATAAAAGGTACCAAATCTCTTTATCTTGAAAAAATTAATAAGCCCATGAGAAGAAATTAAACAATAAGTTTTGACATAGGCATCAAATTTTATAAACTAATACCATTAAAAAAATCTTCAAGTGAGGACAAATGCTGGGAACATATTTTTAAAAGAAAAGAGAGTGTTACTTTTTTTGGAAAGGACTACTATAAATTCCCTTGTATCCAGGACAGGAGAGTATCTCTGAAGAATAGGGAGACAAGGATATTGTAAGATTTTGTGCAAACTCAAGTCCCTGACCTATAATTTGGGGCCCCATTATGTGTTTTGGAATTAGAAAGTGAGAACAGTTCAGCTCAAGCTGCATTGGGCTGGCTGCCTCCTCAGTTTACCTGTCTCCACATGAAGGTTTATATAAACAAAATCACACCCTGGGGAAGCAGTCACCCAGAACCCTAGAAGACTCACTGCTCAGTTCAGTAGTTAAAAGCAGAATTGAAATTGTTTATTGGAAACCAAAAATTGACTTGCTCTTAGGTACCAGGACCAAAATCAGCTTGGGTAACGAAATTAAGTGAATTTCAAACAGTGAACTTCCTTCATTTAGAAAGCTGTCCTGAGAATTAAATCCCATTGGAGTAAGATGAAATTTTTAAACAAATGAGATGTCCTCCTTATATCTGTGAGCCAGCACACGTGGGAAATCAGAGGGAGGTTGCATATATGGGATGATAACATGACATGTGCATTTGAGAGACCTGTGTACACAGCATGAGCTGCTCCCCTCAGTATAGCTTCAGATATGCAGGTGTCTATTTTCTCTGACTATCGCTTTTTCATAATAAAGCTATTTTCTCAGTTCTGGTTTTTATCAATATTAACTCAATTTTCCATGAAATTATGATTTCTTTGGTAGTAAAGATGTGTGGGGTGCTAAGGGGTAAGCATAATAGTCGGTTTAGTGACAAGAATCTCAGGATCAGAGCAAAATGACTCAGAGTGAGTCTCTCAGCATCCCAATTCTCTGGGAAGGGAATGGGTGCCGTCTTGAAGAGTTCTCTCTTCAGATAAGTTTGGGGAAACCTAAGCTAAACTCTGTTAATCAGGCTAACTATGCTATGTTAAACTGAATGGAGCCCTTACTTCACTAACTGGAAATACATTTGCTATTGCATTTTACGTCAGTGACTTGAATATCAAGTGCAGCATTTCCAATACTTATGTCAGCAATAAAACCCCTTTTTAGCACTCCCCATCTTGTAGAACTTCTCCCCAGAGCTGTCACAGAGGCAAGCGGCAAGAATAGCAGGATAAATGTGAACACAATTCACAAGAGTCAAAGCACTACTGCATCTTAGATGTGTGGCCTGAGGGCCCCACTCAATTGTTTAATAATTTATCAGTAGACATTAGGTTGCTAGATATCATCCTGTCCTCAATTGATAACATTGCTGGGAAGGTACATCAGATACACCAACTAACAGGATGCAACTTACAGTGGATGTTTGTAGGATGACTGACTGAATAAAGGAAAGACAGAAGTGTCGCACAGATAGAAAAGTACCCGTGAAAGAGCTCAGAGAAGGAGTGAGGGAGTAGGTTTGAAAGGGGAACTTGGGAGCTTTGGATCTACAGGTACCAAAGCTCAGAAGAAAACTGCAAACCAGCACATGTCATTCAAACTCTACAGACTGTATTTGTCTACTGTATAAATTGGAAATTTCACCTGCCCCTTTTATACCTCATGGAGGTGTAAAACTAAAGAGAACAGATGTGACTCTTCTTAACAAAAGTTAAGCCACCATGTAAGGTAACCTGTGAGAAGTCAAACAGAAAGAAAACTGAGAAATCATTCCTTCTCTGGATATACTTAATTGAGGCTGATTTTTACTTTGGCAGAGGTGGAAATCAATTGGAGAAACCAAGAACAGGGAGTGTGGTTTTGTAACCCATCGTTAGCTAATTCACAGTAACCATGCTATCATCCCAGTGTGCTCAGGTCAAGGGATGGATTTCAGATTCTGTTCCTGCGAACAAACTTTTTATGGAAATGCTGATCTCAGTCTGTCTCAGGCAGACTGTTAGACTGTTGTCTTCTGAAACTTTTACCCTTGAAGAGTGCTTGGTTCTTTGATAGATAGCAATCTTGCTCTAAAATAAAAAGCCCTTTCTAGATTTCTCCCCTGAAGCTAGAATCAGATAAGTTAAACTTTTCATCTTTATTTTCTTTCTGCAAAACTTAAGCAATTAATTAAGATAATTTGGGGGCTATTGTGCTTAATATCTAATCAAATTATTGAAATCCTGTTAAAATGTGTCATCTCAGTTGCTTGCTTCATTTTCAAAATTTCTCAAAAATCAACTTATTTTTAGTTCAAAGAGGTGCTCCAGTGAACTTCTTGTTAATTAACTGCCATTTTTATTTTTAGAATCATTTTTACGTGAGTTAATTATGCATATCTTAGCTGCCTTCTTGTGTTCCTTACAGCTCTTGACACTTCAACAGTGCGAGAAGGTCTCAGAATCTAATTCAGTGAATTCCTCTGGATGAGACCTCAAGGTGCCCCCAAACACAATTCCTTTTGTCTTCAACTAGATGAAATAGATTATTTGGGGGGGGGTGGTAATAACTATTGAAAGAACTGCATACATATACCATAAACCTATAAGATGCTGCCTTGTTCAATATTATTTCTATTCAGAGGGCTGAATTATTCTTTGACTTATTTTCTCAGGCCAACTACTTACTAATTTGGGCATGTGAAATATGTTTTTATATGTGTTAGAAGTCAGTACTAGTCTTTTAAAAATCATAGTTATTAAGGGAAAAAAACATAAGGAACTTTAGCATATCTTCTAAAATTTGTGTCAACCTCTGCCTATAGTATCCATTGGAGTCCCTGGTTCTCACTGATCCCTTCCTGTTCTGCCTTCTCTCTCTGAATAAATCTCAAATCAATTAAAATGATGGGCAGATACATAAAAAAGGTTCATTTAAAAAACAATGCATCTCATGAAATATTTATTCTAATCCAGCAGAAGCAAAGGGACAGATGTGGAGATGAGCAGGTTTCAGTTCCAGGGAAAGGGACTGACATGATTAGACCAGAGAGTCCTGTATCGCCACTGCCGTATTCAGTGTGTGAAAGGGAAGACAAAACGTGGAGAAGAGAAAGGGGTTTTCACTTACAAGTTATTGCAGGGAGCAGGATTTAAGAACTAAACTCCCAAGTTTAGAATAAAAAAAGCACATAATTCCATTTATAAAATTACATTTAATTGGGTCCTGGTGAGCAAACAAACCTTCTTTCACAGGCTCATCACTCACCGATATTACAATCATCCTTTTCATTTATGTGACCAAATAACCTAACAGGAGGAAAAGTTTATTTTTACTCATGATTTCAGTCCATGGTGGACTGACTCCTTGGCTCTGGGTCCAAGTGAAGCAGAAAATCATGGTGGAAGGGCTGGAGAAGAAAGCAGCTCAGAACATGGCAACCAGGAAGCAGAGAGGAGCTCTGATCACCAGGGATAAATTGTGAACCCCAAAGGCATGACCCCAGTGACTCTCCTCCTCCAGCCACAGCTCACCTGCATGTAGCTATCACCCAATTAATCCTGATCGGTGGTGTTACAACTCTCCTAACCCAGTCATTTCACCTGGGAACTTTCTGGCCTTGTCTCACACATGAGGTTTGAGGACACTTCCTATCTAAACGATAACAGTCACGAACTGGTATTGCCAGGGTCAGAGATCAAATTGATTAGGAATCAGGAACTGAAAGAAAGTGCCTCAGAGATCTAAAGTTTGGGACTAGAGCTAGAAAAACAGAGTGTATTTCTTTTGAGTTTTTTGGCTTAGTTTCCTTGAGCTTATCTGTGCCGTTTTGTTCTGTTTTCATAATCAGCCCACACTCTGTGAACACCATCATGATAGGGACAGAACTTGGGGTCAGTTTTCCTCCTAATGCTGATGTTCTGCCCCTAAAATTCAGATTGAACCATAGATGTCTGTTTAGCAGTTTTCTTATTTATGTAATTTCATTATTAATGTAATGGTTTGTCTTATCTGACCAGTTGCCTTAGGGATGGCAAGCAGTGTTGATTTATTTCACAAAGACCTGTATGCATGGTTATCAAAATGAAAGTGATATGACACTAAATCTTGAGATTTAACTTTTGCTTTGTGGCATTTTATATGGCAGAAATATTCAGTTCCCTTTCAATTCAACTACTGAGAACAATAACCCAGAAATCTCTGTTGCAAGATTCAGATCTTACAGGCTTCACCTGCATTACCTATGACATGGAGATTGTCTCAGCTGTTGGAACTCCCAGATGTCAGTGCTCCTGGCCATACTACCTGTAGGGCTGGGACTCCCCAAGCCACACAACATGAACCAAGACAGGGTCCTAGGAGGACACCTTGCACACCAATTCTATGTATGAGATATACTCATTCTTAATGGACTTGTCATGTCTTGTTAAGTTATATTTACCTTTAAATATGATGTCTCTAGCACCGTCACAGTTACATACTTACTCAATTATATTCTGGTTGGAGGACGGACAGATTATAGTTCATTATAAACCATGAAAACCTATGTTTAAGGCAAGATGTTTACAGAGTAGTGAAGATATTTTTATTTATTTGCAATCAAGAATTCACTAGTCTTTTCTTACTTTATAAGTAAACTCATCAACATTAGGAAAACTCAATGAAGATTTTAACATGTTTCAATTGTTTTATTCAAATTCATTATGCACAGGTATTAGAAACTGGGGAAATAAGGTCCACTTCTTCTCAAGCTTTCTATAACTTATTGGCCCCCCTGCAAATGTCTTGTATTATTTTCTTTCACATTAACACACAGCTAGACATTTTTACCTGAGGCTTTCTACCTTGTAAATAAAAACACAGCCCATTACTCACAGATGCACTCACATTACGACTGTTGACTGTCTTACCTGGCATAGCAAAGCAGGCAGACTGCAGCCCCAAGATCTCTAGCCTATCTCCCACACCTGGGATCCTGTAGCCTTGCACTGCAAAGGAGAGCTGAGGTGCTAATCAGTTAATCTTAAAATAGGGAGGAGGCCCTGGATCACGCCAGTGCACTCAATATGATCCTAGGTGTTCTTAAAAGTGGAAGAGGGTGAAGGGGGCAAACAAGAGGGTCAGAAAAATGTGATGTGAGGGGGATTCAATCTACATCATGGCTAGTTTCAAAGACAGAGGATGAAGGCTACCTGCAAGGAATGCAGTGCTCTCCAGAGCCCAGAAAAGGCCAAGAGCAGACTGTCACTAAAGTGCCAGGCACACAGCAGCCCTGCCCACTCCTTGATCTTATCCCAGTGAAGCCCATGTTGTAACTATAGTCTATGGAACTGAAAAATAGTAAATCTGTGTAGTTGTAAACTAAGAAGCATGTGGTGATTTGTTATGGTGGCAATAGAAAACTAATTCACACAGGACAGGCTGTTCCTCTACTTGTAACTTTTAAACAATGCACCCAAGTTGTTTCTTCAGACATAGAGCAGACTCAGAGGTAGTTGTGTGAGATCTGGGGCCCCACCAGTGTTGCTCCTCCCTTGTCCTCCCAGAGAGCCCTGTTGTCTTCCCAAGCAGCAACACAGATGCACACACTAATGAGGTCAAGCCTGCGACCCACCTGCAAGCCTTTGGAGAATGTCTACGTGTGCCTGTGCAACTGTGTTGAGTGACCAGCCTTTTAGAAAAAAAAAAAAGAGGACATTTGAATTTCTATCGAGAAAGTTAACTGCAATAACTCAGTAGAATTTTCAGAACTATATAAGGTTAAGAAGAGCAAACCTTTTATAAAACAGCAGTTATAAAATTCAGTGTACTTGAACACCTGTGTACTTTTATCATTTTAAATAAATAATGTGGGCTTGTCTGAAATAAAAACAGAATTGATAATTTAGTTGACTTATATTAATTCAAAAATGAGGAAATAAACCTTATCTTGTATAAAATACATCATGCTAACAAAAGATTTATGACATTAAATGCCCCAATAAAAAATGTGGAAAAAATAAAAATACAAATAAAGAAAAATTTATTACACAATAAACTCAGGGAGGGGACACATCTCTCTTTTACCCTCAAATTGCCAAAAATCTAATGTTTGCAAGGGTTTGCTTTATGTAAAAATATAACATATCTCTTTCTTTTAAGTACCAAATATTGAAACCTCTTCAGATATACTTTAGGGTCTTTGAAGAGTCTTGGTACTGTTTTTTTCTTGCCTTTGCTGATGTGACGTGCACTTGTATTCCTTTGCTGCACAGTTTTTTAACCTAGCAACCAAGGCCATTAGTTTATTTCATCACTAATCGACTTTGCATTTCCCTTTACGAAAAGATTTCATGAGACAATTGTTTTTCATAAAGGACAAACAGCTGAAATCATTCTTAGAGTATGTCTTCATTGGAACATTTTTAATTCTCTGATTATAATTTTACATATAAAGAATCAATTGTTTTCTAATCCATTGAAACCAAGGATTTCCATTTAATAAGTTCACCCAGAGTATATAAAAAGTACGCCAATCTCTTGACCCACAATATGTTTATATGCACATAGAAAATAAAATCCCACAAGATCCTTAGGCAAGCTGGAGAATCCAGGGAAACTTATAACTGTGTTTCTCCCTATTAAATAGCTGCAACTTTCACCATGCTTGTCCAGCCCAGTGTGGGCCCAGGGGGTCCACTCTAAGATTTACCAACACCTTATTATTATTTTACAAATATTTTTACTGCCCTTACTTTTACCTGCATTTCTATGGGACTATGCTAGTTTTTTTTATTATTGTGAAATAACTATAGGGTCACAGGAAATTGTAGACACAGTGCAATCTCACAGTATACACTGTGTCCAAATTGGCCTTTTTCCTTAGCACAGTGATGTTGTGATTTGTTTACATGGCACCTGTATTGTTCTTTTTAAAATTTTTATATTTGTTCTTTTCAGTTATACATGACAGTAGAGTGTATTTTGACATTAATACATGGAGTATAACTTCCCATTCTTGAGGTTGTACATGATGTGGAGTTACACTGGTTGTGTATTTATGTATGAACACAGGAAAGTTATGTCCAGTTCATTCTACTGTCTTTCCTATTTCCATCCCCCCTCCCTTCCCTTCATTCCCTTTGTCTAGTCCAAAGTACTTCTATTTTTTATTTCCCACCCCATCTGCATATCAGAGAGAACATTCAATCTTTGTTGTTTTTAATTTTGTTTTAATTTTGGGGTTTTTTTCAGGGTGGGAGTGGTGGAAGGAGGGTCCCAGGGTTTGAACCCAGAAGTACTTAACCACTGAGCAACATCCCCTGCCTTTTTTTTTTTTACTTTATTTAGAGACAGGGTCTTGCTGTGTTGCTTAGAGCCTGGCTGTGTTGCTCAGGTTGGCTTTGAATTCGTGATCCTCCAGTTTCAGCCTCCCAAACTGCTGGGATTATAGATGTGTACCACCATACCCGGCTGGCCTTTGGTTTTATGGGATTGGCTAATTTCACTTAGCATGATAATCTCCAGTTCTATCCATTTACAGGAAAATACTATAATCTCATTATTTTTATGGTTGAGTAATATTCCATTGGGTATACATACCACATTTTCTTTGTCTATTCATCTGTTGAAGGACACCTAGATTGGTTCCATAGCTTAGCTATTGTGAATTGAGCTGCTATAAAATTGATTTATCTGCATCGTTAAACAGCATATATTGTTTTGTTTTCACTCAGTAATATTCCATCTATTTTTGGTAGAAAAGGAATATTTCCTGCAAGCAGATCCTTTCAGATAATTCCAGAGGTCAGAAATCTTCAGACCAATCAGAATGAATTTATCAGATGTCAATAAGCATTCAGTTTTCTTTTTTCAATAACTAACAATACCATCTTATGTGCTTCACTAACTTGGTCTATAAGCATGTAAATCAATTTTGAAACAAACATTTTGCTTATGTTATCTCCTGTTTGACAACAGATTATCTGGATAGGTTAAATATTCTTATAGGGCATAAATGACTAGTTTTTATGACAAATTGAGCTCCAGACATTCCCCAAAAGGGAAAGGAGAGATAGAACTGCCCACTTGCTTTAGGTAGAGCTGCAGCTATCTATCCACAAAACATTGCCAAAGACAATAACCTTCCACTGCAAAGGGGAGAGAAACTCTACTCACACTTATGTACAGATACCCAATCACATAGCTATCAACCCTTCACTTTGATTTCTTTATTCATTGGGAAAAAGTAAACTCAGAGTACAGACAGGATTGGGGAGTGATATAGGAGGAGGAAGCACCATCACTGTGACCCCGACAGCATCTGGCTGCTGTAACTATTCAGAAACTCAGGAGTCTATTGAAAACTTGTGACTTCCAGGGAAACGCTTATGCAGTAAGTTGTGGTTGATTTTGGTCCATATTTGCTTTTACCCCAGCAGTAGCTACACATCTCTTATCCCTCGGCCCTCAACCCTATGACAGGCAGCTAGAGCTGCTTACATGCAACTTCCAGAAGCCAGGATTGGCACAAGGGACCCTGTCCACCAAATATTGGAGATCTGTGCTTTCTACTGATATCTGCTTCTGATCACTGAGATGCCGGCAAAAGGGCAGCACTGTTCTATAGTTGCACACATACCATGGTGCAAGCCCCACTTTAGCTGATATTTCAAGGGCTTTCACTTTTTTTCTGTTTTTCTTCTCTTAGGAGCTAGTCATTAAAAACTAGGATGTTTAAAAGCAGCTACAGAAATTAGAAAGTCAGTGTGCATGCCCAGGGAAAGATGTAGGCTCAGAAATGTCTGTGAAAGCTTAAGTTTATACCTCAGGTTACTCCACAGTTCAGAGAGCACCTACAATAGTTAAAACAAAAACAAAAATGTATTAAATCTGGGGAAAGGTTAAGGATACGATTTCCAGAGTAACAACATTATTAGGTTCAATTTTCTATAATAAATTCTTCTTCTTCATCATCATCATCATCATAATCATCATCATCAAGGGTTACAAAGAAATAGGGAAACATGGACAATTTAAATGAAAAAAAAATAACCAATAGAAAATCTCCTTGAGAAAAGCTAGATGGTTGATCTACTAAACAGAGGCTTTAAAACCCTTATCTCAAAGGTGCTCAAAAAATGGAAGAAGACTCAAAAAAGGTCAAGAAAATTATGAGTGCACAAAATAGAAATATAAAAAAGATACAAAATTGAAAAACGAAACCAAAATGAGAAGTACAATAACTGAAATGAAAAAAATTAAAGAAAAACTAAAAAGTTCAAAGGCAAATTTGAGCAGACAGAAGAGAGTATCAGTAAATATGAAGGTCAGACCACTGACATGATTGAGTCTGAAGAATAGAAAGAAAGAAGATTCTGGAAAGAAGCCAATTCTAAGGGATCTGGGGGTCCATCAAGAGGACTCAAGGTCACACTGAGAACCCAGAAAGAGGGAGAGAAAAGGGTAGAGAGAATGTTAGAGGTTATAAGGGCTGAAAACTTACCAAATTTGATGAAAGGCATAAATATAAACATCTAAGAAGTTCAATGAAATCCAAATAAAATAAGGTATTTTGCAAAACCCATCATAATCAAATTGTGGGAAGACGGAGAATCTTGAAAGCAGCAAGAGAAATAACTCATCTCATACAAGAGATCTTAGGGAAGATTAACAGCATATTTATCATTACAAGCTACAGAGGTCAGAAGACTGACATATTCACATGCTCAAAGGAAAAACAAAAAGACCTTATCAACCCAGAATCCTGTGTTCAGAAAAATGTTCCTCAGAAGTAATGGTAAAATTAAGACATTCCCAGATAAGCAAAACTGAGAAAGACCATGAGCACTAGACCTGTTCTGTTAGAAACCCCAAAGGGAGTCCTTCAGGTTGAAATAAGAGAACACCAGGCAGTAATTCAGATCCCAAGAGGAGTGAAAGACCTCCATAAAGGTAAAGATGGACAATTATGAAAGCCAATATTATTGTAACAATAGTTTATAGCTCTACTTTTTTATTTTCTACATGATTGAAGAGACTAATAAGCATAAGGAAGAAAACACATATTAGTCTACAAGCTATTTTGTGGTAACTTTGGTTCATAGCTACACATTTTGTTTTCTATATATGTTAAGAGACTAATATATTTTAAAAAGCCATTATCAGTTTATGTTTTTGACATTTAATGTTCAAAGGTATAATTTTGTGACATCAGAAACTGAAAGGGATAGTGTGTCACCATAAACAAGCAGGTTTTGTAAGTTATTGAAGTTAACCTGACACAAATTCAAAATAGAGTGTTATAGCTTTAGGATGTTGGATGTAATTCCCATGACAACCACAAAGAAAGCAATGAACCTGCACAAAGGAAAAGGAGAAGAGAATTTCACTACAAAAATATCAACTACACACCAAAGAGACAATAATGCAGGAAATAAGGGATTTAGAGAACAGCAAAATGGCAGGAGATAAGTCCTTCCCAATTGGCAGTGACTTTAAATGTAACTGGATTAGACACTCCAACGACAGGAATCAATCATTTGCACACAAAACCATGATCCAAGAACCTGTTAACTGTAAGAGACTAACTTTAGATCCAGAGACTAACTTTAGATTGACAACAGGGTATTTATGCACCATATTATAGCAACATTATTGACAATAGAAATTCAACTGTCCATCAATAGATGAACAGGTAAGTGAAATGCATGAGGAAGAAAGTAAATTCTGACAAACTACATATGGATAATCCTTCAGGACTCAGTGCTCAGTGAAATAAACGACCCACAAAAAGACAAACAGTCTATGATTCCACTCCATGAGGCATCTAGAGTAGTCAACTTTATAGACACAGAGAGTAGAATAGTGGTTCCAGGTGCAGAGAAGAGGGGAGAGGGGAAATTAGTGTTTAATACATAAAGTTTCAGTTTTGCAAGAGGAAAATGTTCTGGATATGGATGGTGGTGATGATTGTACGATGATATGAAGGTACTTAATTAATATTGCTTAAAAATTGATGATGTGGTACATTTTATGTTATGTGTTTTTTAATCACCATCAAAAAAAGAGTTAAATTAAAAAAAAAAAAAAAAAACTTCAGAATGTCTCAGCAAAAACTCACAGGTCACTCTTAGCAGCTCCAGAAACAGAAAGGCCAAAGAAGCACCAAGATTTCAAAGACAAAGAAGTTGTGGGTTCCTGATCCTGGGTTTCTGTCTATTCTGCCTAATCTTTCTTTAAGAAAATATATTTTCCCAGTCAATTTGAGACATTTAAGTTTAGGATAGTGCACAAGAAAGATCAGCTAACAGAGAACTGTGTCAACAATCAAAAGAAACACATAATCAGTGTACGAAGGAACTCAGGGGACTTTTCTGTTGTCTGACAACTTATAAAGCATGGGTGATTAGACCATAAAACCACTCAAAATCCCTGCTTCCAGTGGGGGAAGCTGAATGGTAGCATGCACATCAATACCAGAAATAGGCTTAGTTCAGAAATAGAAATAGAGTCACAAGCAAACACAACACAGAAGCAGAAGCAGTCAGAAGACAAAGCTCTGTCCCCCATCATGAAAGCCCCCTGCAGTCTGCACACCTAGCCACACCTCAGAGAGCACTATCTGTGGGCAGCATGGTTTGTTAGGTCACCCGAGTGAGTCCACTGGCTACCTTGGGGTGCTCAGAGCTCTAACCAGAAAACTACTAGCAAGAAGCATGATAAATAGAAAATAATTTTTATTTGTAATCTGTGAAAAGAGTCTGAATTTACAAAATGGTTTTGCTGAATACTAAACTCATGGATTTGGAAGAAATAGAGCAAGTTACAAGGCTGTGCTTACACGTCTGTCACTGATGGAACCACAGATTATAATTCCACACAGTTAACGATATCTCCAGTAGGTATCTCATATTTGTACCACCAAATTCATAGATAAGGTCCTCTCCACTAGAGACCAAGCACTGCAGAGGAAACAGCCTGAGGGTTCATTTGTACTGGGAACTCTGGGAAGATGGACTGACTTGTCTGGTGGTGATGGTGGTGTCAGACTTTGTTTTGTTTTGATCCAAGCAAGTGAAGAGCTTTTCTCTCTTACAGTGTGGCTCTTGCTAGTGGATCATTGGAAGCATGTTTTCTCCAAATAGAGGCAGGACAGGGTGTCCTCTGCGCCTCACAAACCTCTGTCTCCTTTGAACATGATAACCTGCTTGTCTTCTGATAGGATTTTGCTGACAGTTCTCTCATGTATCTAGTATAATGTGTCTTGGCTGATTTTCTAGTATAATGTGTCTTGAAATTTACTCTATGGCAGAACACCTGAGACTGAGTCATGTATAAGGGTAGAGGATACATTTTGGCTCTCTGTTCTGGAGGCTGGAAAATCCAACACTGGGCATCCACATCTGGTAAGGCACTTGGGCTATTGCAAATAATGGTGGAAGGGGAAGGGCATGCTGGCTCCTGCAGGGATAAAACTCTCAAGAGACAGCCTCCCTTTGTAACAAGTCACTCTTTCAGAAACTAATCCAGTCCTTCAAGAGCGAGAACTCATTCAGTCCCAAGAGATGACATTAATCCTTCATGAGAATGGATTTAGTGACCTCAGTGCCTTCCATGGGTCTCATCACGTACCAAGACTGTGACCAAGTCTCAACATGAGTTCTGATGGGAACAATTCATGTTCAAAACTAGCACAACTAATTTTGCACATTTTCCTTTGAGTGAAAAAGTAAAATTAAGTTCACTTGCCCATTATTATTGAGCTTTAAAGTTCTCTTTGGTTTTCACTTCCCACTTCACTGGCAAGCTGAAAACCTTGAGTCATCCTTTTTCCATTACCTCAATTCTGCATTGGACTCCACGCCCATGGACTCTCCATCATGGTGTGCTTCTCTTCTCCAACATCCCATAGCAACCTCTTAGTAGTCACACATCCATATCATTTGGAGACCAAAGTCTTGTAGTGACTGTCATGTGGCCTCTCAGTGTGAACCATTGTGAGACTGCAGTCTGTATCATTTTCTAATTTTTAAATCAGAGAAAATCCAAAAGAAGTGGGAGTGGTGCATCCACCACCTGATTGCTGGTGCCTGGGTTATCACCTCCTATGCCTCATGCCCACCTCTCCTCCAGGGTGATCCCTGTGCTCCATGTCCTGTTTTGCATCCACAGAGTGCTCCAGGCCCCATGGAGCCACTGCTGAGCTGCAGATGCCTTTTATGTCCCTGGGCCCCTGCAGAACCTCTAACCTGTTCCCCCTCAAGATCCCTAGAGAGAGAGTCACCACCTGTTGTCCCGGCCACTCCATCCTTAGCCATAGCAGAACCTAGCCTTTATCATTTCTCTCTCTAAAGAGAAACTTTTGGGTTCAGTAACACCTGCCTATAATCCCAGAAACTCAGGAGGCTGAGGCAGGAGGATTTCAAGTTCAAAGCCAGCCTCAGCAACATAGTGAGGCAAAGCTCTTAGCAACTCAAGGAGACCCTATCTCTAAAATATTCATTAAAGAGCTGGGTATGTGGCTCAGTGGAAAATTACCCCTGTGTTCAGTCCCCAATATCCACCCCCCCAACAAACAGAAAGAAAGAAAAGAAAAGAAAGGAGACAAAGAAATCAACAACTTGACATCTTGATGATGATAAACTGTGAAAATTAAGGTGTGGCCCACTTTCTTTATTATGAAAGGAAGTTAACTCCTACCACCTCTGAAGAAATTTCAGGCCTCAAGGACCCAAAAGCCTGCATGAGAGTTGGAGGAAAGGGGACCTTTATTCTTATTTGATAAAGTAGGAAAGTTTTTTTAGCTTTTTCCAGTGTTTTGAAACCTATGGAAAAAAGAAACAAGGGGCCTGGGACAGTTACAGGGATAAACCTCTTTGAGTTATAGTGCTAATAATTTTTGCAGTTCAGACAGCTTTATCATCAGGGATAAGGTCACATGCTTCTCCCACCTTCCATCTGACTGCTGAGAACTTTCTTCTTCATGCCCCAGAATTCTCTTTGTTAAATAGTGACTGGTTGGCCCCTGACCTTCAGAGCTGTCCTAAATGTCCACTTCTCATGTCTGGCCTGCCCTAACAATTCCAGTCCACCCTAGTGCCTTTCTTCCTTGAACTGATGTTATGAGCTTGCCACACAAGGTCACTTGTGGCCATAAGCATTCTATGTTCCATTTTTCCTTCCCACCCCCTCAATTAGCCTCAAAGTTTTTAAACACTAAAAAGAGCTTTAGAAACTTTCCTGGCTACCCAAATTCCATGTAAATGTGGGATTCAAATTCTAATGTGAGAAGGTAGTATTTTTGAGCACATACACAAAGGTTAAAAAATAATAATAAATAAGGTGCACCCTTAATATAATTAACAAATTTCTTCCTCATGGAATAATTTTTCTCTCAGATGATAAAAAGTGTAGACTAGAAGATATCTCTCTGGATAAGCAGACTACATTAAAAATCCCCAATCACCTAGTAAAACATCAGTGAATTTTATCAGAAATATTAGAAATCCAACAATTCTGGTGCATTTCCCAGGATTGTCAACTTGTGGTGGCTTAAATTAGAGTGGCTCCTTATCTTTGTCACATTGTGGGTCACATGGACAATGACAGTGCTTGCACTGCACTCTGAGGTGAAGGAAGAGGCTGCTCAGAAGGGTTCCTGCCACCTGAATATGACAGGGCCAACTGTGTCTCCTCCAGGGCTCAGGGTCTGGGAAGCCCTGATAGAACTGCACATTCAGGTGTATCCGAGCTCATTTGGAGGTGACAGTAGCAACCAAACTAAGAAACACTGCAGCCAAACCTTTTCCTGTCCTCATTTCTGCTTTCAACATTGACAGCGTCCAAGGTTACAAAGCCAGTCTTCCGTGTTGCCTTGAGTATGAATGGCATCATAGGCACAGGGATTGGTATAGTTTTAAATTCTGCTGCCCTTTCTCCAGAGAGAGAGAGAGAGAGAGAGAGAGAGAGAGAGAGAGAGAGAGAATGAACATTCATCTTCTCACTTTTGTGGATCTCAAATGTATCTTCTCATGGTTTATGGGATGAATGGGCTGAGAGAAGGTCCCGCATGCTGAGTGCTACAGAAGTAAACTCTTAGACCAAGTTCAGTCTGGTCCAATGACAGAGAGCAAGTTGCTCAGAGGACTTTACATGTACAGATATCTTCTCCAAACTATTGTGAGTGCTGTCATTAGAGAAGAAATATGCCATATGTGGGGGTTTTCAGGAAACCAGTTTTGTCAGATGCTTCCTCTGCCATCACCAAGTAGATGAAGACACTTTTCTATTTCAGTAAACATCAGCATTTTCTGCCACACTAAAATAAGCCACTAGAACACAGGATAAAAGCAGATACCAAAATTACAAGGGCCTGTGTTTTATTTATTACTGCCTGGAATTAAGATATTGCATATTCCCAAGGGGTTCTATTTTCTGGCCCCAGGCTCTGTGCACTAGAGAATTTAGCAGCAAATGCAAGAATCATTTACAGTATATGCTGGAGGTAAAAAGTCCACATCATTTTGAGGAGCTAGCCACACATGACACATGTCTACTGGGGGATAGGGAATAAGTCAGGAATATAACTCTGGACACTTGCCAATCCCCCCCCCCAAATTTAAGAACAGCCAACTTTGCTGCAGGCACTCATTTACTCACTTCCATAAATAAATTTTAAAAAACAGAATTGGAAGCTGCAGGTGAGATAAATGAATTGTCTTGCCTAAACTGCTATTAAACTAAAATGGCTCTATAATCATGTCATTGTAAGTACCCTTATCATCAGGAGTAACCACATTAATAATGATAAAGTGAATTAAGTAAGCAGAGTGAGATTTCATTTCTTATGCAAATATAAACATGCCACATTAGTAAACATTGGGTGACCCATACAATAAAATCCCATTAGGCAAATCCTAGAGATGCAAGGTTACCCTGATGGACCAGGTACCTAGTTAGATAGCACTAAGCAACTTCCCTGTGCTATAAAGGAGTCAGAACTCACATGCATGATCATGTTTTCTAGACATGTGTGGCGTGACTCCTGTTCAGTAGTATAGGTCCCAAGATTGGTCCTGGCAAGGCATTTTGGGGGTTCTTAGAATCACACATTTTCTTGACTTTTGTGAATACATCAGGTAGGAACCTAGTGATGGCTAATGTCTAGTGAGTTCTGCATCCTCATTAATCACTGTGTCAAATGCACTCCCTACATTTACTCCTTTAATTTTTAAAATATCTTGTAAATCAGGTATCATTGTCATTCTCATTTATAAATGGAAAAAAACAAACCTAAGCTTAAATGAAGTGACCCATGATTCATCCTTGATGTATCTAGGAGCAAATTCCAGGCGCTCACCATGAGGAGATTCAGTCGGCTTTCTGCATCCATGCATTCCTCATGCTTGGATTCAACTACCTGCAGATCAAGATAAAAAAAAAAATCGTACCTGTACTGAATATTTATAGACGTTTTTCTTGCCATTATTCCCTAAACTATACAGTGTAGCAACTATTTACATAGGATTTACATTTTGTTAAGCTAAAAGAATCTAAAGATGACTAAAAATAAAAAGAAAAATGTGATGTGTCATTTTATATAAGAGATATGAATATCCAGACTCTGGTAACCATGGGGTGCAACAGGAGACTTCTAGAACCAATGCTCCATGGGTTCTGAGGGAGGACCATTGTGTTCTCTATGTGTATGTTTGAAATCACCCTATAGTCAACACTCAGAGGTGGGAAAGTGACACTACTGCATCAACCAGCGTCTGTTCTATTTTTTCCTGAACCTTCTTTGTCTGCTTACTCTCTCCTCAACTCTTCCCTCTGTTTCCTTTTCCAAAGGCAAATACGCCATGCGAGACCTGGTCCACAGGTTTCCCGGAGGGAACAACAGCAACAACACATCGAGCAAGGCCATGTCCAACGATACGGTGACTGCCGTCTGCTGCACCCTGCACAAGGTGATCACCAAGAACATGGAGAATGCCAAGGCCTTGTGGAATGCAGGAGGCATCAAGAAACTGGTCGGCAACTCCAAGAGCAAAGGAGACGAGTACGTTGGCTGGTGTCATCCCACCTCCACAGGGGCAGAGTTGGTTCTAAGTGTGCCGATGGATAGCACTATTGAATGACACTCAAAACCATTTTTCTCCCATAGTCAAGAAAAGGAAAATGGCAGATGGTTTCCAGTTTTCCTTCCTCACCATGAAAGCTGATCTCACTGTTAATTTTGATTTGATAAATAACTTGTGAGTTGGTGATGGCCATGAAATTGGAAAGGTAGAATTGACATTCTTGACATTCCAACACTCATGCTAGTGTGTTGCAAGAGACACTCGCTTAACCTTGAGGCATGAAGACTCTTCTTGTTACTGTCCTTGTGTGGTTGTGAGTCCAGGTATTGACGGACCTGTACCCCTTCAGCTCTGCATAGCAGCTCATCATGCAGCACTGACGGGGAAGAAGACGGTGAGAGGCAGTCAGGGTAAACTCAGTCCTATCCCACCACCTTGCCTTACAAGCTGTGTCTTGGGACAAACCACTTAATTTAACAAGTCGTTATGCCCATACTTTGCAATCTAAAGCCAAGGAGGAAGCTGTATAATATTCTTTCAGAAATTACTGATAATCAAGCCCAAAAGGATGAGAAGAAATTTCCTAGCCTGAGGAAATGGCGGGCAAAAGGGAGAGCTTTCAGACAAATGGAATAAAAAGAGATAAGACGGGGTGTCAAGCAGCTGCACTGCCACAAATGGGAATGTTTCCCTGTGTGATTGAAGAGCCAAGGGTATCTTAGTGTACACAACTAAAAAATATCTCCACCAGCCTGGGTGCTAGTATATCAGAGAGCTGTCAATTTTTACAGAAACCTGCACCAACCTTAATTAAATTTTGCTTCCTGGAAGTCCCTCAGTGTAATCAAAGAAGATTAAAAGGGTGAACCTTTTGTTATTAAGGGTCTGTCTGCTTTTAGACTTTTCATTCCTTTACATCTAAATGCTAAATAATGTTTCTTTCTTTATTAGAAACTTTGAGAAATACAATTGGAGACTTTCTGGAAATGCTATCTCATTATCTAACTTAATTCAAGATGCTACTAATGTGTTTCAGAGATTTCAGTGTTTCTGTTTTAAGCACCTTGAGAACCTATTTGGAAATAGGTTCAATCAACAATTCAGCATTAGAATTTGATTACTTTCCTGTATCAGATAGAGAAGGCCCACAGGACTCATGCAATAATGGTGCAGATTGTCGGCTTGAATTATAACTATATATGGTTGGATGGATAGACAGAGATACTGTATGACATGCTCCCCATCTATACTGCATGATGATTTGTTATGCAGCAATGAAGGGCACAGAGTCAAAGGACATGGATCCATCAATACCTAGACTTGCAACCATGCAAGGGACAACAACATAACCTGTAGGTATGTATGTAAGTAGGTAGGTAGGTAGGTAGATAGATAGATAAATCTCATAATGTTATGGATACACTGCAGGTTTGTGCTTTTCTTTGCATAGTTTCAGTAGGTGCTTGGGATCTCTAGTTGGAGTGCACAGAAACACTCTAAAATTTTGTCTATGTCCATGAGGCATTTAAAGATTGAAGTACTTTCTCTGAATTTTAAGACTAGGGAGTTAGGAATGATACTCCATTCCTTCCCATGAGCTTCTCTACGGCAGTGTGCCTCACTATTGGAACCTTATAGAGAAAAGATGGTTGACTCAGTTCTATGGTCAGAGACAACTGTTAATCAAAATTACTAAAAATCATTTGAAGAAACTATCTGTGATACAGTATGTATAGTTGCTGCCAACACACAAAAAAAATGGACCTGTTATATCTGGTCCTAACTTGATTATTATTAATGGGAAGGTATTTTCACTTGAGATGATCTCACAAATGTCCTTTAATTTGACTAAAATTTTCTCCATGGCACTTGTTCTGTCTTATTGTTCCTTGATCTTCTTTTCAATGTCAACAACCTGAGTTCTTGAGTTGAATAAGAAGTGTTGAACTGGAATGAATTATGTACCTTTTCAATTGTATTTCTCCAGCTTAGGAAAGCTCATCCGTTTTTCGATACTGACAAATTTTTAAATATATATATATTGATTAATTGATTGCTCCATATTTCAGCATGAAACTCACTAAATTCTATCATGACAGGAGATATTGAGATTCCCATCACCTTCTAATGATATTTTAATAAAAGAGAAACTCTTTATTGACAATAGATTTTTTTGGAATTGGGAATTATTTCATAACTGGGAATAGTAGGAGTATCAATCCATACTAGGTAATTAATAAAATACTTGCAAATAAGTCCACCCTAAATTATTATTTAAAAAATTACTTCCAAAAATAATTTTAGTTTATATCTGATTTTTATTTGAAATAACATTAGAAGTCACTGGCATTAAAAGCATGCCTAGCTATGATCCTCCATTTTATGTATAGATCTGTTTTATTTCTAAATATATGCAAGCCTAAATATGCAGGGATATTAACCAGGCTGGTGAGTTGGCCATTACCATGTGTTAGAAGCACAACACTCACTGCATCTTGGGAGCACAACCAATGGGACTGGGATCCTGCTGCTGGTATGACTGGTCAGAACAGTCATGCCAAAAGCCACACCAGCTGGCATCTTCAGCCACTCCTGATTTGACAGCTCTGGTGAAGACCGGACATTGTGTAATTGTTATTAACTCTGGTAGGAGTCTCATACTCACCATTTTGAAGTCTTGATAATGTTCTTTTCACATCATTTTAAACATTCATCATGGGCATTCTATCATGTCTATTTCAAAAATAATTTTTTTCCACTTTTAACAGTTGTATAGGAAATAGCATTGAATGTGTCCCTGTCTTTTGTCATAAGACAGAAAAGCTATTAGCAGTCTCAACTGTTACTTGTCAGAAAAGAACTCTGTATTGTGTCTTGGGTTATAATCACTTGTCACATTAAAAGCACTCAATGTTCAAGTCCTTCAATCAATACTCATTGTTTTTCAAGTAGAAGTTTATATGATACCAGTCTAGTGGATGAATCAAAATTAAAGTCTTAAAAGAAGGCAATGTTTCTTTGACCTTCACATATTATTATAACACTATGATCTATTGGCATTTTAATTAAGAAGTTAAAAACTGCTATTTGTTACACATCATAGTCTCTTTCTATTTTATAACTAGGAAAGAAGTGGAACTTAAGAATTACACTGTGTCAGAGAAATGTTTTATTGAATGTTTCAACTACACTATTACTACCTAAATTTTAATATGGTTTCCTCTTAGGTTGCTTGAGTATCATCACAGACAAATACTTTGCCAACCGTGACAAAATGCAACAAAACATAGCATCTAATTTTTGTTCAACATTGATTATATAAGAATGGCAGGTATCTTTATCTGTGTCCAAAAAAGGTCTAAAATTCTGTCTTTAAGTCAAAGGAATTTAAAATTACATTTGGAGCACAATACTATGATAAATTTTGAAATAATTTAGCAACAATTCATTTCAGGAAAAGAAATGTTAAAAATTGGAATTTATAGAAACTCTATATTTGTTCTCTTTAATTCCTTGATGTAACTAATGTGGCCAAAGTTGAATTTCATCTCAGTAATCATAGCAATGGCTGTTATACTTGCCCTTCAGTGAATGGATGAAGAATGCTCAAACTAGGTTGGTCTAAATGACAAACATGAAGACCTAGAAAAACAGCAGCCACTTGCTTCACCATATATTGGCATCCCATAATTTCACTGGAAAATGCATATCCTCAGAACATCTATTTACTTCAGCTGTCAACTGAAAACTCATTCTGGCCCATCTACCATCTTCCTACTTTGTTTCAAATACCATTTTATTTCAAAGGCATCTTTGTTTTTAATTCAGATATTATTGCTAGCCACTGCAACCAGTCACCTTCAGGAGTAGTTATCACATTGGAGTCTTCATGAATAGTAATATCTTGCTGAACACCCAGGAGTCAGCATCCACATGAGGCAGGGGTCCCCTGATTATCGACCATGGGCCACATCCTACCAACTACTTATTTTTGATAAATCACATTCATTAGAACACAGCTATACCCATTTGTTTAAATATGACTCTTCATGTTCCAGTTACTGTTAAGTAATTGTGACCAAGATCATAGAATATTTACCATCTGACCCTCTACAGAAAAAGTGAACTGACTCTGTTAATGGTAGTCACTAAAATATTTCTCTGCTTGTAAAACCAGCCTGTTAGTATACAGAATTCCTGAGTGGATTAACTTGGATTAATTCCTGAGTAGCTTCCATGACCACAGGTCAAAGTGACTTCCAAGAATTCAATTGAATTAAATTGACAGGAATTTATTAATCTAGTTTGTATTTTGAGATTCAGATTGGCCCTGAACCTAAATCAAAATATCTAGTTATATTGTCATAGATATTTCAAAGGCATGACTTTGAACAGCAGTTATCAACTTCCTGTCTAAACATTTCTGTTTCTCCCTCTGCACTATGGTCCAGAGGCCAGAACTTGAAGTGCAGGTAAGGCTTTATAGATTCTTAGACAAATGTATTCCTCTACACCCATGTCAGAGTCTGCCCACTTCAGCATTCACTGCCAATCTTTTGTGGATGGCCACAGCAAGTGTGTAGTCAACGCTGGTACGCTCTCATGCCCCAGTGGGACACTGTTCTCTTATTACCAGGTGTTCCACAAAACTGCCATCAAAACTCCTGAAGCTTCTCCTTTCTGATCACTGTTTATTTTCTTTCTATTCCATTTTGTAGTCAAACACTAATTCTGCATTCTGACTACATGTAACTGTTCCTGTGTTTGCATTTTTAAAAACTCTTTGCCAAATTGTAATTTCTTCCTACCAGTCATCCTAGTGGATGAGTGATGAGACCACGGATGAGGACTGGTACAAAAATCCTTTGCAATCCCCAGGCAGAGAAGAAAATAGTCAGCAAAGCTGGGAGGACGTCTATTTTGACCTTTCCTGACATGTCAGGGTCAGTGCAAGCCCAGTTACCACTCTGATTGCATTTCCTGTCTTTCCTTTATCAGACACTCTCCAAAAGTGGTCAAGGCTGCATCTCAGGTCCTAAACAGCATGTGGCAGTTCTGAGATCTGAGAAGTCTGTACAAAAAGGTAAGGTTTGCTTTACCTACTTGACTCAGGAGCTTCACACAGGCTTTGGATTTGGATAAATATTTGGCCATAACAAAAGGCACCTCAGATATGGACAGCACTAGGCCAACAGCCTCAATAGCCAAAATTCTACTGAAACAAGATCATCAATGAAGTTGCAAAAACAGGACCAATATGTGTCCCCTCAATACTCACCAAGATCCATGAACCTTTGGGAGTGGACAGAGCCACACTCAAAGAGTCTTATCCAAAGTTGTTTTTAGTTTGTTTGTTTCCCTAAGTGATTGTGATTTTTTAAAAGATTTTTAGTTAATGCATAGTAATTATATGTATTTGTTGAGTACAGTATGAAGTTGCAATACATGTATACATAATGTAATAATCAATTCAGGAAATTAGCTTATCCATCATCTGAAATATTTATAATTACTTTATGGTGAGAAAACTCAAGGTTCTCTCTTCCACCTATTTTGAAATATGTAATATTTTTAATTATGCTAAATCACCTTACATAATGAAGAAAATAGACCTATCTTCCTACACTTTTGCAGTCTGCAGTAGACTAAAATATAATGAACTCAAGGATTTTTTTGAGGGGGAGGGGAATTATTGACAAGTTTCAACAAGCAATTTTGGAAAGAAGGCAGAAAAAATTACAAAAAGCAATTCAGGCAGTCAAGTGTCACAGCCAAGGAACATGGATGTGAACTCAGTCCCAGCAGTGTGGCCCCTCCCCTTGGCCCTAAGAACCTCACCACTTTAGTACCCAGAGGGAAGGAGACAATGGTCCCAGTGTCCACCGGAGAACTCAGAGGGGCTTGGCCCTTGGGGCACTTGGTCTGTACACCTGTGCAAGGTAGTAAGAATTCATATCGTGCCTCTGAAGAATTCTTTACCCACAAAATGATTCGAAATTAAACCTGAATAGACAAAAATGCCACATCTAGAGATTTTGGTTCTATACCTCATTTCCAAATGCTTCTATATAGAGGATACTTTTTCATTCTTTCTTTTTTAGTAGGGAGAATACTTTAACAATATCTCCCATAAGTTGTTGTTTTGCCAAGCAAATGTGGGTAGTTAAAATTTGAGCTAGTGAATGGGAGTAGAGAACATGGATATACAGGAAGAAAGCAGTGCCTGGATCATATGGGGCTGGGGCAGGGCACAGGGGCTTCCATGGCTACTGCACAAAGCACCTGTTTGGCAGTGTGGAGAGGGGAGAGAGCAAAAGATATCACTACCTCCTTTGCGCCCAACAGCCTTGCCATGAAACCAGCTCCTTGGGCCGGGATGTGGGGAATCAGTAAGGGTCTCTTGTGGGGAGTGAGACCCATCTTGCCCGTAAAGAATTTTGTGTTTTTCTAAACCAATGGGGAAAAGTAAATATTTAATAACTAGCTCTAATAAGTTAGATTCTATTTCTAGATTTCCTCAGGGCCTTCCTACTTCCCTTAAGTATCCATTACTTTGCACTTTAAATTGATAAAGTTTAGCTTATTTATTTTTCTTTCAAAGTTGTCCTATTCCCCAAGAGGTGGTGTGTCAAAGTTAAATCACAGATAACAAAATTAATTGTTGAGTGTTGAAGATTAATTGAATCATTTTCTTAGTATTTTGCATGTTAGGAGGAGCAAATGTTTTGGATTCTGTTCTCTTTTGCTTAAAATTCAGGTCCCAGAATCCCTTCTGAGTTTCTCCTTGGGCTCCTCCAGGAGACAGACATCTCTCCCAGGTAGGAGTCCTTGGGCTAACCAGGCAGCCAGACATGAAGAACATGTTATAAATTAGAACGAGGCTGGTGGTTCTGAGTCAGTGGTTCCAGAAGCTCAAAGAAATATTACTGCCTCAAATAAATCACTTTCCCTGGGATCCTCTGTGCTGAAATGCACCTGCTCATGCTTTTGTGCACTGGAGGGGAACAGCTTTTAAAGATTCTATACACTATTTGTTAAATAGTAGTATGAGTTTTCACCTTAATTTTTTCTTTGTTGGTAGTACAGTTCAAAAAGTGTAATTGTCTTTCTATTTCTTTGAAAATAAGAATGTGTTGACAGGAATTTAATGGACCTTAAATTCAAGAGCTAAAGAAAGTTTAAAATGTGCTTCATCTGGGAAAATTCAAGAAAGATGGGGTAGAGAAATAAATGATAATATTTTTAGCTGACCCATGATTTAAAGATGCTGAGAAAAAGCTGTTGTTAATCACTTCCAAATTATGAAGTTGTGAAATGAAATAAGGACCTTGGTGCTCAATGTCATAGATGCTGTTAATAGCAAAGCTCAAAATTCAAAAATCTCTCCATTTGAAATGTCTTTGGGTGAGAAAACGAAGCTCATTTATCCTCATGAAGTGTTTTAATCATCAGGGAAGTGATCTCTCTTGTTCTTCATTGACAATTTCCATATAATCAGAAAAAGGTCAGATTCATATATTTTAACTACCCACACTTCAGATTTATTTATTAAACACCTCTTATGGGCTGAGCAAAGGAAGACTTCCAAAGGAAACTTAAGATATGGATGTAGCCACTGTGAGTAAAAATGAAAGATGGAACAATTACTGGAAATTTTGTTAGATCCTGAATTATATATTTCAGGCTTTAAAGCATGAATTAAGGGAAGGAAAATTATAGAGCAAAGTCTTGAAGAATGTTTACAGTATGCATAATTAGGAGGTGAGAGGTAAGGGAGTCATGGCCAGAGGAAAACTATGACAGGAGATGGAAATTGGAATGACAGCCAAGTATGTCGGGGACAGAACACAGACCCATCTGTCACTGACATCTTCTCTTAAACCCAGGCACAGAGGCCAGGGACTTTTAGTTCTATCTTGTCTACTTTATTATTTACCTCTTAGAGGACTATTGGCCTGGAATATCCTTCAGGCTGAGTGTTGTTAATTCCTATGTTTGGAGCCCAAACACATTTGTATTCTCTGTCCCTCTACCTGAGTAATACCTGACCTTTTGGGTTTGTTCCCCAAAGGGAAAATACACCATTGCAAGAACCTTATGACATGCAAGATAAATACTATGTCACATTTTTGAAGTCTTTAAGTTTAGCTAGCCACAAATAAATCTGCAAAACGTCTTTGCCACCTGTGTTATCTTGGTGGCTGTTAGCCCCAGGAACTGTCTGCAGGTGGGAGCAAAGATGAGCAGGAATTCATAAGAGCTTGGTTTTCCAGAAACTTAGAATGTCACTGACAACATGAGGTGCTTACATTTGACCATGGTTGGGGACTGTTGGAATGACTGGACTAGTGGGAGAAAGAATATAGAGTTGGGGAAACCACTGGTACCTGTCCTTGTGTAAATACTGCAATAATCTGTCAGATCATCAAGAAATAATTCAATTTGTTGGGACCTATGTCATTCTAACAGAGTGACTCAGAACTTCAGAAGCTTCATCTAAACAGACATCTTTCATGGAACTCTCACAGAACTGCGCCTGGTCAGACAGTGGCCTAGGGCCAACAAGTGGTCCTTGCCTGTCTGGGCAGGAGAGGGAGAAAGGTGGGCAAGCAGTGGAGAAACTGCCAAACTCCTGCTCTTGCCCCTGGGGCTAGATCTCAGCTCTGTAGCCACATCCAGCTGTACAGTGTGGCAGGAGACGTGGGCAGCCATGACAGGAGAAGGAAGGCCATCTTGGCTCCAGCAGTCATTTTGTTTTGTTCAAATATCTTTAATGACAATTGCCAGTATAACCTAATGAGACATGTTATTTCATTTGAGGGTGACCATGAGAGCCAGAACTTCTTGCTTACTTTAAGCACTGATCTCTTTATCTGCAATTTTTTTTTCTAAAGCCATACTAAGCAAGTCTCATTTTTCTTCTCTGTGTTGGCCTTCATGGTTTTGAAGCTGACCTCCATCTCTACCAGGCCATTCCTTCCCAGACGATGCTGACACTCTCCAGAAAACTAAATGACTTCTTCAAATGCCCTATGGCAGTTCTACAAGCAGAATCTTCTCTCTAGGTGACTGGACATGCCCTCAGGGTCCTGGAAGTTTGGAGGCCTGGACCTCCACAACTCACTGCCTTCCTTCTGCTTTAAGAATCAGAGATATTAGCATTCCTCAATCCCTGCATCTAAAACCTCTCCAGCTTCCACAGAGACCAAGCATGTATCCTCTACCTAGCCCCAATCTCAGTGTCCTCACATATGGAGGAAAAGTGTAGCACCTTCCTTGCTGGGTTGCTGATTATCTCAGGTGCAGTAACAGTAGTCACCAAAGGGCCCTGTACACTGGGAACTCATGTGCCCATGGACATTGTTGCTGCTGATCCAAAACACTTGTTCATGCCATTTTGCTGACAAATGTTGTCCCTCCCATCTTGGAGTTTTGAAGCTGAGGATTTTATTTTGTCATTGTCACCATCACTATTCATTTCCACAAACATTTTTATGGCTTATTTCCCCTTTGGTTCTTCTACAGTCTCCTCCTGTCCTTAGACACTGGAAAGGTGCCCTCTTCCCACAATCTGTCTCCTAAGCATCTCCGTTGGCCATCCATATTGACCAGAGTCCCAACAGGGAAAACTTTGCATGGTGAGGTTTAGGTAAAACAAACCACAAACAGGGTTTTATAACATGACAGCATAAGTTGTTCCAGAAGTATTTGGTATGCTTCCATTCCACATTAGTGATGAATTAGTATGGGGGTAGAGGGGAAGATCAAGTATGCTGAAGACTCATGTTAGATTGGGGATCATGGTGAGGTCTAGGGTTAAATAATTCACAAGTGCAAGCCAACCAGTTTCCTTAGTCAGAGCCTCTGCTGTGATCCTTTGTGCTTCTAGTTTGAACACATTGTGGCAAAATAGTGTCATTCACAAAAACAGTCTTCTCATAAGTACTAGGACAATCTATTTCCCATAAGGCCTCAGGATCCCCATCCCACCTTCGCCACCCTTTATGGGCTCCTCCCTGTTCATTTCTTGAATTTTGACATCCTCAAGGACCTGATGCTTGGAATTTTCTCATATCATGCACAACTTCTTCCTGGGTTATCATAACTTTTCTCATTGATTCAATTATCAACAAATGTTGTGTCCTCTCCAGTCTATTTCTCTAGCCCAAGTTGCTTTCTGAATCTCTAGCCCCCTGCTAGAAAACGTGCTCATATGCAGCATCTGCAGAATCTCCCTGAATCAGATCCCAGACAGGCCTGCTTCTCCTGGAGTCAGCTCCCCTTCTTGCCTCCCAACCCCAGTTGAAGAGCAGCACAGCTAAACTGTATCTCCCTGATTCTCTTCTTTCGTCCCAGATCAGCATCCAATCCACCAGCAAACCCCAGATATCTGCTTCTGCCCTCTCATGAACAGTTGTCTCCTTTCTCTGGATTTTGGATCCAGTCTCCCAACAAAGCTTCTTATTTCAGTCTTACTCCTCACCAGCAAATTCTCCAAAGGGCAGTCAGTGTGAATTTTCTAAAGAGCAAATCTGAATTCATGTCTCCTTGCAGCCACACCATTCCGTGGCCACTGCGGTCCTCAGGACAGAGTCAAAATATGTCAGCAAAGCCCCTGAGTCATTTCAAGAGTGGCCGTGGCTTCTCTCTGTATCTCTTCCTTGCTTCCTGCCAGCTCTTACCACCACTACAGCTGAGCGGGTTTGCAGATCACTCTCCATCTCCACCATCCTCCAAAGCCTTCCCAAGTCCATATTCCTTCCAATTAGCCCATCTAAATCTTCATTCTCCCTACATTTTTTGTACCACCTTCCTTGAAAATAATGTTTCTGACCTCTCCTTAGCTCTGAAGTAAGGTCATTCCTTACTAATCTGAAATAATTACACAGCAGATTAGTTTGAATGAATAAAATTGATTAAATTCATACTTTGAAAGAATAACTTTCAAGTATTAGGAATACTTTGAACCTACAGCTAAAATGTTACAGCCTAAGCTGTATTTGTATTTTTATTAGAAAATAATTTCATTTTGGGTTCAAATATTTATGTGGAAGAATTCACACACTGAACTTATGTTGCAAGTGATTTCTCCATGGAAATTGCAATGGTGTTTGTGCCCAGCTCTGGGACAATTAGTATTCATTCCTAATTAACAGTGTTGAATTAAGGAATATCAAAAATAGATACCAGTCAAAATTAAGAAGTACTGCCTGAAAGAGATTTTATTCATATGTGCTAGAAAATAGAAATGCAGAAAATGAAATAAATGAAAGTAAGCATAATTATGTCTTAAGCAAAAACAGATGTTTTTGACATATTTAAAACTATAGTTCATAGTTTATCTCAACTACTTCGATTATTCTGTTTCCCAAAATTCAAAACTCCACTCTTGGATACCAGAATATAAAAAGATACAACTCACAGTTTAATGGCATAGAAACTTGACATTTATCTCACCCCCAGCCAATATGGATCTCTGTTTTGTTGGTCCTCATGAGGCTGTAGGACTATAATCAATTTATTTAGCCTTCCAGAATACAAATTCAGTGGCAGACTTTGGTTTTATATTTTACATGGCCCTCTTTACTTTCAAAGTATTATTTATATAGCAGACTCTTAAAAAATGTAAGCATATTTAGCACTTGGTCTCAGATTTTGTTGTTGTTCTTTCACGAAGTTTACTATTTTCTCTTAAATACATTTTTTGAATTCTTTATTTAAAGCAATTTTAAATTTAGGCAAAATTAAGAAGAAGGTGTAGAGATTTCTCATATACCCCTTGCACTACATGTGCATCCCCCACCAGAATGGCAATTGTTATAGTCAGTGCACTTGTACTAACAAATCATAGTCACATAAAATTCATAGACTGCATTAGGATTCACCCTTGTTATTGTGTATTCTCTGGTATTCTCTGATTTTGAACAGATATATAATGGCAGGTATCTCTCATGATAGCATCATACAGAGTATTTTTCACTGGCCTAAAATTCTGAGCTTCTGTTAAATCTGGACAGATATTTGAAAAAGATTTAGCATATAGATTTTATGTTTTGGATCAAAGTCTTCCTTCTATTTTGGTAAAATAGAACTATGCTATTGTTTGATTATTAAAAATGCAAATAAGAACTCATATTCACTGTCATGTTGAAGCAAAATAACTGAAGAATGACAACCAGTGTACGTGAATGTTTCACCAGTGAATCATTCCTGCCTGGTGGTGGGGAGGCTCTAGGCTAATTTGCCAGCCACTTGTCACTTTCCATGACATCTTTTTGGTGTGTGATTCCTCCCTAAACTGGTCAGATTTCAGCTCCACACAGCAGTGTTTTGCTCTCCTCAAGCCACAACATTCACTAACTGGTCTTGGAGTCTCAGTGGGACTTAGCTGGGGCCACTCAGCCACAGTTTTGGGAAGCTCCAGTAGCCCTACCTACCCAAGCCATCTGTGCCCTCTTGTGTGATTCCATGGGGACCCGCCTCAGGGTAACTGATTTACAGGGCAGTCATGGAGCTTCAGGTACAATGAACTCTGTTCTGCCTTCCAAAACATATACTGGTACATCTGAGATCAACTGGAAGTAGTATCAGTCAGCCCCACACCAGAGTAAAAATGCCTGTGAGCATTGGGTGCTGAGAGGGCAAGCAGTATGTGGAGACATCACCTTTGTTCTTCCAATCCCTTGCTTCTCCATGAAATGCTTCCTAGAAAAATGTTTAAGCCTTTGAAACAAACTATTGTGTTATCATGGAAGAGACAGGCCAGTCCCTGTTGCCAAGTGGCAGATGATTTTTTTCCAACATTTAGCCTTCTGTTATTGAGACTCATGTGTTCCAAGAAACTCAAAGTGCTTCAAAGAGAACAACATTTACTCAGCCTCTCTGTAAGAATTAAACCCTTAGCACATAAATGCAGAGATCAAATCCAAGATCACTCAAAATCAGAATCAAACTCTTGTTGACAATCACTGGGGTTAGAAATCAGATTATTCCAGGCGTGAGGATTTTAGGATCATGCCCCTTCCCCAGTGAAATGTCAGCATTGTGCACAATGAGTTGCTTTCTCCCGAAATGCCAAGCTGCCTGTCCTGGAAACTGGGTAAGGTCATGTTTCTCTGAATAGCAATATTGTATTTGCTATTGCCATTTTGATGTGAGAAACAAAACATAAAGCTAATATTTAGATGCCCTTACCTTTATTGTCAGGGAATACAGACTCTCAGATTGCACATTCCATTCAGCCAGTGAATAATGAGCTTTGATATAAGTGAAATCCATGCCCTTCACAGCCTGTCTCACACAGGACTCTCTTTTCTTCCTTTGCTGGTATTCATTTCATTGGCTTTTACCACCATTGCACTGACAAAACAATAAATCAATAAGTAATTATGGATAGGTAAGGGAATGCCTACAGGTCTCCTCCAGCGTCCACACCACAGCAGGTGGGAGAGTTAACCCAGCCCTTGTGTGGCCTCCTCTGCCTGTTCAAGGCTGACCACTGCACATAAATGAGCCAAGAGTCCTGTCCTTGCAAATTGAAGTTAATGGCTCATGTCTGACATCCCTTCATCAGCCTGGTCTGCTGGGCATTTGAAGAACAATCCTAGTTTGTGATGAAAATCAGAAATCTATTTTGAAATATCATCAAGGAAAAAACACAACAAAGTTAAAATTCTAAATTGTGATCCTTAAGCTTTGCAGTAAGAAGGGTGAGACATACTTTAATACTTCCTTTGGTATGTACCATTTTGAGAATTAATGGATTTTATTCTCTGGGTATCTCAGATAGTCATGGAAAAGCACTAAGTCCTCTGTAGAAGTAAATTAAACCACTAAATGCAGAGCCATCATTTTATCAGGGAACCCATTCACCAGGAATTTTTTAATGTTTCAGCAGTGCTGGAAAATTCCTCTCCAAGAGATGACTGGAAAAACACAAGGACTTCTAGCCAGATTCTAAAACAACCCCAAGGCTGGATCCCTCAAAGTTCACAATTGTAGTTCCTCTAGTGTTTTCTTTTCCAAACTGCTTGATATGAAGTTAGAGTAGAAAATGAAAAGGCTGAAGTTAAACTCACCCATGGTACTTTCTACTCCATAAATCTGGGCATTTACTTGTTGATGTTTCTATTGAAAATGAAGGTCTTTCTTCATGAGGTCCCCTGACCTTTCAGAGAGAATTCTCAGGCACTCATCATATGATATCTGTCCAAAAACAAAGGCACAAATGGGAACAGAAGCAAAAATCAGTTGTGCAAAAGTGGAAATTAATGCACATGGCAGTTGCTAAATGAGAAGTAACTAAGTTATAGCTATTGCTAGGACAGGTCCCCAAGTCAGGGAAATCCACATAGCAGTGCCCAAATTAAACATTTCCCCTATAATACCACTTTATTACAGAGCATCACTCATGACAAAAATACCCTACAGACAAAAGACAGAAAAAAATAATTGCATCAGTAACTAGAAAACTCAGGAAGTTTAACGTAAACGTACAGTGTACGTGCATTCTTGTGGCTTACTTTGGGTGATCACATCAACCTTACCCACTCCATCTTCAGTGGATCCCAATAGATTTCGGGGTGTCATCTATGAGAACCTCAACTTGGCTGAGTGTGCTCATGCTCCCCACACCCTCCCTTTCTCCCTCCCTCTCTCACAAGCTGTGTCTTTACCCTTCCCAGTGCCAACAATGAGGTTAGACCAAGTGGGAAAGGAAGCCACAGTGAGGAAATCCAACCTGACCAATGCAGTTATATCCTGCTTTGGTGCACTTGGGCTGTGGGAGATGTCCACCGGCTAGCTCCTTCTCTCATGAGGGCAGTGGTTGGTTTATGGAGAAGTGCCACCTGCTGCTGAGAGCCTTCTGTCTGCTGCCTTGCCTGGGCCCAGCCTCCTCCAACTGCTCAGAATTATGCATCAGCCTCAGGCTTCTGCTTCTTTACTGTATATAGACTGGTTAGATACAAATTCTGCGTTCCTGTAGATAACATAGTTTTGGAAGTCCTGTTTAAAAAGAAGAGTAACTTTATGATTATAAAATTATGTACCATCCTCCGAAGGAGCCCATGCAGTGGGAGGATGTAAAATTTAAGCTTCTTGTGCTACATGGTCAATTTGCCTCTGACCCCAAATCATCCTGCCAATGTTACTCAAGACACCAGCTCTGGCAACACCCAAACTCCAGGGAGCCCATGGTCAAGCTCTTTAAGAAGTTTATCCCCTGGATTTTAGGAAATGGTGTGTGAGGAATACTCAGCCACTGGCCACCTTCATGAAGTGACTCTCCTCCACCCTCTAGAAAATTCCTCTCCTAATCTTAGACCATATGAAAGTGGGTCACATGCTAATACTGTAGAAGCCTATTTGGTCTGACACTGTTGCAGTTCTGAACAAATGCTCTAGAACTGTAATTAGAGAATGTGGGGCCATGGAGACAGTGTGGAAAATCATATTAACACAGGCCACAGTACCCTGTCAGGTCTGTAATTATCTACAAGTTTTTATAATGCTAAGTCATTATGTTGAACAAACATGACTCAAAGGGAGTTTGAAATGGATCACCCTCTGGATTTACTTCCTACTGCAACACTAACAAATTACCACCAAAAAAGTTAAAAATACCAAACATAAGTGATCTTGCAGTTCTAGAAGCCAGAAATCCAAAATAGGTTCGCTGGGCTGAAATCAAAGTGTTGGCAGGGATGCACTCCCTCTTTACATTCTCCAGAGAGTCACCTTCCTTATGTCCTCCAGTTCCTGGAGGTGGCCTGCATGTCTGGGCTGGTGGCCTCATCCTCCATCTTCAACATCAGCAACAAAGCATCTTTGAGTCCCTCTCTCTGCTTCCATTGAGCACCATATTGCCTTCCCCAGCTCTCACCTCCTGAATCTCTCATGAGGAAGGACGTGGTGGTTACAGTGGCCCTGGCATCCTCAGATTGACCTTGTCCTTTGAGATCTTAATCATACCTTCAGAGTACTTTTTGCCATTTAAGGTAGTCTATTCACAGGTTCTGGAATTAAGAAAAAGACATCTTTGGGGCCCATTACTCAGCCCCATACCCTCTCACATGAAAGTCTGAATGTAATAGTCAAACCGTGAAATAACACCTCTTGGAGTCAGGGTTTGCCTTATCCTCACCCGCTGTCTTCACCTCTAGAGTGTCAACCTCATCTTCAGTGTTCACGTTGACCCTCAGTCTGTCCACATAAGAGACAACTGGAAATGAACCAGAACATGTGCCTCCTTTTGGAGACATGCCACCAGCTCTAAATCATGTGGGCAGATCTCTCTACCTGGAAACCTAACCAAAACTTAGTGTTTCTATTACAAGGTGGAGATTTTTTTAAAAGGTTACTGACATGTTTATACCCATAATGTGCATGTTCTGTACATATCAACACCAAACTCCTTGACTCTCGGTGCCCAGTTTTTATCAAAGCACATTTTTGGAAGATCCCATTATGCTTACCTCTCATTGCAAAGGGTTCTACAGCAGTTACCAGTTGACTTCAACTGGCTTCTGAGATGTATTTTTATGTCATGCATGGCATTGTTGTTACCAAGACTAGACTTTTCTTCCATGGGTCATTTTTGCAAGAAGCTATTGCTATGGCCATTTTTAGATACTCATTCCTCCCCCATTTCTCATCAGGATCTATGCCTGTCTCTTTCTCTATTCACACCTCAATTTAATTAAATTTCATCAGAAGCCAACTGTTAGGTGGTTCTGTGTGCTGATTAAATAAACCTCCATTGTAGCTACCTGGGAGCTTAGGCATGGCAGGGGTGCATTCAGTGACTCCTTCCCTGTCCACTGTGGGGCATTCTGCAGAGACCTCAGATTTGGGACCTGTTGAATACCTACTATGTCTTTGACTCTCTTCTAGTTTCCCAAAGTGAACACATCCATATTGGCTTGCCTTTCCCCAATTTCATAAAGACAATTCTTTTCAATCATTATTTCTTGATTGTTTTACTATGGTAAAAATAAGCCCAGGTTTGTGAACCTGAAGGCAGGACTTCGTTCAGTTGCATCCCAAGTTCAACTTTGCAGTATTGATTGGAACACAGAGGATAGAGTTAAAGACCTTCCATGTCACATCTTTGGGTTAAAGTCTCAAAAATGACAGCAGGGAAGTCAAAAGGACTAATTTGGTCTTGTTTCAACTTCCCAAGCTCTCCTCTCCCCCATACTATTGGTATAAATGATTAATTTGGGGCAGTTAACAATGATATTACTTTCTTCAACTAAATTATATACATTTCTTTCCAACCTGTCAAATATTCTTGGTAAAGTGGGTTCTTTAAGATTAGGCCAACTGAATTAAATTGAATTCACAAAATGAATTTACAGAGTCTTTTTGAAAAGATGTCACTACAGGAGATCGTCATATATACTGAACCTTTAAGTATCCAAATCAATTTAATTAAATTTCATTAGAAACAGCAGAGCTGAAACTAGCTACTAAAAGGTGCTGTCATGTCAGGTGATATTTATTACTGCATTAAACTGCAAATACTCACTTTTGGCACTTAAAATTTAGTTTAAATATTTAACTTTAATGGGTTTTTGAATTGTTGATGGAATTAGCTTAAATGAATCTTTAACAAACAGTTTACCTTAAAAATACATGGAAGCTTATTTTATTAAAGCCAAGAGAAGTGGAAGGTTTCACTGATATGCAAAATTTCCTGGGTCTTCAATTACTGGGACTATGCATGGGAGTATTCTGCTTCCATTTTTTTTCTATTTAATAACCTTTTATTGAAATAAGGACAATGTATAACTACCACTAATTTGGAATATTTTCTTTCTCTGCTTAATGTGATTACATTAATAGGTATGTACAGATAAAAATGACTGGAAATGGGCACCATTTTGAAAAATCAAGTTTTTCACATGTGAGACTAATGTCTTAGCTGGTTGCCTCTTGCAGAGGGATAGCAACAATTTATGTTTTAACTTTCATTTGAGAAACAGGTCCCTGAAGAAGAAATCTTGTGTGTGAGTGTAAGTGACAAGAATAAGCAATGAGGTGGACTAGTAGATGGTCTTGGGTTGCTAAAAGCCCAAAGGATTTTCACCATACTTTTCTTTGTGTCTCAAGTCACTCAAAGAAAATTAGAATTGACAAGCTTTATGGGCTGTAGAGCCTTCAAGGACACCTAAGGGGAAAAACTTGTATTTGTTACTTCAGCATCAAATAGTTTCTGTATGCCCACTGAGAAATCCTTGTTTTGAGGCCAAATAAATCTTACCAGATTGAGGAAGTTCCAGAGCTGTTTACAAACCCGGGAAGAAAAGGCCAGTGACTGCACACAAGCCACAGGTGTCCTAGTCTCTGAGCCAGAGTCCACCTCATGCCCCCAGTAGAAATAAAAAACTTGTCCACGGTCATGGTTCACTTTTTACAAAAACTTGTGTCTTGAGTCAGAGATGTTCTTGATTACAAGGAAAGATTGGCTAAATCTGACTTCTATGTTTTGAAGTCAAACAGCCAGAACTCACTCATGGGCAGATGAGTGAGAAAGGATGGAGAAGGACCAGATGGAGGAGGAGAAGAGGCCCCAGGGAAAGAAGTTGGCTCCATCCACACAACAAAGAGTTTACAAAGAAGAGCAAATATTTCAAGGGCTGCTAGAATGTAGGTTTAGAGGATTTGGCAATCAGGCAGAGAGAAAAGGGATTATATACCAAATCCTCACTAGTGAGATGAAAAGTGGCAGGAAAGGGGTTTTGAGTTACTTATTTGATGCCCTCTGACTTCACCTTCTGGAAGAAGACACACTTTAGAGACCCCCTTGGGCTGGGGTGAAAGGTGGCCTGGTGGACAATCAGGGAAGTTAATGTTGATGATACCCCTGACAATTCTGTTCTCAGAGTGAGTTCTGGCTGTTGGTAGTAACAGTATGTTCTCTGCTCCCTAGGGCCAAGTGGGACTGTGTACCTAATCCCACATAGGTGCTTCACATCCTGTCTCCCCTATATTTTCCCCACCCCATCCCTCTTAGTGACATGCTCTATCAACAAGATCATGTTATTGACAGGAATGTGACTGTCATCCTTTTTCCCTCCCAGTAATGTTAATGTGACACATTCAGGAAGCAGCCCCTTCAGGTTAGTGGGCACATTCTGGTAGTTGTGAGTGGCTGTACCCAGTCTTGAAAGAAACTGGAGCACATCTAACAGGAAATGTGATATGCCCTCCCTTCTCATCCTTTTCTCCTGGTGCTCCTAAGGGGTTTGAGGATAGAGAACTGTCTGTGAGGCTGTGAGCAAGAACTGGTGTTTTCTGAGCTGCAGGATGCAAGAAGCAATGGAGATGGAGGAGCTGAGAGGCTGCCCTGAGAGATATATTTGGAATCAGCACCAATCTGGGGCCAGATGTGCAGATATAATAATGCATCAAAATTATTTTCAAGATCCGGTAAGGAACTGAAGCTGTGTTTAATATATATATATATATATATATATATATATATATATATATATATATATATATACTGTATATATATACTGAGAGGACGGGGCTGACCCCTTGTAGATGTCTAATCCCACCTCATCAGATACAGGGCCCTGTTACCAGGGCCCCCAGGGTAACACCCTGAGTAGGGGAAGCATATTCCTGATAATAGTTTTGAGCCTTGACAGACTGCTCTAGCTCATCCCTTGCACAGTTGAATTGAATGTCACACAGAATTTCCAGAGTAAGAAGCTGTGGGCTAATGTGTTATCCTCAACAGTCTGAAAGCCACTTAGACCCTTTGTCCACACTCTATAAATGGAAGAAATCTCTCCAGTAATAACATTTTGCTTGAAATGTTTACTGGGTGCTCAATAAATATAATATGGAGAGTATTATAAGTTTAGGGACCTAAACATATTCAAGTTCTGTGAAATCGAATAGAGTAACGGCTGCCTAGACCCACTGTGAACACCCAATGGTTTTTGAGGCTGTGGAGTGTGCATGAACTTGACACTTGGGCACTCCACACCCTTGAAAATGCCAGTGGGGTAGATCCCAGCTTTGGGGAATGATAAATTTCATAAAGAAACACATCATAAACTTTGAAACAGAAGCTGAAACTGGTGGAAAGACAGTAAAGGGGTACAATAAAGAAAATCAGATGATTCCTGGTGGCAATTTAAAAGTTCAATGGCTTTGAACTCCTCTTTAGATTTCCATCTCTATCTACTTTGAACCATTTAACAGCTTCCAGTTTTAAGTTTAATGTGTTAAAAATAAAAACCAATTTGAGGCGCAGATATCATATTACATTTTTGACAGCTTAGCTGGGTCTTGAGCCGGAGGGCACAACTTTTGGGTGATTCTGCTGAGCCACAGATGTTGGAAACGTTCCTTATCGTCAATATTGAGAATTAACTGCCCTTCCCTGGTTACTGTGCCTATTCTGAATTGTCTGGTTTTCTTCTTTGAGCTTTCTTATCTAACCCCTGCAAGCCAGAGAGATGGTGCAAGGGGGGTCTAGGGCCAAGCACCCAATGTACTAGAGCTCCAAGAAGTTCTCTGGCTGACAGTGAGTTAAAATTTTAACAAGAAAAATCATGACTAAGGAGGCAAACAATGATTGAAGATACCTGTCCAAGTGGCACATGAATGAGAGTGGGAAGGAAATGATTGGTAGCTAGCTGATCACAATTATGTAAGTGGCTAGTGGGATGGAAAGAAGGTTAACTTAACAACAGCTTTCCCAAAGAAACTATCTCTTCATTTCCTTTCTTATTTAGAAAGCCAAACATTGTTTTTTAATTGACCTATGCAAAATTTCATACAATAAAAGGTGTGTAGAGCCATGAAATTCATCCTCACAGTAACTGATTCTTCATCATAACTCTTTTTAAGGAGCATTGCCTAATCTGTATCCTAGGCCAGCTGTCCCCTGGTCTGGCATCCAGTGTTAACCCTGGCTTCTGGGACATTTGGAAATAGGTACATTCAGAACCCGAATTTTAAGTCCCTTCCAGGCATGGATGAATGCAGCAAAGTTGAAGTCAGACAGTTTAGCCATTGAAATGTCTACTGCATCTTGAACTAAGAGGGAAGAGGGAGCCCCTCTTCTTCCTACTCTTCCTGGTGCACCCCTGCAGTGGCTCAGAAATTGCCCAAATCAACGTCCTTTACTGGGTTTCCACAGCCCGGCTCTTTAAGCTCCCCTCTCCCCACCTCCACTAGGAGTTTCTGTGCCCTCTTGCATGGCCATGTGAGAGGGGTCTGGCTCAGAGTGGCATTCTCCTCCCCGCCACTTACCACCTCCTCTCTCACCACCCTCAGGTGCCTGCTAATCCCATCATCCAGAGACAAGTTACCTTCCAGGTCACATCTGTGTCATGCATTAGCATTTTCAGGATTGGACATTATGAAGGATTTGAAAGGTGTGTGTATGTGTGTGTGTGTGTGTGTGTGTGTGTGTGTATGTGTGTGTGTGTGTGTGTGTCTCCTTGAGGGTTACTTCATAAGCAGTTTTGTATGGCCATTTTCCTGATATGGAAGAACTTAGAGGGGAGCAGTGTACCTTAAGCCGCATGAAATCTAAACTGCTTCAGATTTGACTGAAGCTTTGTCCTAAGCCATGACTTAGAACCCCAAGGTATACCTTCTAAATTCCAAATGAGACCAACATAAAAAGAGCTGCCTTCATTGGGTCATATTTAGGATTTTTTTTCTGCTGTCAACCAAGCATTCCCTTCAAAATAAAAGATTATCTTATATAAACAATTTTTTAAAGTCATTCTCATATATGATTAATGTGTACATACACTTTCAAAATATTTTCCACCCTGCACATGTTTCGGAAAACCTGTCCCTTCCTGTCATGGACACCACCCTCTAGATGATCTAAGAAAAACCCATAGGATTCCGGTGGACACATTCTCTCCTCCTACCACGGTCCCTACCCCTTACTATGACATGATCCCACCATTCCCTGAGGACACGTTTACACCTTACACCCTTCATTCATTAATTCAACTGCCACCAATTTCCTGAGACTTCTGGGTCATCCATCAACCTCAGGCTGCCTCCACAGTCTGTCTTTGTCCTACGCCTTCATCTTTAACCCCTGGTGTTCTGGTAGTAGCCCCTCTATGTCCATTACCTGGCTGCTCTTTCTTCTTCTTCTTGCTCTGACCCTTGGAGACCCTGGGGACTTCACCCACCCTCTCAAGAGGTAGCTGCTTCCTCTTTCCTCAACTCCCTCACCCCATGTCACTGGCCCTGGAGTTGGGGTTAGTGCCCTCCTTCTCCTCATTGCTCCTTTGAGAACTTGGCCTTTTCTTCTCTTTTAGGAACTCCCAACATCTGGGAGGCACCCCCACTCCCGCAGACTCTGATCCCTGTGGGATCTCCAGTCCATTAGCTAATCTCAACTCTCCATCCCCTCCCTCACATCTTTATTTTCCTCTCTACCTGGCTCAGTTTCATGACTTTCTCTTGTTGTTGTTCCTCTCCAAGTTGCATGACTGAAAACCTCCATCCAACTTTGCCCACCTGCCACAGAGCAGCTGGACATGGCTGGGGAAAAGCAAAGGACCATGCTGACTGGTCGCCTCATTCTCTATTCATTGCTGCACACCTCAAGTAGTGTCCCCACAATCCCTCTGCCCACCCTGGCCACCCAGTGCCTGGCCATAGCCAACTTCCTCCCCCCTCACCTCCAAAACTGTTCCACACCCTTCTTCTCCCTTCTCCTTTCTCTTCCTCTCTCCTCTTCCATCCTCCAAACTCCAACCCATCCTTACCTTCAGCAGATGACCTCACTTTACATTTTCCCTGAGGAGAGAATGTGCTCATCCTCTGTCTCTGCATCTCGCTATCTCCTCACTGCATCTTGGCTGGAGAGCCTGTCTGGCCTCCCTCCTGTTCCCATAGCCAGTGACTCCTTTGCTCACTGAATCCCATCGGCCTGTTTCCTCCTGTGATCTTCTCCTTTCTCCCCTACATCACCAGTTTTTCCCTCCTTGATGTTGAGTCATTCTATCAGCAAATGCTGAAAAATCTTCCCAGGGATCTATTAAAATACCTCTTGATCCCTCTCTCTTCAAGCCCCATTCCTCTGCTGCCCTATTATGGTAGAATTGTGCCACAGGCTGTCTGGATTCCCTGTCTCTCCTTCATTAGTTTCCCAGTATTTTTTGAGCCTTCTTGAGTGAGACACAGTCTGGCAGAATCAAGTACTTTTGTTCCAGTCATGATGACTTCCATCTTTCCAGGAACAGTAGCTGTGCCTGGTCCTTCTCCTTTGATTGGCCTTCTCCTCATCCTTATGCATCTGATCTCCTAGTCTTGCTGACATCGCACTCACTTTGTTTTCCCCCCAGCCCACCCTGTTCCTACTCAGTGCCCTGAGAAACACCCCTGACTCATTGCACCCTCTAAATTCTGGAGTGCCCCAGGGCCCACCCGGCTTCTGTCTTCGGCTTTCCTGTGTTTCCATTCATATATATGGTTCCACCCATTCTCTTGCTCTGAATAATATCTACATGCTCAACTCCAGAATTTCTTCTCTAACCCTGACATTGTGCTGGGTTCACAGGTTCAGATTGATTCTCTAGCCTCTGTTCCATCTCTGTCCTAACCTGTGCCAAGGTGGTCCTGGTTTCCTCTTCTACTTCTCTCCCTGTTCTCCCTTAGTCAGTGGCCCCTGCCATTCTGGTTCACACCATAAGCATTGGGGTAAGACTTGATTTCTGTGTCCCACACTCTTTGGAAAACCCTCCAACATAGATGCAAATCTTCCCTTTCTCCCCATGCACACCCCATCTGAGTCAGTGTGGCCTCTCCCTCTCTCTTGGTGAAATTGCAGCCTCTATTCAATTCTTTGTAAACTGTCCTCAGCACAGAAGGCTTCTTGCTGTCCTGGTCCCCTTGCTCACTCTGCTCAGTCACAGGAGCCTTTCGTTTGTTCTCACGTGGGTCAGACCAGTTCCCACCCAGCACCTTCACCACTGTTCATCCTGTAACTTGGAGGTCCCACCTCTTTCCTCCGTGTCAGATTCCTTGTCATCCACCACCGGCTTCCTACAAGCCGCTCAACCTCCCCCACTCCTCCTGCTCTTGAGGCTGTTTGGCTGGGTCGTGTGGGTGGAGCCATTGAGCAGCTCTGTGGTCTGAAAGGGTGGGGAACCAACCCAATGAGCATCACTGCAGAGGAGCCAATCAGTTGGCAGCTAGAAGTTTGCTGGGGCCGCTGTGAGCCAATCATCAGCTGGCAGCTGGAAGTTTGCTGGCAGCTGGAAATTTGCTGGGGCCCCTTCTGCTGTGGCTGTCAACACTGTAATATATAAAGAGCTCCTATCAGCCAATGTTATAAAGACAAAACACCCAATCAAAAGGGCACACACTTTTGAACATCTCTAAAGGAGACATAAGAATGATCAGAAACACAAGAATGTGAAAAAGTGTACAGTATTATTAATTATCTTAGAGAAATGAGAACCACAAAAATACAATATTTCTCACCCATGTTAATGGACACCAATAAGAATGACAATGCTAAATGTTGGCCATAAAATGGAGCAACTCTATAAATGCTGATGGGAATGTAAAGTTATGTAAATACTTTGGTGGTTTCTCCTATGTAAGTACACATCCATCCCCCAACAAAGGAATTTCTAGCTATTTATGCAAGATAAATAAAAGCACATGTTCACAGATTGATGAAAACATTCATCCCAAATGTATCACATAGCTCCAAACTTGAAACAATTCAAATGCTCATCAGCAAGTGGGTAGAATAAGAATTCTTGCTACAGTCACACAATGAGATACCATTAACAATAATAAGGAAATGAATCACATTGACATAAGCCACACATCAATGAATCCTATAAACACATGTTGAGCAAAATAAGCCAGATTTAACAGATGATATGCTGTAGGATCTTATTTCTTTGAGGTTCAAAAATAGGACTAGATTGATCAAAATCAGGATGGTAGTCCTTCAGTTGGAGACGGAGCTGAATAGGAAAGGCAAGGGGTGGTTTCTGCAGGGATGGAAATGTCCTGTGCTGCATTGCTCTTCAGATAACAGTTGCAAAAACCATCAACTGAATACTTGCTGGATGAGCTGTGCATTTTATTGCATCTATATCACACCTCAATACAAAAGGAACCCAGAGAGGAGAGGGGAAGGTGACAGAGAAAGGAAGCGTCACAGCGGAACCAACCCAAAGCCAGTGCTTTCCCTGAGGACGGGAGCCAAGAAAGCACTGCTCCCAAAGCCTCTGCCAGCACAGAACTCACTGGCAGGTGATGGAAAGGGTCCCAGGAGCCGCGAGGTGTCCCCATACGGCTTGGACAGCTGTAAACAGAGACAGGGTGGGGGCTCCTGGGAGATAGTAAAGAGTTACCAAGCCAACAGAAAAATTCCCAGAGGTGCCTGAACCAGAGAGACCGAGGGGCCACCAGAACTATTTTGCCTGGACCACTCAGCCTCTGGATCCTAAGGGAGAAAAATCCCATAATAGCTGGCGCCCTCTAGGGGCTAGACTGAGGACGCCCACTGGGCCACACAAGTGCATCTGCACTCCAGTGGTTACTGGCTAGCACCATTTCAGCAGCTGGCGAGGAGCACGAGGACCCAAAATGTGGAGACTGAAAATCCATCCCTGCCAGCACGTTTGACCACAGCACCTGGAACAAGTCTTCCAACAAAATGCAAGACCAAATAGATTGACAACTGAATTCTAACCAACTTTTAGAGAAGAACCAACACCAGTCATTCTCAAATTGTTCAATGAAATTGAAAGGGAGGGAACACTTCAAAATACACTCTATGAAGCCAATATAACCCTGATAACAAAACCAGAGAAACACACATCAAGGAAAGAAAACTAGAGACCAATAGCCCTGATGAGCATAGATGGAAAAATCCTTAATAAAATATTAAAAGAACACATGCAAAAACACATGAAGAAGATAATGCACCTTGATCAAGTGGGCCCCATCACAGGGATGCAGGGTTGATTCAACATAGGCAAATGAATCAATATAATTCACCACTTAAGTATAATTAAGAACAAGAATCATATGATCATCTCAATAGATGCAGAGAAGGTCTTTGTCAGAATTGAGCACACATTTAGGTCAAAAGCACTGGAGAAGGTAGAAATGGAAGGAACTTACCTCAACATTATAAAGGTTATATATGACAAACCCAAAACCACAATCACATTAAATAGAGAAAAACTGAAAGAATTACTTGTAAAAGTAGGGACAAGGCAAGGATATTCACTTTCACCACTCCTTTAAAAAAAATGATTAGTTCTTTTTAGTTATACAGAACAGTAGAGTGTATTTTGAAACGTGATACATACATGGAGTAAAATTTTCCATTTTTGTCACTACTCTTTCTGAAATATAGTTCTTAAAGAACATCCAGAGTAATCAGGCAAGAGAGGGAAATTAAAGAGATACATTCAAATAGGTAATGAAGAAGTCTAACTATCACCAGGCATGGTGGTGCATGCCTGTTACTCTTGTGACTCAGAAGGTCAATCCCTGGTACAAAAAAAAAATTAACTATTTCTGTTTGCTTGAGGACCTGATCTTTTATCCTGAAGACCTCCCCAGAATACTAAAAGACTTCTATATCTGATAAATCAGTTTAGCAAAGTAACAGGATACAAGATCAACACAAATAATTAGCTTTCCTATACTTAAATAGCAGTTCTGCTGAGAAATAAATCAGGAAAACCATCCCATTCACAATAACCTAAAAAAAACCTTGGAAATTAATCTAATAAGAAGGTAAACATGATCTATAATGAAAACTACAGAACACTGAAGAAAGAAATTGCAGAAGACCTTAGAAGATGGAAAGACCTCTTACGTTCTTAGAGAGGCACAATTAATGTTGTCAAAATGGCCATACTACCAAAAACAATATACAGATTCAATTTAATCCTCATCAGAATATGGATTACATTCTTCATAGAAACAGAAAGTATCATCCTCAAATTCATTTAGAAGATTAAGAGACCCCAAAAGACTAAGCAATTCTGAGCAAGAAGAGGGATGCAGTACATATCACAACACCCATCCTCAATTACACTACAGAGCAATGAAGACAGAAAGGGTATGGTATTGAATTAAAAATAAACATGGTGGCCAGTGGAACAGAATAGAAGACACAGAGACAAACAAATTCTTCCAACCACCTGATACTTGTCAAAGGTGCCAAAATATATATTGGAGAAAATACAGCCTTTTAAATAAATGGTACTGGGAAAACTGAATATCCATGTGTAGAAGAATTAAATGAGATCCATACCTGTCACACTGAACAAAAGCCATCTCAAAGTAGATAAAAAGACTTAGGAATTATACCAGAAACCCTGCAAGTGCTAGAAGAAAGCCTAGGGTGAAGCCTCCAACATATTGGTATAGGCATCAATTTCATCTAGACCCTTAAAGCTCAAGAAATAAAAACAAGAATCAATAAATGGAATGCTATCAAATTAAAAAGCTTCTGCAGAGCAAATGAAACCAGACAGTGGATAGAGCGCCTAAGGGATAGAAGAAAATCTTGGCCAGCTGCTCCTCTGACAGGGAATTAGTATCCAGAAAATATGAAGAACTCAAAAAGCTTAACACCAAAAAAAAAAAAAAAAAAAAAAAAAAACAAAAAACAACAACAAAATACTCAAATAACCGAATCAGAAAATGGGCAAAAGAACTAAGCAGATACTTCTCAAAGGAAGAAACAAAAATGGCCAACAAATTAATATTTTAAAAGTTTACAATTTCTAGCCATCAGGGAAATGCAAATCAAAACGACCCTAAGATTTCATCTTACCCCAGTCACAATGGTAATGAACAAGAATACAAATAATAACAAAAGCTGAAGAGGTTGTGGGGCAAAAGGTACACTTGTACATTGTTTAGTGGGACTGCAGATTAGTACAACCACTCTGGAAAGCATTATGGAGATTCCTCAAAAAATTAGTGATGGAACCACCATGTGACCCAGCTATCCCACTCCTTGCTATTTTATGCAAAGATCTAAAATCAGCACACTGTAGTGATATAGGCTCCATAATGTGTGTAGCATTTCAATTTGCAACAGCTAAAGTGTGGAATCAACCCAGGTGCCCATCAGTAGATGAAAGGATTAAGAAATCATGGTGTATATACACAATGGAGTTCTACTCAGACATGAAGAATAATGAGATGTGGCATTTGCTGGTAAATGGATGGATATGGAGGACAGCATGCTAAGGGAAATAAGCCAGACTCAGAAAGCCAAGGTTGAATGTTTTCTCTTATATATGGCAGCTATAGTAAAATAAAGTAAAGGGGCAAATTCAGGATAGGGTGGCATAAAGATACAGGGAAGGGCTGGGGTTGCAGCTCAAGTGGTAGTGCTGCTCTCATCTAGTGTGCGTGAGGCACTGGGTTTGATTCTCAGCACCACATAAAAATAAAGATATTGTGTCCACCTAAAACTAAAAAATAAATATTAAAAAAAAAGAGACAGGGAAAATGAGTAGTGTAGAAGAAGGAGATAGAGAAGCAGAGTGGAGGGGTAGGAAAGTGGAGACAATGTGGCATGAATTCTTAATAAACCATATTATGTACATACATAAATATATTACAGGGAACTTTACCTTATGTATAAGTAAAAAGAGCCAATAAAATATAAATAAATAGAAGTCTAGCAGAGTAGAGGAAGGGGAATGGGAGAGGGGAGGGAGCATGGGAAGGAAAAAATGGGGGGATCCTGAACTGAAATCAAGTTCCATGCATGTATGAGTGTGTGGAGAGGAACCCAACTACTGCATATAACTATAAAAATAAATAAATAAAAGAGGAACCCAATGATAACTTACCACTATGTATAAGAAATCAAAAACAAAATACACATAAAAATCCCAAGTCTTAGCATCCATCCAGCAGGATAAACTTGCCCAATACAGTTTTTAAAGCTAAAGGCAAATGTTCACTAAGCCTTCACCCAGGACTTCCCTCCTAGGTATGTTTGGAAACAGAAATGAACAGAAAAAGCCAGTCTAGACTATTTCTAATAGGATTACTTAAATGACCAACTACTGGGTATATTCATATACAGCAATGAAAACTACACAACATGTAATAATATGAGAAAGTCTCAGGACCGACATATTTCTTTAAACTGAAAGAATACTTAACATGCGAGTTCATTTATGTAAAATTTTAAAATAACTAAAAATTTCTCCACACTTTCTTGTACGTATGCTTTATTGCAATTTCAGAAAGGGCACTATAAACAGAGAAGGCGACTGTTATATTGTCAGAGAGGGTCGAGGTCAAGAGGAAAAGGGGGCTTAGAGAAGAAACAAGGAATTTATACTCAATTTTTACTTTCATTATCAGAAAATCACAGTATCTCTTTTATACCTTTGTTCAATTTTTTCTTCATTGATTTTTACTATATTCTTCCCAGAATAAAATCACAAATCTTGAGCCCTTTGAATGCCTCTGTTTTTCTCTTCCATATGCACTTAGCATTGCACTTTTACAGTTCACCAAATGTCATACCTTATTATCTTGCTGCATATTTTATGCATAGACACTTCTTTCTATATTTGCTTTTTACAACTTTGCTGGCTTTCCGTTAACTCCTGAATGCTCGTTTTTCAGGGAGGCTAATACCTTTTGCAAATCTGTTAGACTCCTTTCAGCTTTTACAAAGTACATCAACCTTTATGATTGCACTATTAAACAGTGTGATTAACAAATAAATTTTTGAAATTAGGAAATAAACAGGCTCTAAAAGAAGTCATAATTTAAGTAGATTGTTAATCTCTTATTTAATTTATATATGGTATTTAATCGTAAGTTAGCACTATAGCCTCAGATTATTGTTCATATCCAATTATGTCTTACTCTGCAATCCAGTAATTTTAGTGTGAAAAATTGCTTTTTGCAATAAATATATTACCTGAATAGGAGGAAGGGTTAATTCAATATCTATATAATTATAAGCATTTTTCCTTTGAAACTTCAGTATTTATACAGGGACAACATAGGATTCTGAGAAGTCAAAATCTTTGCAAATCAGAGAATTTCTTATGCATATATTTTGTTTGGGAGAATAGCTTGGTCTTAAATACATACAGTTGCAGGAAAATTCAAATGTCATCAGCAACTGATATAAAGTTTGTTTCTTGAAAATGAATCAGTTGTTGTTCTACTGGTGCCTGCTGTGTTAGGGCACCACAAGAGTATGTTCATAAATCATGTTACATTGATGAAAATTTTCACTATGAATTCCCATAGAAGAGATCACAAATCCATTTTTTTTTTTCAGAAAAGGAACCTAATCTTAGGGAGGTAAAATTATGTGAACAGACCACATGTGTGGTTAATCCCCCCATGCTGTTCCTGGTTGTTCATGATAAACAAAGACTTGCTTAGAAGTGTGGCTGCTCTAGCCCCACCTGTTCATCTAGAAAGATGTCAATCAGTAACTGAACAAAGTAGTTGAGAAGCTGTATTCAGAGAATTGGTAGAAATATTTGGCACTGAGACTGGCAATGTGAAATAAATATTTACATATTTCACCTGCTGGCTCATGACAGAGGTCAAAATCAGTGGAAAAATAGTTGGATGAAGTAGTTTATCTTTATTACTATATAAAACTGGAGATGTCACATTTTGTTGGGTCATCCCTAACATCAAACATAGTGGCCACAGACAGGAAAGTATGTATCCATTGAGCATCTGCTTGCTTTACCTCAGGATGCTTATAGCTCCAGGCTTATGTTTACAAACCCAGCTTCCTCTGTGGGAAGAAAACACATCTTTCTAATATTTGCAGAGAGACCTGAGGTTCTTGGCTGCAATTGGTCTGTTGGTCATACCCCAAGTACTGGCACAGACCACCACGCATGGTAGCAGGGTCTTCTTGTTGGATAGATGATGGACAATCACATACTGAACAAACTCACACTGCATTTTCAAACATACTGTGTTAAGACAATCATATCAACACCTATGTCACTGAAGGAGTGGGGAAAGTATTTCTATTTTCATTTCAGCAGTTTCCATAGGAGAGAAAGGATATTCCAGAAGTGGAATTTATAGATGTGAGGGCTAATGCACACGTTCTTTTGGATTAAGTAAGGGGACTTTAGAGACAGGGGTGAACTTCCCCTGGTAAGTAAAATAGTGTACATTAATGAGTGAAGTGTTTTTAGTAGGAGCATAACTTGGAGTTTTGATTTTCTTACCCATATATCAATTCTGTTTTTTCTTTTCCTGACTTTAAAATGTTCTATAAATTGTTATTTGTTATGACTTTCTAGTAGTCAGTCCATTTACAACCAAAAATATGGGTGAGGGTTATATTTGTTTTAACTATCGGTAAACACTTCTTCTCTATTTTCAAATTTATGCCTTTGTTGTTGATTTTGTTGAAAATATGGAAATTTTAAGTTTTGTGTGGATAACAGTGAAATATTATGGTATGCAATGAAAACTGGGTAGTTTATTTAAGTAATAAAAGTGCAATGTCTCCAGCAACTTGCAAGTCATTAGAGACAGTTCTCAGAGGTACACTAATGCCTCATAAGTCAGCATGACCCTGCTGGAAATTTGATGAAGGATTCCCTGTGCTCTCTAGAGTTGAGGAGGAAGAATTAGGATTGAATTCTGCATTCAGAATATTCCCACTTCATCCAATAAGGTGAGGGCAGAGTAATCAATCTCTATGTAAAATACAGGAGCATCATCCCTAGAGTTAATTCAGAGTCAGAGAAAATATAATATCCTCCACACTCAAGCAAATACTTTCTTTATTGAGAGTAGGCCATTCAGAGCCCAAGCTGCTTACAGAAAATAAATGAAATACAATAATTTTTGAAGTATAGAGCAACAATGCCAAGTGCTCACATAATCTATCAAAGGACAAATGGGTAAGCAAAGTCCCTTCGTAGTTTGGTGGTGCTGTGAATGTCTGGTAAGTGAACATTTCCAATTCATATGCAGCTGCAGGTTCAACATGATTTATGGAAAACAGGAGATGGTTTATAGAAAACAATGGAAGGGAAGCTGTTAAGGAATAAGGTTTAAAAGACTTTAAGAAATATTTTCAAGAAAAGAAATTCATGACAGCTTCTAGTTGGCAGTTTCCCCAAAGGATACAAATGAAATGATTAACTCTAATTTTTTTGACATATTAAACAGAAACAGAATATAAAGAACAAACAAACAAACCCAGAGTAGTTGAGCTTTTTCCTGGCATCCAGATGAAGTCCCCATTGATAAGAAGGAAAACACTTTCTTGTCCCCTCTTGTGAAGGCTGGCTTAAGATGGGCTGCTATGCTGTTTGTACAGCATCAGCAAATCAATCTGTGTTCATAAAATATTTGCTTTCCCCCTGTGAGTTACTAGATTCTTAGGATTTTCCTTTTAAACATTATGTCCTCCATTCAGATTGTAGGTTCTGCTCTAGAACAGGGATTGCCAATATTTTTCTGCCAAGGGCTACATAGTAAATATTTTTGGTCTGTTCAGCAGGTGGCCCCATCACAATTGTTCACCTCCACCATTGTACTGCTGAAACCATGAGATGAAGAAGGTTAGCAAAGTTTGAGTAAGAAAGTTCTAGAACAGGGCAGCATTGCCAACAGAAGTCGGATCCCAGGGCCCTGCCTCACCCCGCTACAGCTGTATTTATAGCAGGAGGAAAGGAAGTGACGTGACAAGCAGAAATGGTCTGATTGGCTGTAGACATAGCCTAATTAGTTGGCAAGCTGTGATTGGCTGAAACTTGAGTCCATCAAGAATATCCTTTTAAGTTAGTTTGTAGTTCGTTTCCTTTCTCATGTTATGTTGCCTGCCTAGGAGGCAGCTGTGGGCCCAGTCGTATCATCCAAGTATGGAAACAGGCTTAGGCCAAACTTACTAATCTAACAATACTGGGAAGCCAGCAATGGACCATAAGTTGTGTTCCAATAAAACTAGCCACAAAACCAGGCAGCAGGCTGGATTCAGGCCAGCAATTGGCATCTGTCTTTGTTGAAGATTGTTTATGGCAGAGCCATGCCATTGGGTTAACTTAAGCTTGACTAGTTACAGAGATGGTTGTGGTTATATAAATAGCCAAGTAAATGACTGCTTGACCCTGTCTCAGCAGCCCAAGCTGCATGACCTGGAATAATTCTGGTATCACAAGTAACAAATATAACTAATAATTCTGATCTAACCAAGTGGGAGTTGTGGATGGTTCTCAGAAGTTCCCATGTTCTGATTGTTAATGATTCTTTTGGAAATACCAAGTTGTATTTTCATTTATACGATTATACAAGTATCTGTTGAAAATTATTTTTGAACCACCTTGGTGTGTTGTAGGTAATACAAAGGAATTGTTTGAAAACCTTGTTAATGGAGACTATGTTACAGGTCCAATCTTGACATGATGAATAAAACATATTCTGTTTTACTTTTTTTGTTAAAAATCTTTTTTTTTTGAATCTACATTGTGGGGTTTATTTTACTTTGAACAAGGCTGAGAACACCCTTGTGCAAAGTAAAATAACCTTGTGCTTTGTGAAAGTACACTATCAAGTTAGTTCTGATGGGAGTGGTAGAGTATTAAGACTCTTAAGAACATAAACTTGGAAATCAGATAAATCTATACTGTACCCTAGCTCTGCCTCTCAACTGGATTTTGGGATTTTGATGTAAATGACATGACTTCTTTGAGCCTCTATTTCTTCATCTTCCTGGAAGAGACAGTGGATAATGTGTGTCAAGTTGACAGCTATTATGGTATTATCTTCAGTAAGACAGGTGAAGCTACTCCCTCGCTGCAGAGTAGGTCCTGCTATTAATGACATCCTCGATGAGGTGGATTGCTGTCCTTTCACTTGTCACATAGCCACTCTGACTTCTGGACCATTCCCCTGGACTTTCCTTGTTTCTAAGTGGTTGAGAGTAAGGCTGTTCTCATGTCTGGTCCCAAGCATAGGCACCTGACCTATCTTGTCCAGAGGATGAATTCACACATGGGCAGATGACCCCTTTCAGCCCATGAGATCCAGTTCTTACACTCACCTTTTAAAAAGAGAAGTCAGAAGCATGGGCACTTGGAGGTGTTGGCAGGGACCTTGGCCTGAAACTGGGCCCACCCATGCACTTTTCACTAGTGTTAATCAGGTGCAAAATTGTTATTGCTGCAAGCTTTGTCTGTCTTGAGGTGGTTCCTGACGCTTGGTGTTGGGTGAGTAGTTACAAATGCATCGGATTATTTTATGTTTGTTAGCAGGTCAGGTTATATCAAGTGATTGATGTCTCAAAATGCATTTTTTCAAATGTATTTTTCACTCTCTGGTGGAATGGCAGATATGCTTGAATGCCTGCTTTCTCAATCTTTCCTTTTTCTGCACTGCCTATCCTTGTCCCTCCTCTTCTTCTTTCTTCTCCTCCTCCTCCTCCTCTTCCTCTTCTTCTTTTTCATTCTCTCTCTCTCTCTCTCTCTCTCTCTCTCTCTCTCTCTCTCTCTCTCTCTCTCTCTCTCTGACCTGAGGGAGCAGAATCAGATTAATCATGTAGAAAGACCTACACTTGTTCCAAGACTTAGACAATTGATTTTGTCCAATGAGATGATGGAATTCTTGATCTGGTTTTGTCTTAAGAACACAAAATCAGATGCCCAGTCTGAGAATGATAAAGCTCTCTCCTTTTCCCATAGGATAACCCTTTGTCCTAAGGGATAAATACCCCGCCCAAGGTCACATAGCAGTTGTCTGAAAGGATTGGGAGCCAGACTTCCCTCTCAATGTCCTTCTTTGTACTTACAGGCCATCTCTTTTCTGCTACATGAATCTACATGCATACGATTTCTCACATAAAAGCAGGAAACAGCCACAGATGTATCTGTTTTGTACACAGAACTTAATTATACCCATAAAAATAATAGCATCTGTTTAGATGCAAGTAATAGCTTACCATAGCTGTAAAAACTTGTTAAGCAGCATTTTTAAGCACACAGGCTGCTCTGGATGGTGCATTAGCTGCCACATATTTATATCTTTGTGTGGATTTTCCTGGAACTTGAATTACAAATAAATATGAAATGACCTTGGAATGAAATAAGCAACTTGGGAAGTTACTTAAGCACAGGAAGCCTCAGTTTTCTCATTTGTAAAATGGTTATAATATTGGTGATTTTAGCTAGATAATGTAAGTAGACATCAAAGCAGCCAGTGCCCGTGAGGTGTGCAGCCCTGGGCCGGGCACAGGATATCTTGTTCTGCTCAGGTTGTGTTATGGTTTGGATCTGAAATATCTCCCAAAGCCTCGTGTGTTCCAGGTGTGATCCCCACCTTGGCATTACCAGGAGGTCATGGAGCCTTAAGATAGGGATCTAATGGGAGGATTTGGATCACTGGGAGTGTATCCTTGTGGACATTATGGGACCATGGTCTCTCTCTCTTTTACACTGATCCTGAAATGAAGGATCTCCTCTGCCATGAGCTGTCCCACCACAGCCCCAAGGCAACAGGACCAATTGGTCATGAACTAAAGCCTCCAGAACTCTTAGCTAAAATAAACCTCTCTTCTTTATAACTTGATTTATTTCAGGCACTTTCTACTGCCACAAAAAGCTGACTAACACAGATTGCCATAACAAAACACCATAGACATGGTAGCGTAAACAAATACATAATTCTCATGCTCTGGAGGTTGAGAGGTCCAACATGAAGGTGCTTGCTGACATGACTTCCTAGCTTCCAGACAGTCACCACCTAGCTCCATCCTCCTATGAATTTTTTTCTGAGCTCTAGTGAAAAGAGACAGAGAGATATCACTTTCCTTCTTATAAGGATGCTAATCCTATTATAGGATCTCCATCCCCATGATATCTGCTAATCCTCATTACCTCCTAAATCTCTTATCTCCAAATACCATCACACTGGGGACTAGAACTTCACCATATGAAAAGGAGGATATGAACATTAAATCCATAGTGCCTAATAACTGTTCACTATATTCATTCTTATATTGTGATCATTTTGTTACTACGCTGTGTTTGAACACAAAGTCAAACCTTCCCACTGGCTAGCTGTTTGGAAGGGTGGCTACTTTCACCCGTGGTACAGCCTTGTTTACGGGTTTGCGCAAGCTTCCTCAGGTATTTTGTCACGAAACAGACTGTGTGATAAAAGTGGAATGGAGTGTGTGTGTGTATGAAATGGGAGACAACCACAAGTTGATCTATTTGTATGATAATAGTACAGTTAAAAATAAATAGGCTCCCATACTCCTGGAAAACAGAACTACCATTTCAGGAAGCCAGTGAGTTCATTAGTTTCTTTTAATGACCTAACAAATAGCATTCCACACATTACAGCCTTCCACGGGGAACCCTAAAAAACAAGAAAATGAAGCTTTTTGTGTCACAGCCTGAATTCTATTGGTATGATGTGTGGCAATCCCACTCAGCGGCAAGACATTAGCAAGAGATAATGCAGGGGAATGGATGGGGAAGTGAGGACAGCCAGGGAATACCACAGGATCATCTTGTAAAGAACTGTCAGGCTGTCTCTCTCCACCCCCCACCCCCGAAATGCAAAGCATTTGATTTGAACCAGGTGGTGCATCTGTTTCAGAGAGTTCCTACAGGGACTTGTTCATTTCTCATAAAATCAAGGTCCACATTGGTATTTCACTTGCAGTATTGGCGTCTCTTTGTCATTATTCTCTGTATGGATGTTTATCCTTGCTTTTCACCCCACTTCAAGTAGAAAATTATCAATCCAATTTCATTAAGTGGTTGTTTATCTTCTAGGATGATGGCTCTCAAGTGTTAACAGGGCTACAGGTGACTTCAGATTCGTCTTGGGCAGGACTCAACCTGGCCCATTTCTAACCTGCTCTCAGAACCTTCTGGGCCAATGAATATTCCATACCTGTTCTGACAGGTAGCTACTGGCCCCAGGTGGTGACATCAGCACTTGACAAGTGGTCATTGGAGAAACTGAGTGCTCAATTGTATTACATTCCAACTTAGATGACCATGCGTAGCTAGTCAGTCCCCTGTGGAACACTGCAGCTCAGAAGTCAGTGAGAGTCCTCTCCACTATGTCCCTACCAGGGTCCCCCCACTGTGAAAGCCCTCGGTGGGCTCCCATTGCATCTGCACAGAGGAACTGCAGGATGAGTGCAGGAGGCCCCCGTGGCTGGCTGCTGCCCCCTCTCTGGCATCTTTTATGGACCTTACTCCATATCTGTCCCCACCCTGGGCTTCTTTGTCCAGTACCTGCCCTCTGGGCCCAGGCCACCTGGGCTGGGAACTCTTTCTTCATCTGTTATTAGCATCACCAGCTACAAATTTGCCTCAAAATTTGAATGCCTCATTTTGTTGTTGTTGTTGTTGTTGTTGTTGTTAAGAAAAAAAAATCTTGCAAAAGAAAAGATTCTTAACGTTTATAGGAAGGTGATAATAATACTATCCCATGATGCGGTAGTAAAAGAACAAGTGACTAATACATTTAGGAAACCTAGAATAATGAAGGCACAGTGGCTGCCATGTTAAGTGTTAGCTGATATGGTTCATTCATGTTTTCAAGTGGTCTTGTTCCCTGAATTCTTCAAGATAAAAAATCTTTAACTTGATAGAATTTATAGTCTATGGAAGGAGCAAATAAGAGAGTGCTCAATAAACAGAAGCATCCCTGGTTTGTAATAAAACAATAATAATTAGCGATTAATAGACTAGGCTCTAAAATAATTAGTGTATTTTGAGATAGTGGGAAAAAAAATAGAACAGCTCCCTGAGAGGATTGAGAGTGATGGTAAGGAAAGGAATTTTTGCAATGCAAATGTATTTACAGTTCCATTGGAATATTTTTTTTTTTATTTTCCAAAGCCCAAAGAACTTCAGTCGCTTTCTCAAGGTCACAGAGCTAGTATAAAATGTCTGATTTCAGTGACCCTGACCATGGCCACTTGGTGGACCCACAGAGATCCTGTTGTTTGGAGGAAGTGGTGGAATAAGCCATGCACATAAGAAAGAAGGGCATTCCAAACAGAGGGGACAGCTAGGGGAGAGGCACCAAGGTGAGACCATCCTGGTACATTGGATTAAGAACAATGGGTCCGTTGTGAGGAAAGTCAAGTTCAAGGAGAAGAATTTGGGTCAGAGAGATAATGGGAGGATGCAGTTCATGGAGGCCATTTGCATTGGACTAATGTTTGTGCCCCCTGAGAACCCATGGTGGAGTCCTAACCCCTGATGTGATGGCATTAGAAGGTGGTGAGGTCAGCAGGTTGAAGGACTCCTGAATGAGATTAGTGCTCTTGTGAGAACACCAGAGCTTGCTTCCCCTTGGCTCTCTGCCAGGTGAAATACAAGAGGACAGCCATGTGGTCACTGGAAAGAGGTCTTCACCAGAACCTGATTGTGCTGCCGCCCTACCCTCAGAGTACCAGCCTTCAGAGCTGGGGAAAACGTTGAAGCCACCAGTCTGTGCCCTTTTGCCATAGCAGCATGCTGTGGCCTGCCCAACAAAGACACCACCATTCAGAATTTGCCACTCACACACTTTAAGACGGAAGGCCTTTGGAAAGTTTTTTCGAAGTCACTATTGTGGGAAAATGCTCAAATAAGTAAGAAAACAAGGCACACACTTGCACACTTGTTTGTATAACACTGTGATTCTAGAAATACATTCTGGAGGGAAATATAGGAAGGTGCTATTTAGTGACAAGCATCTTGTTTATGGAACATGGCTCGACTTGATTTCCTCTTTGAATCATTTGGTAGTTTTCGAATCATATTCCAATCATACAAAATGAGAATGTATTACATTGATAGTCAGAAAATAGAATATCACTTTCTAAAAGATGACTGGTAGTCAAGCAATCAAAAGGAAAGCATTAATATCAAATAATAAAATTATCAAATATTTAGCCACTTTAGCTGGTAAATAGCCTACTGATGGTTGCTAGGGAGGACTTCTCATGGAGGTCTGACAATCGGATAACTATGGAAATGAATTTCCTTTGCTTGATTCCTGAGCAAACACTTTATTTCTACTATGGAGAAGAGTAGATTTATGGATGCTTGACTTCAGGATAGACATATATTATTTTTCCTTGACATCAGAGGGTTTGTGATGTGTGTGTGTGTGTGTGTGTGTGTGTGTGTGTGTGTTTGTGTGGTATGTGGTCTTTTTCATAAATGTGGGTACAGACTTGTTCATCTAAAATTGAGTTGTTTTATCAGCTTTTTCACTACTGTAATTGAAAGACCTGACAAGAATAATTTTAGAAGAGGAAAAGTTTATCCGGAGCTTCTGGTTTCATAGATCTCAGTCCAAACATGACCAGCTCCCTTACTCTAGGCCCCAGGTGAGGCAAAGAATCATGGCTAACAGCCCCATGGAAGAAGGCAGCTCAGGATGTGGCCATCAAGAAGCAGAGAGGGTCTTCTCCTCACACCAAAGAAAAAATATAAACCCGGAAGTCATGTCCCAATGACCCATCTCCTCCAGCCACACCCTGCCTATCCACAGTCACCACCCAGTTAATCCCAGTTGGGATTAATGCACTGATGAGGTTAAGACTCTCATAACCCAATCGTTCCACCTCTAAACATTCTTGCATTGTCTCACACACGAGCTTTGTTTGGAGGCCTCATATTTAAGCTGTACCATGCATAGAGTTTAAATTTAAAGGTAGTCTCTTAAATATCATGTGAAGTTTGGGAGGTTATAAATTTAGTCTGAATTTATAAAATATTATGCCCTGTAGGAAAATATTATAATTCTATTATACCTTTGAAATGTTAATTTCATGTTGGGATTTGGATAAACTGTAATAATGTCATAATGATATTCACTTTTACAAGGAAATTATACCAGGAGAAGGAGATTTAAGCATGTATTTTGTATATGCTTTTATAATTGTTCTCTTTTTCAGTAAATTCTTTCTATTCACGTTACAGAATGGCTGAGTATTATAGCTCAAATTAAGGAAAATTGTGTTTAAAAATAATATTTTCTTTATTTCCCATTATTTGAATTGAAATCAGATATGCTGTATTGCCGGGGGCCAGCCCCGGCGGGGTCCAGGGAGTCCCGAAGGAGGAGTGGCGTCAGCGAAATGATGAGACAGGAGTCGTTCCCTTTGATCAATCTTCAGAGAGAGAGCTAAAGCTGCTTTCTCTGGGTCCCTTTTTTATTACAATTTTTCTCATCATTATAGATTCACAATACGTCATTGATTATATAACTTAAAACTTTGCCAAGACATGACATTTCCTTAACCATGATTGAGAGCACACCGATCTACATTCTTCCAGGATATGACCCCCAGCCATACAATCATCAAAGTACAGAATCATCAATAAAACATGTCACCAATTTACATCCTTCAGATTTTCCCAAGATTTACTATTTTTCCCAAGATATGTTATTTCCTTATTAACTAATGTCAAACTACGTATCCAGACTCTAAGTTTCTTAATTAATCATTAACCTAAAGTACACCTGCACTTTATTTTTAATCTAAAATTCCCATCTAAAAAAGTCCCTTTAAATCTTATATTTAAAATGTCCTAAAGTTTATGAATCATCCTTAAAGCATATCAGAAACCTATATAACTAAAGACTTAATAATTTCTAAACTTAGGAATCTAAATAAAATAATATTTTTAACATTATTCTAAAAGTGTGTCTTATAAAACTATTTTAATTAATTCCTAAATTTATTCTCATAAAACTGGTTGAGCTGCTTTCTCAGAGACTTTCTTTTGTTTCTCAGTCAAGGTACACTAGTTCTCAAAGAGTTTGTTTCTCAGTCAAGGTGCACTAGTTCTCATAGAGTTTGTTTTTCAGAGAATGATTGTTGTCTGTTATTAGGTTTGTCCACAATGTACTAAGATAGAAGAATAGCCTTTTATTTTGTCCTTGATATGCTGAGGGGTGGGTAGCAGAACAGCTTCCAAGGCATGAACTACCTGTTCTGTTCTAGCCATCTGAAATTTAATTTATTTGGCATTTAACATACTCATGCCTCCTGTGAGAAACATAAGCATGAAAATGCAAAGTCCCAATTACATAAAAAAGGGTCTCATGGTTTCGGTTACCCACCAACCAGCGTGGCTTTGCCAGCATTCATCCTCACTGTGACCCTGTCAAGACAGTGGGAGAGCGGCTTTGCCAACACTTTTTCTCACTGTGACCCTGTCAAGACAGTGAGTGGGGGATCGCCTTCACCACTGTATCCATTAGAAATCTCTCTGTAGTCAGTGGCATATAACTCTGCCTAGATTAAGGAATATTATCAATATATACAAAAGAAAAAGGTCCAGAAATAGATTTATCTTCAGGTAAAGATGGACACAAAGAGTGGGCCCCATTTTTAGGGCTTTGTTTATTTCCATTTCACCCCTACTTTTAACTTTGGTGGATAAAGATTAGGTAGCTCTAGGATTTTCCTTTCATGGGCAAGATTCTGAAGTAGCACAAAGTTCCCATTCTTACAGTACAAGAGTTGAAAGAAATAAGGAAATTCTCCCAACAGTCATGAAAGTATGTTTTGGGTGGCCCATCTAAGTCCTTATGTCCATAACCAAATCAAGTTACAGTAACTAAAGAGATGACAAGAGCCCATTCACCCTGGAAATCAGTCTTGACATTTCTTCCTAAAGAATCTTCAATGGAAAATCAAGAAACAAGTGTTGATAGGTAGATATCAAACCTCCATAGCATCAGTATTGCCAGAAAACTTTTGTAAGTGTAACAGTCAGTTTCTGCTGCCTAACAAACAACCTCACTGGCCCCCTACAAATATTTTTTCTTTTTTTGAAGCCTGTGGGGCATGTGCACTTGTATAATTACTTGTATAACCACTCAGGGTGGTTTTTCTCTAATGGACCATAGCATGAAAGCAAAAGAGATGAATTGAACTTGAAATGCCTTTTAAGGCTTCAACTTAGAAGTGGGACCCAATCCCTCTAGCCCACATTCTACTGGAAAAAGCAAGTCATGTGGTTAAACTTGACATGAACAGGATAAGAAAATGTGTCCTCCCACATGAGTGTAGGTCATGCACATTCATGTGACCAAACAAAGGAGTTGCAATTATAATGCAGGGCATAAGTGAATAATTGAGAGCAATAACCTAATTTACCAGAGTGGGGCTCTGGTACTCCTTCAGTGACAAAGTTAATTATCAGAAGACTTTTGTGCATTTCAAGTCTTCTACTAGGTTTTATATTCACATCGAATAGAGTTTATTGTTAAGCTCTAAGAGAGTCCAACTCTATTGCATTTCTGTTTCAAGTAAGTTGTACACATACATATGCATACCCAGTCATCTCCTGGTATCCATGGGCTGGTTCCAGGACCACTCTGCAGACGCCCCCCATCTGTGGATGCTTCAGTCTTGTATATAAAACAGTGATAACAGCTGCATTCAACCTATGCATGTCCTCCTGCACACATTAAACATGTCTAGATGACTTAGCATACATAATACAGTGTCAACACTTTTAAAATAGCTGTTATTCTGTGTGTTTTAGTATAAGTAATGCAAGAAAACAAGAACTCTGCACATGCATAGTACAGATGCAGTTATTTTTCAGATCTTTTGGAACCATAATTGGTTGAATGTATGGATGAAGAACATGCAAATATGAAGGACCAACTACAATTTTGAAAACACCTCATAGTTTTTGCCACACAAGTCAGATAGAGCACTAATCTCCAGGATACATAAAGAATTCTGAAAACTTAACACCATCAAAACAAACAACCCAATCAATAAATGGACTAAGGAGTTGAACAGATACTTCTCAGAAGAAGATATACAATGGATCAACAAATGTATGAAAAAAATGTTCAACATCTCTAGCAATTAGAGAAATGCAAATCAAAACTACTGTAAGATTTCATCTCATGCCAGTCAGAATGGCAGCTATTTAGAATATAAACAATAATTAAGTATTGATGAGGATGTGAGGAAAAAGGCATTGCTGGTGGGAAAGCAAATCGGTGGAGCCAATATGAAAAGCAGTATGGAGATTCCTTAGAAAACTTGGGATGGAACCGTTTTTTGACCCAGCTATCTCTCACCTCAGGCTATACCCAAAGGACTTGAAAACAGCATACTATACTGACACAGCCATATCAATGTTTTCAGAAGCTCAATTCACAATAGCTAAACTGTAGAAGCAACCTAGATGCCCTTCAATAGATGAATGGATAAAGAAACTGTGGAATGAAATAGTACTCAGCATTAAAAGAATAAAATTATGGTATTTGCAAGTAAATGGAGAATATTATGCTAAGTGAAGTAAGTCAGTCCCCCAAAACTAAGGCAGAATGTTCTCTCTTAAAAGTGGATGCTGATCCATAATGGAGGGAACATGGGAAAAATGGAGGAGCTTTGATGGGCAAAGGTAAGGGAAAGATTTAGAGGGGATGGGGGCAGTAAAGATAGTGGAATGAGATGGACATCATTACCCAGGTACATGTATGACTGCACACATGGTGTGACGCTACATCATGTACAACCAGAGAAATGAAAAGTTGTGCTGCAGTTGTGTATAATGAATCAAATGCATTCTGCTGTCATATATACCTAATTAAAAGAAATAATTTAAGAAAAACTCATCAATGGAATATCACATAATTCATGTTTATAATTATTGCTCATATTTCCTGTATGTATTATAGTTTTAAATATAGTACTCTGTTGAAATCTTTGTATAGTCCTAGAAAAATTCAGATGTTAATTTCATTTAGTTTTCTGTTAAATTTTTATAGTTCTTTTGATTAATTTTTCTGGAGAATATTTTCTAAAACCCACAAAGGATATTTAGGTTAAATCACCATTACTTTGGAATACCCTGGGGTTGGATTGGTTAGCATCATAACTTTAATATGAGATAAGGGTATTTTTGTACAGTAATTTGGTAAATCATCATGGCAGATCATAGCAAATTACCCACCTTTGTTCTGCTTGATGGATAATATGTTCTAGATGAGCAAATAGGTATTAGTAATACACAGCTGCAGCTTGTTTCAATCACAATTTCTCTCTCTCCTCCTAGATAAATTGGCAACTTGCCTCATATAGGTCTTTATTGTACTGTTTTTATGTATTTCCAGGTTGCTGGTCCAAAGGGCATTTGTACCAAATTATATATACCTATGATTTCATCTTGCAGACGAGGTCCAATTTTTGTAATATGTATTAACACATACTAAATTAATAATACATGCTAAATAAATCATATACACTAATGCAGCTACAGTACATTATCTTTGTTCTTTCAACCAACCTGTGTATTAATTCCTTGAAGGTTGACCTTTGTGACTATGATAGCTGAAGGATTGTCTTTCATAAATGTTGCAAGCAGCAGTTGCCTTTGTATAATTGATACATCTGGGCTATTGGCGTCCGCATCACTAGTTGGGAGTGCCAGTATGTCACAGTGGAATGCTCCTGTAAAACAAATTTCTCAAGCATTGCTACTGAAATTCTAAGTCCCCAATTCTTTGTTGTGGGGGCTGTCCTGTGCATTGTGGTACATCAGGATCTTCACTGGACTCTCCTCACTAGGTGCCAGTACCACTCCCTGACACTAGGCTGTGACAGTGAAATGTCTCCAGTGTGCAAATATCTCTTGCTGGACAAATTCAGCTCTGTTGAGTACTGCTACTCTAAAGTCAGTTTTAATAAATGTGCACATATTTCAACCTTCCCACTCAACACTGATAAACTTATTTAAAATCGTTAGCTTGTCAGTGTGGAGATTCTTCAGAAAACTTGAAATGGAACCACCATTTGACCCAGCTATCCCACTCCTCGATTTATACCCAAAGAACTTTAAGTCAGCATACTACAATGATGTTCATAGCAGCTCAATTCACAATAGCTAAACTATGGAACCGTCTTGGGTGCCCTACTGATGAATGCATAAAGAAATTGCAGTACATATACACAATGGAATGTTACACATCCATAAAGAAGAATAAAATCAAGGCATTTGCTGGTCAATGTATGGAACTAGAAGCTGTCATGCTATGTGAAATAAGCCAATTCCCCAAAATCAAAGGCCAAATGTTCTTTTTGATATGTGGATGTTAACACACAATGGTGAGGGAGGAGGAGTGAAGGGTCACCCAATTGGATGGGGAAGAATGGGGGGAATATAGGGGGAATGAATATGGGAAAGACAGTAGAAGGGCAAACATAAATTCCCTATATTTATAAATGAATACATGACCAATGTAACTCCATATCAGGTACAACCATAAGAATGGGATCGTAATTAGAATAAAGTATACTCCATGAATGTATAATATGTCAAAAATACATTCTAGTTTCATGTATGACTAAAAAGAACAAATAAAAAAATATTTTCATGTAAATAAAAAAATAAAATTGTTGGCTTGAAATATGATAAAGAAATGAGGACAAATGAGTCTCATATATCTCAAATAATATATCCCATTGGCAATAATGGTTACATATTGGGAAAAATTGTTGTACCTTTCATCAAGGAGTTTCATTTAGATCTTTATAGAGCAGTGAGGTTCTGATCTTCCAGGACTGTTGGTATTCCTTGTGTTACTGATGCCTTCCTTTTCTCTATTGTTATTCTTCTCATTGTTCCCTTGATGACAGTTAATTTGAGAGACCGCATTGGTTCATTCTCTTTGCTTATGTGAAATATTTCACAACAGATGCTATTGTAAGTGAGTTCCATTATGTCTACAAAAACTTACTCCAAGTAGGCATTTTCTGTAAATTAGAAGGGTCCAGGGAGCAAGAATGCATTTCATCTGGAGACAGAATTATTTTGCATTAATTGAACATGGTTATTAAATGATTCCATGAATTTAGCGTATCAGGTGGCAGGGCTAGCAGATCAGGTTTCAAGATGTCATTTCTCTATGAGAATTTTGCCCTCTCAGTTCACAATTCTGAAATCTAAACAACTTCTTAAAGCTTTAATTTAGGTTTTTTTAGGTCTAACTTTGAGGGGGATATATGACATGGTAGGAAAAGAATGGCATTTGATCAAATAGAACTAGATTTCAATTTTTTTATTATTTGTTTATTCTCATTTGTTGTACATGATGGCAGAATGCAATTCGTTTCATATTACACATATAGAGCACAATTTTTCAAGTCACTGATTGTACACAAAATATTTTCACACCATTCGTGTCTTCATACATGTACTTAGGGTAATGATGTCAAACTCATTCCATCATCATTTCTACCCTTTTGCCCCCTCCCTTCCCCTCTCTCCCCTTTGCCCTATCTGAAATTCCTCCATTCCTCTCATGCTCCCCACCCCTCCCTCGTCATTATGAGTCAACATCCTCATATCAAAGAAAACATTCAGTCTTTGTTTTTTGGGGATTTGCTTACTTCACTTAGCATTATATTTTCCAACTCCATCCATTTACCTTCAAATGCCATAATTTTATTTTCTTTTGATGCTAAATAATATTCAATTGTGCATATATACTACAGTTTTCCTATCCATTCATCTACTGAAGGGCATTGGGGTTGGTTCCACAATTTAGCTATTGTGAATTGTGCTGCTATAAACATTAATGAGGCTGTGTCCCTGTAGAATGCTGTTTTTAAGTCCTTTGGGTATAGACCAAGGAGTGGGATAGCTGGGTCAAATGGTGGTTCCATTACAAGTTTTCCAAGGAATCTCCATACTGCTTTCCATATTAGCTGCACCAAATTGCAGTCCCACCAGCGCTGTATGAGTGTGCCTTTCCCCCTCCATCCTCTCCAACACTTATTGTTGTTTTATTCTTAACAGCTGCCATTCTGACTGGCATGAGTTGAAATCTTAGAGTAGTTTTTTATTTGCATTGCTCTAATTGCTAGAGATATTGAACCTTTTTTCATTTGTTTATTGATCCATTGTATATCTTCTTCTGAGAAGTGTCTATTCAGTTCCTTGGCCCATTTATTGATTGGGTTATTTATTTATTTATTTATTTTGAGTTAAGATTTTTGAGTGCTTTATATATCCTAGAGATTAGTGTTCTACCCGATGTGCTTGTGGTTTGCTCCCACTGGGTAGGCTCTTTATTTACCCACTGATTGTTTCTTTTTCTGAGAAGAAGCTTTTTAGTTTGAGTCCATCCCATTTATTGATTCTTGGTTTCAATTCTTGTGCTATAGGAGTCTTATTAAGGAAGTTGGGGCCTAATTCAACATGATGGAAATTTGTACCTACTTTTTCTTGTAATAGACAGAGTGTCTCTGGCTTAATTCCTAGGTCCTTGATCCACTTTGAGTTGAGTTTTGTGTATGGTGAGAGATAGAGGTTTAATTTCATTTTGTTACATGTGGGTTTCCAGTTTTCCCAGCACCATTCATTGAAGAGGCTGTCTTTTCTCCAATGTACATTTTTGGTGCCTTTGTCTAATATAAGATAACTGTAGTTATGTGGGTTAATCTGTGTGTCCTCTATTTTGCACCATTGGTCTACAGGTCTCTTTTGGTGCCAATACCATGCGGGTTTTGTTACTATTGCTGTGTAGTATATTCTAAGGTCTAGAATAGTAATGCCACCAGTTTCACGCTTCTTGCTATGAATTACTTTGGCTATTCTGGGTCTCTTATTTTTCTAGATAAATTTCATGACTTCTTTTTCTATTTCTATGAAGACTATCATTAGGATTTTTGATTGGGATTGCATTGAATCTTTTTAGTGCTTATATAATTGTTAAGGTCTGTAAACAAGTCAAAAATAACACCTGGTATTTTGCCAGAGAAATGTTAGAATTCGTAAACAAGTCTGGGTGGTGCCTGGCAAAATGCCAGAGGGAGTGGTTTGAGAAGTAACAAAAGTGAGCCATTAAGTGTGGAGATTCCTTATTGGTTGACTGATGTATCTAGTTTATGCTAATTAAGATAAGCTGTGCAAAATGTATAAATAGCTCTGTTGCCCTACAATAAACGGCTCCCTCTCCTGCTGTATCAATCTACAGAAGTTATTCGTCACCCCCGGTTATTCTGCTGCAGCCGTACCCCAGCATATAATGTTTATGTAGTGCTTACATCTGTGTAATGTAGTATGGCCATTTTGACAATATTAATTCTGCCTATCCAAGAACAAGGTAGATCTTTCTGTCTTCTAAGGTCTTCTTTAATTTCTTCCTTTCTTTTTTTTTCTCTTTTTTTAGCATGGTGTAGTTTTCATTGTAGAGGTCTTTCACCTCTTCTGTTAAGTTTATTCCTAAGTATTTTTTTGAGGCTATTGTAAATGGGGTGGTGCTAAGAGCCACAGCCAAGTAATATGATGGATGGCATTTTGGGTTGAAAGGTGATGCCAGCAAGCCATTGAGATGATATGATTATGTTAAGATCTGCATTCATATGGATACTGGACTCCTGGAGAGTTCCCATTGGTTGGGGAAGTGAAGTAGGAGGGAATTCCGGAGGAGGGACTTCCTGTGGGGGTCCGGGAGAACCCCTCCTGCGTTGGTCAGCAACCTGCTGGGGAGAAAAAGGGGCATTGGCGGCAGTTTCAAAAATAAAGTTTGTACCTGCTTGAGTGGCTCGTGATTTTGTGTCCAGCCAGACTGCGGCAGGGTGGTTTTTCTAGTTTCTCTTTCAGAGGATTTGTCACTGATGTAGAGAAATGCATTTGATTATAGATGTTGGTTTTATATCCAGATACTTTACTGAATTGAACATATCAAAAAGATAGTGCACCATGATCAAGTAGGGTTCATCCCAGGGATGCAAGGATGGTTCAACATATGAAAATCAATAAATGTAACTTATCATATCAATCGATGCAAAGATAAAAATCATGATCATCTTGACAGATGCAGAGAAAGCATTTGATAAAATACAACATCCCTTCATGTTCAAAATTCTAGAAAAACTAAGGATATAACCAACATACCTCAACACCATAAAGGCTATTGATGCTAAGCCCCAGGCCAACATTATTCTGAATGGAGAAAAATTGAAAGCATTCCCTATAAAAACTGGAACAAGACAGAGATATTCTCTTTCACCACTTCTATTTAACATAGTTCTTGAAATTCTAGCTAGAGCAATCAGACAGATGAAAGAAATTAAAGGGATACAGATAGGTAAAGGGGAACTCAAATTATCACTATTTGCAGATGATATGACTTTATATCTAGAAGACCCAAATATTCCATCAGAAATCTCCTAGATCTAATAAATGAATTCAGCAAAGTAGCTAGATTCCAATTTTGATTCCTGTCTACTAGCTATACAGTACTGGACAAGTTGCTTAAACTCTCTGGCCCTCTGTTTCCTCATCTATGAATGGAGATAGTATATTTTACTGGTGTGGAATTAGAGTGGAACAGTGTTTGGTTAAGGACAGATGAACACATCTTGAAAGAATTTCGTGCACTTACTCTGTGCACGTCCTTCTCTCCCACCAAACATTCCACTGAAAGCTCTTGCCCCAGAGTCACCCCAAAACTTACTTATTGATTAGATCCAGAGCATGCTTGGCAGTCTTTTTTCCTGATCAACTCTTCCTTTGCCTTAAACCAAGGATCTGCAAACATTTTCTGTAAAGAGACAGATACCATATGCTTTTGTTTTTCTGGGGTAGATGGTATCTGTCTCAACTACTCAACTTTGCAATTGTAGTGCCAAAAGAATCCTAGTCAATATACAAAAGGTTGAATGTGGCTATATCCAATGGAGCTTGATTCACTATGGCAGAGAGTTGGTCAGATGTGGCCCATTGGAGGTAGTTTGACGACTTATCATCTTTTCATTTCCCTTGGTGTCCTTGGGCATCTACCAAGTATTTATCTCTTAGGCGTTTGATCCTTTCTTCTCTATTCCCTTCACTGGTTTTTCTTTTTCTGCCTACACATTAATTGTGTGCTGCTCTAAGAAGAGAACATGCAGAGGGAATTAGTGACTTTTTATTTACTGCTTAGCACTAGTGAGAGCTTCAATTACAGTTTCACAAAGTCACTTTATGAAAGTGTGTTCCACTAGATTCCTTCAGTTGTGCATCAAACCTAAAGTGCATATTAATTCTTTCATGCAAAATGCCAAAAAAATAGCCAATAATAAAAGCCAAGCTACTTGATGCTTAGAAGAAGCAAATTCAGGACAGAGTGGGGCTTGCATAGAAAATTGTGTTTAACTATCAAAGCAGAAAAATGTCTTCTTACAAACAGGATGATCAAAGTCATGATGACTATTAACTGTTATTTTTATAAATGCAATACATATTTCTGTTTATTTCTATTTCATGCCCACTCCTCATTTTCCACATGAGTTAAGTGAACTAAACTCCTAGGAGGAAACTTTCCCCATTTTGTCATGCCCTTAGGGCTGTTCCTACCTGCAGTCTCTTCCTCGTCACTGCTTGAATCATAAACTTTGCTCCATGTCCAACCTTTAGAGACACAAAAATCAGCAAGAGCATTACTTAAGATTGTCTCATGCATTCTTTGTCACAATTAAGCTCATGATGGTAAATTGGGTTCATGATATTTGTACTGCACAGAATTGTGTGATTGAGGCTTGGTCCTTAGTATGGTCATGAAGACAGTTGTGACACCTGTATGAGGAAGGGTTTGCTTGGAGGTGATGAGGTCTTTTAAGGGTATGAGACTCAGAAGTAGGAATATTGTTTTGTCAAACCCTTGTTAGATCCTGGTTATATAAGAAGAGAAAATGAATCATCTGATCCCTGCTGGCTTCCTATCTCCCCATGTGATGTCTCCCTCCTGCACCTGCATCCATGCTGACACCACCAATTATGCAATGCAGCTAAGAGGGCATTCACTAAAGCCAAGTGTTTGCCAGTGTCATGGTCTTGTATCTCCAGAACTGTAAGCTAAACCACCTGTATAAATTATTTAGTCTCAAGGGTTTTCTTATTAGCAAGAAAAACAGAGTCATACTAATATTAATAGTCAGTATCACCCTGATCTCTGTTGTGGCTTCTTAGACCCTCTATTAGCTCTGGGGAGTCAGAGGCCTCAAACAGGATGCTGCAAACAATTGCAAACCTTCAAGATTGAGAGTGGAACTGAAGGAGTCAAATTTTAATTACTTACTTCCATTGGCACATTATTACTCTCTCCTTGAAACAGACCAAGCTGACATGCAAACTGTGATGCCAACAGTTTCAGGAATACAAACTCACAGAACAAATACTGTGCCATCATCACAGCAGCTGCCCACAAGAGAGTGGCTCTCTGCCTTATGCACATGGGTCTACTGGCCACTTGAAATGTGGAACTTGGATGAGACTTTGAAGGTTTTTAATTAAAAATTAAATAAAATTAAAAATACACACCATATCCAAACAGTGATTGCTATTTTGTATGGCCAAGACCTGGAGTTCGAAAATGAAGCAAGCATGAATTTCCTTCCCCTGGGTTTCCTTGGATAGCTGTTTGCTAGCTTAACCTCACTCCTCATTTGTAAGTAGACAGTAGACTCATGCAAAAGGGCCAGGAACTCTCTGAGGGACTGAGGACTCTGCATCAACAAAATCAACATTAAAATCCAGATGACTCCCCATAAAGTCAGGCTATCCCACCTAAAGCTGATGAGAAATGTGGGTGCAGAGCTTGGACACAATGCTATCTTCTAAACTTCCCTAACGATTCTGGCTGGTTCTGGTGAGATCCCAGGTGGATAAGTGGCTCACTGTGAAGCCCCACATGCTGGAAAAGAGAGGTTTTAGCACAGAGTGGCACTCAACAAATGCTGATAGGGACTAAGATGAAGACACTATGCCCAGGGATGAGCTCAGAAATGAGGAGGAATGACGAGCTCAGTGCTTCCACCCTCCCAGTGACCAGTCAGTGTCAGTATCCATGTATGTATGATTAGGAGGACCTGGATAGCATTTGAGACCAACAATGTGAAGACATTTCAGAGACACTGTCAATATTATATCCTGCAGGGCACACAGGAAGCAGCACAGACCTAAACTGTGGGATCAGACACCACTGCTGAGCTGAGCTTGACCTTCACTGGAGCCCATCTTTAGCTCTGTAACTAGATGAGCTGCAGTTGCATTGGTCATCCCTGATGAAAGTCCCTCCAGTTTAAACATGTTTCCCATAAAGTGTTGTCTACCAAACGACCCAAAAATGCAGGTTTCAATGTCAGTTGGAACATGCAAACAAATCCCTTCCTTAGCTACAGGAAACTCTGTCCTGTGCATCTTCCCTGTCTCAGATTCCTACCATAAGTGAGCACAGAGTGCTGGTGGACCTGAGGGTCACTGTTAAGGATTGACCCTGTCCAGAACTTTGTGCTTAGAATAGGATTGGAAAATGAATTCTGACACCTCTCAGAGAAAATGTATATGAACGTGAAAAACTGTCATGAGTGAAGTGTGATGAACAATCAAATGCCCTGACTAAATACAGGGCCTATTGACAGGTGAGGTTTGTTATTAAGTGAAGTTGCTACTGGTGCAGTGACAGGAATGAAACTGAGCTTTTTCTTATTGAATGTCATGAAAATTTTCCAGGTTTGGATGGGATATATTTTGAAGGTTAATTGAGGTATTCTTGGCATGGAATGAACTGCACCCATGGACAGTTTATCATTTGCTCTATTTACTCATATGCAAAATCATGATCTAATGGACATGGCATTTTTTGTTTAAACATGTGAACTTTGGCATCTTGGTGTGTATATATCTAGAGAAACACACAAATGTGAAAAAACAAATGCACAGGCACACTCAGAATCAAGTGACATGGATGTACACAGAGCAACACATACAAATCTCTCATGGAACTAACCACAACATTCAACTCACACAGGTGCTATTAGTAAATATGGAGAATGGCCATAGTTTTTTATGTTTTTTTGTGTGTGGGGGGGGTGTCTGTGTGTTTGTGTTTTTTTTTTAAATCAATTTGGACCACAATCTCCTCACTTCTCATTCTCAAGGAGGTAGTGGAATTACTTAGACTCTGCATTCAAAAGGAAGGAAGACTGTCTGACCCTTGGCAACATTTACATTTTGCATCAGGAAGAGAGTGAGGCCAGGATACATACCACTTATGGCTCCTCTTGAATCCTCCTGTGAATACAGAAAAGGAGTCACTATGAATCTCAAGCCATGCTCTGTCCTGTGTGTACAAGTCTTTTTATTTTTAATTGGTGACATTAGAAAATCCAATGAGAAAGTGGTCAAGTCAAGGGAACTCAAAGGCAAGGACAAAGCAAATGTGCACTCATCAAATGACACAAGGTTCTATAGGGGAATTTGTGTTACAGGCCTAGATTAGGTGATAAATAAGGAATTCAATGGCCAGGAGGGAAAACCACAGGCAGACACAGAGCTTGTTATCATACAGTGTGTGGCTGATATTCTTTCTCATTAATGTTGCCTTCAGTGTGGTCTCAGTTGGCCATAGACACCCCCATGAAAATCTGCACACTCATAAAATTGTTTATATCATCTCCAAGAAATCAAATCATATTACAAGGGAAAGAGAAACTAAAAAGCAACACTTGGATTTCAGAGGAAGATAAGCAAACTTACCATGGCTTTTGATGGGGACTCCTGACCCATGCCTTCTCCAGAAATGAACTCCACCATGACATTTGGGGGAACTAGGAGGATGCAGAATGACTATTATTATACAACTTATTGCTTGTGAATTGTTCAGGGCATTTCTTGATATTGTCAGCAATGAAAATACACAGCAAAAAAAGAACATGAATGAATGAGAATCAGAACCTTTGGTTTTCCAGCTAGACTAGAACCACATGTGATATGTACTTTTGAAATTTTGTACCCCTAGGTGTACAAAAAGATGTACAAAGAGATGACCACTGAGTCCACTTTAAAAGTATGGAAAATATTTCACATCTCTGTAGGAGTTATGAGTACACTAATATATTGGAATAACCTGGAGTGTGATATATCACTAAATGATGAATTCATTTCCCTTTCCAAAGCATTACCATCAGAACAATTTTCTGAATTCTTATATCTTCTATAACTTGCATACTCAAGAATCTGGATCTTTTGACTCAGCATCATCTCTATCTACAGAGTAGGCCTAGTAACCAGAATTTAATATCTGGGTGTCATGAAATGTGAAGGAATTGTATCATAAAAATCATGCATTAGTGTGGGTTTTTATTTTTTAAAAATGGAATTTTGTACTGGGCATGTTAGAACAGAATTTCTGAGGAAGCTCCCACAGTTTCACAAATGCATACACAATTATTACACAAGGACATGCTCAGAGATGCCTCCCCACCTTCATTCTCTTAAATGCACACTACCAAAAAGATAGCTGTTTCAGGATCATGGTAGATGGCCATAATCCTTCACTGGTTTTTCGCTTTGTCAGCACATCCCAATCCTCATTTCCAAAAGAAATCTAAATCCAAGATAAATATTTACATAGAAACAGGAAGGAATATCTGATCTATCTAAGTATAGAGGTTTTCCTCAGCATGTTAGAGAGTTCAGAATACTTACATTTCTCATTTGCTGCAGAGGCTACCTGTAGTTACAGAAAGGAAGACAGTGTGAGCAGGAGATCATTTGCCCAAGTCTACTGTTGGCTGTGGTGACATTAAATAACTAGATGGGAAATAGCAGTTGGGGCACAGATCACAAAGTAAGGCAGAGGGGGAACTTGTGAATAGACTTCAGCTTTGCATGAGGGATTTCTCAGGTACAATTTGATGACATGCACAAAATTCATTTTCTACCAAGGAAAAGTGCCACTGAGGAAAATGCTCACTACAATCATTTGACAATGGTTGTTCTCATATGTGAATGTCATCTTGAATCATTCTCACAGGGAATAGGTGTGCAGTTGTAATTTCACCACATATGAGTCACCTATAATGAACACTGTCATATTTTCATGCATGAATTTGAAGTAAAAGGAACAGAACAACACTTATATCTTAGACAAAGAAGGGTCACATTACCTCAGCAATATAATTTATTTGGTCTCCTCCCAAATCCATTGATGCTACTTGCATGACGGCCTGATTGCAATCTAGGGAAATACAGGGTCATTGTCAGTACATTGGTGTGATGTTGAATTACTCCAGAGGCTTCCTTACTGTTGACATGGATCTAGAGTGTATGGAGATGGTTGTTTAACACACACAGGCTCCATTGCTGCTGGAATATGATTGTTTTTGAATGGCAAGAGAAGGAGCATACCAGGAAACAAAAATTTAAAATACAGAATAAATGGAAGGAACTACAATGAGAAATGAAATATTCTATGGATACACTAGTAGTTTCAGCATTCCTTCATAACACTTTACAGATCCATCAGGAAGAAAAGAAAAAGTATACTCTTGAATCAATCAAGAGTGGGTCATATTACTTCCACCCCAATACATGTTTAAGTCCTAACTCCAGTACCTCCAAATTTTACAGGGTTTGAAAAGAGAGTCATTGTGATCTTAGCAATTAAAAGTATCCTCCTTGAACAGGGTGGACCCATTCCCCAAATAGGGCATCTGTTCTCATAAAAAGATGGGGCATATTCATGAGGGACTATTGCCATGTGATGATGGAAGCAGAGAGTAAAGTGCTGCAGTTGAAAACCAAGCAGAACAATGATGGCCACCAAACCAGTAGAAGTTAAGAATGGGCAGGAAAAATTCTTCCCTAAAGTTTTCAGAAGTAGCATGTTTCTGCTAACAGGTCAATGTGGGATTTCTAGGGAATAGAGCTCTAAGATAGTATAGTTGCGTTACTTCAACCCAAGAATGCTGGTACTTAGATTTGGAAATCCTAGGAATTTACCAACACCATTACCATTCACATTGATCTAATTGGCATTTGTACAAGTACTTCATAAAACCACGAGAGAATAAAATTTGTTTTCAAGTTCACCTGAGTTATTCATCAAGATAAGAGTATATTTTGGCCTTAAACATTCCTTGGTGTCTTAAGATATTGTGCAAATTTGCTGTCAGGAAAAGGGAAATTGGCAGATTGGAGGAAGGATGCACCCAGACTTAGAAGGCAAGAAGACTGCTTCTCAGTGAGGGGGAAACTAAAGGAACTCTCTAAAACTTAATAGTAAATGGAGAAAAATCATAGAGGCATATTAAGTCAGAAAATTAAGTAAAAAAATAATGCATTGCAAAATGGAAACAAATTTAAGGTAGAGAGAACCTTTATTTCTTGCAGCTCCACAACCTGTGATGTAAACAGTGTGAATAGTCCTTCCCCTCAGGTAGGCAAAAGAGGGGTTTCACTAAAACTCAATAGTGGACACTCAGGGAGTCTTAGAGAATCAGAAACTTGGGTATATTAAATAAAGACAAAAAAAAAGTACTTGGGATCTAAGCTGGTGGTGGCAGAAGCAGCACCTGCTACAGCAGCAGGAATAATGGCACTGCTAGATCACATAGGGAGGGAACATACACAGAAACAAAATAGACAGATTTAGTTAAAAATCCTGAGGTCAGAGAGGCAGCATTTACTTGGCTGAAGAAGAGATTTCTCTGCACTGTACACTGGTGCAAGAAGGAAGCTCTGTGATTCCCACTGTCCCCAGAGCAAAGCAGGAGCCTTCTTGACACAGCCAAGTTGATGGTGCCAAGAATTTTCACCAGAAGAATTCTAGACTTAGTGAATTTAGCAATGTATCAGGACGGAAGATCAGCACTCATAAATCAATAGCAATACTATATTACAACATTGATGGCACTGATACAGAATTCCAAAAACTATCCCTTTTACAATAATCTGAAAAAGCCTCTGAGAATGAATATACCAAGAGGGTGTAAGATGTCTACAATGAAAACTATAGAACACTGAAAAAAATGGAAGTTGATCTCAGAAGGTGCAAAGAACTTCTGTGTTCTTGGATAGCCAGAATTAATATTGTCAAAGTGGCCATACTATCAACAGCAATATACAGATTCAATGAATTCAATACAATCCCATTCAAACTACCAATAATGTTCCTTACAGTATTGAAAAACCAACCCGGAAATTAACTTGGGATAACAACAAGAACAACAACAACAACAACAATTTGTCAAAGCATATCTGAGCAAGAAAAAATATTGTGAATGCCATCACAATACCCAATTTTAAATTATACTATAGAGATGAGCAGCAAAAACAGTATGGTATTGAACTGAAAATAGATATGAAGATCCATGAAATAGAATATACCACACAGAGACAACCCACCTGATACTTACAGCCACCTGATCCCTGAGACAAGGGCACCAAAATATATGTTAGAGAGGACATCATGTTTTAAACAAATGGTGTTGGGAAACTGGATACCCATAGAAATACTGGCAAGGATAGGAGAAATAGTGTACACCGACACAATGCTGGTAGACTGTAAATTATTAGGACAACTCTGGAAACCAATGTGGGGATTCATGAAAAATCCAAGAATGAAACACACAAGCCTCAGCTATTACATTTCTCTTTGCTTATTCTCTATAACTGCAAGCCAGCATAATATAGTGATATAATCACTTCAATGTTTGTAGCATTCGCCATAAATACATTTAAGATCAATCCAAGTGTCCATCAACAGTTGAATGAATCAAGTGCACAAAATTAAAAGGTAACTAGATCTTTACTTCTGGGCCTGCAGCACTGCTGAATGACTCAAAGCACATCATTTTGTACACATCAAACTAAAAAAATGGAATTCTATATAAACTAGAATCATTATTGCAGAGTGGACACAATGACAGGATTTCCAAGGTACCTTTTTTGGACTTTTCCTTGGGCACAAGGATGTTTGGGGGCAACAGGTGGACCCCTCTGGACCAAGACCTGTGGATCCCTTCTGTGTGCTTTGATGTTTTCCAGTGCTCACGTGGGAGGCAAGAGCCTGGGAAATGGGATAAAACAGAGTTAGCTGTTGACAACGTACTAGCAAGAAAAGAAGTGGGTCATCAATTATTCAAATAATGATTGAAACAGTTTTAATTTTTAAGTGATAATTGTAAATATCTGGGGGTATAATTTGAGCTTTGAATTCAAGTATATATTATACACAAAGAGCATGCCCAGCATCTTAAATATTTCTTGTATTTTTTTCCCAGTGAGAAGAACTCTGTCATTTTCTTCAACAAAGTTGATAATTACATTAACTGAAATAGGTCAGGCACAGAAGGACAAATGCTGCAAAATATCACCTCTTTCATGGAGACTGGAAAATTGATGACATAGAAAGTGAGAGTAGAATATTAGTTAGTACAGTAGGGGAGACAATGTTACAATGGAATATTAGAAAAAAAATTCTGATGTATTTTTGCAGTCTGTGAACAGAGTTAAATATCACAAAATCTGGGTTTGGGGTTGTAGTTCATTTGGAGAGTGCTTGCCTAGCATGTGTGAGGCACAGAGTGTGATTGTCAGCACCACATTTAAATAAATAAATAAATAAATAAATAAATAAATGTATGTGCATAAATAACTAATACAAATTTTAAAATATAACAAAATCTATGTTTAATAAAATTTGAAGGAGGGATGTGATTCTTAGATTTCACACTACTGAGCTCATTTTTCACCATTGGGGCAGCAAAGCACCTATGACAGATTGGGCTTTAGGATGAAATTGCAATGTGTGGGGTCTAAAACCCAATAAAATATTGTATTCACAAACACAATTACTAAGGTGGAATCATAGAAAGGCAGAGGAAACAGTGACCATCAGCAGAGGCTGTGGTTATGTGGCTTTTGTTCAAATCCTACCTCAAAAATTACATACCTGTACAGTTAAATAAACCCTTCTGTTTCTCAATTGTTTGCAAAAAGTGTGCATCTGATCTATGTAATGGTATAACGCTGACAATGATTACATCCAAGCATCCTTAAGAGGACTGGTGCTTCATATGGGTGCTAATGTGTCCTGTCATTAAATAGGACACTTCATTAAATGTGTGGGAAAAAAAGCTCAATCATTGACAGTGTTTGAACAGAGAGGTGTCAAACTGAGTTTATCCTCCAGAGCAATGGGTGAAGAAAGTCTATTCCTCATTCTGTAAAGCTCATGGAGAATATCTATGACCTCCTGGGACTACATGTCAGCCTGAAGGGATGGGTGAAACAGAGTCTGTCCACCACAATTTTGAGTTTAGGTGTTTGTAATTTGGAGATTTTATGTGACTTGCTTAGATTCACAACAGTGATGAGCGGTGGATGTGGGACAGGAATGTAGCTATTTACATGGGACCAGAGATTCCTGAGCACTTGAGTCCTCTAGTGGATTCCCTAGAACCAGGAAGCCAGAACTCTTCTCAGTCTTTCTCAAATACTCCTCCCCTGAAGCCTCTTTAGTATGAGGATTCAGTAGCAGAAGGTTGAATTATACTAAGAGAAAAGTTCCAGTCATAACCCAGGCTTCTGCCTCTTCATCAAAATTACTGACTTAAAAAATGATGATTTCATGCAAATGAAGCCTATCTGAAGGTCAAGAGTAGAGTCCACACTTGTAGCCTCCCTCCCCCAGGGTCTTCTCACTGCCAGCTGCCTCTCAGTGAGCCATCCTGATGAGTAGTTGATGACCCAAATCATCAGGGCTCTGTAGGGCTCACAAACTCTTTGAGAACTTAGGACATTCTAAACCAACTGCCACTTGATGGATGTGCCAAGAATGAAGATTCCTTGTGCTTTTCTCACCTGTATGGCTTGTTAATGTGAATTAATGGGAGAAAAAAGATACCCTGGAATGATGCTTTGGTGTTTCCATTTCAAAATCTGGCCTGCTCCCGTGTCTGCAGACTAATATTCTGGCTATCACCTGAGCATCCAGACAAGGCCTGGTTGAAAGCGTGGTTGCTGTAGATTCACCAGCTCTGATCTGGCATATTCCATCTCCTGGTCTTCCACACCTCTTCATAGATCCTGCAGGGCCAGAGGCCATACTTATCTGCCTACATGGATCCACCAGTAACTACAACCTGTGAACCTCCACCAATGGATCCTCCTTGAAGATCCCTGAGACCCTCATTTCCTCCATTATTGATGACCCTCCTTTGACCTCACAGCACTGTCCTTTCTGCCTCCTTCCCAGTAGCCCCCGAACATCAGGGATCCTGTAGTCATCAACCACTTGGAAACTTTCCCTGAAATCTCACTCCTCTTTCCTTTCTACAAATGTCTTAATTTAAACTTCTCTAATATTATGTTTAGATCTTCATATACATTCAATTGAGTATGGCCCCTAATTGCCCTTTCATGGGATATATATTGCCTTACTTAGCATCCATATACTCTCTCTCACTTTATTTCTTCACCTCATGAAAGCAAGGTAGATGTCCTCCCCCTATTTATTTATTCATTCTAAGAGCACACATGATATTAGCATTAGGAATTGTTCATTTTTCTAAATTTAGAAAAGCATTTTCAATAACCAGGTCAATAGTACAAGCAAATATATGAATTGAGTGATAAAACAATATTATCAAATACTTAAATCTTAGGAGAGAACATTCAGTGTCAGAGATGAAAAATATCAAGAGAAAAATATATTCAGTAAATATTAACTGCCCTTTGAAGAAACCGACTTAAAAATATCACTGACAAAATACCTTCCCCACAGCAGTTTAGATTTCCCATGGCTGACCAGGAACTCAAAACCTCCCTACTCTTCTCCAACTCTAACTGATACCAACTCACTCACTAGATCAACTGAGTGGAAATGGAAGGTCAGATATGTATCCCACATTACCATGGTGACTGGTCAACATGGAACTTTAATTGTGAGCACATGCCACATTCTGAGCTGCAACTATTCTCTTAGAAAGTGTATTTTCATGTCCAAGTGTGTTATTGGAGAGTGTGTGGTTATTGCTTTAAAAACTGACACCTAGACCCATACATTAATATTCTGTATTTATGAAAATATGTTAAATCAGGAAAAAGGATTTTGCTCTTCAAATATTTTGATCATATAATTATGGGTTGAAAGGGAGGCATAGCTATGATTTTGAGAATCAAAATAGATTCCATTTCTGCTTTGAATGCCAAACCTACAGATGTCTCAATCTTTCTGAATCTCCAGACATTTTTAGATAGAAAAATTTAAAACTTCTTTTTGATTCAGAATGAAAATATACACAAAGAATTGTATTTTAATAATTGGAGAGATTTTCTGGTGGGATTTCAAGATTACATCCCCCTTACTTGAAATTTGAAAACAAAACTATTTTCTATTTAGTAGGATCTAATCCAGTCATTTGAGTTAATCTTCTTCCATGACTCCTGATGATGAATCCGTTTTTTTGCTTATCACATGACCCTGTCATCTCATACCACAAGAAATCATGCTTGAAGATGCCCATGATGAGCTCTAAACAAACAAGGTATGCAATACCTCTACATTGTAAACACTATCTATGCTAAGCCCAAGGCCAACATCATTCTAAATGAGAAAAACAGAAAGCATTTTCTCTAATGAAACTCAAGCGAGACTGGGATGTCCTCTTTCATACCTTCTATTCAATATAATCCTTAAACTCTAGTCAGAGGAATCAGACAGATGAAAGAAATTAAAGGGACATGAATAGAAAAAAAGACTCAAATTTTCACTATTTGCTTATGACATACTTCCATATTTAGAAGATCCAAAAAATTCCCCCCAGAAAACATCTAGAACCAATACATATATTCAGCAAATTAGGACATAAAATCAATACCCATGAAAAATGCATTTCTATACATAAGCAATGAATATACAGCAAGAGAAATTAGGAAAACCTCCCCATTCACTCTCGCCTCAACACAAAGCAAAACCCAACAAACAAACAAACAATAAAAATAACACAAAAAAACTTGGGAATCAATCTAACAAAAGAGGTGAAAGACCTTTACAATAAAAATTAAACAATACCAAAGAAAGTAATTGAAAAAGATCTTAGAAGATGGAAAGATTTCTCATGCTCTTGGATAGGCAGAATTAATATAGCCAAAATGGTCATAATACCAAAACATTAACAAAGATTTCATGCAATTCCTATTAAAATCCCAATGACATTATTTTTTTAATTAAAAGCACCAGGCTAAGACTAATGCTGTCCCACATGGGGTCTCTCCCCTGGGGCCTCTCCTGACCCTCTTTCTAGCTTTGACTTATACTTTCCCTCAAGGAAGTCATTCTCTGGGGACCTTCAGGACCTTCTTTTTGCATGGGAATTTTTTTTATCTCCGAGGTTGCATCTACCTGGGAGGTTCTCAGGAAATTTATCCTGGCTCCAGAAACTCAGGCAACTCTGGTCACACCAGTAACTGTGGACACATTGAGGAGCCATTCCCTCCTGGCACCCCACTGGAGCCCACAAGCGAGGTGGATAGGTCACTACAGGAAGCAATTGGGGTGCAACTGCTGCCAGTGCTGTGGCTGTTGCTCCTGCTGATCCTGATTTCATTATTACAGAGGCTTGTAGAGGTGTATGGGAATCCCACTGGGATTGGCACTGAATGCAGAGTACAGACATTTGCACATGGGGTTGCATTGCCTGGGACTAAGGACATGGGTGTCATGGCACACAAAGGAAAGATGCTGGGGCTGGCATCTGGGCCTCCAAATGTGGCATGCCTTGTGCTCCAGGTGCCCCCTCCTCTGACTGCTCCTCTCCTTCCAGGGGCCATGCCACAGCACCATGCTTTTGGGCTCCCATAACAGGTACAAACTTTGGGGGCAATGCTGACCTGCCAATGCTGACCTCTCAGCCTGAAGTAGCCTCCCACATAGTACTTCACGCTCATCCATCACCTGCTGCAAGGCAACCTGAGTGAAGCTCAGCTGAGAGGTAGCATCATCATGCTCCTCACACAGCCATTGCATCTTAGAGGCCAAAGCCCAGCAAGCCACTTCGCACTCCTCACTCCTCCACCTTATCCTGAAGCTGACAGACCTGACTCCCCTGCTGATCCCCCTGCCTGGCCACCACTTGCACATGTTATCCACAAACTTCAGTTTTTCTCTTTTAGTACTACCTGTGTTTAATATTGGTAGTCATTGTGAAACTTACAGCTCTTTACAAGCATTTCAGTGAATGAATGAATGATACTCATTTCCCAATGTTTAGATTGTGATCCTAGTTTTCATTTGTATAGTAAATTGTTCATTTCCCATGAAGGATGAGGATGGAGCCAGACAGTATCAATTTGGTGACAAAGGATCTTTAGGTGTGTAGATATTTGAGCAGGTGAAGTCAGGTATTTAAAGCTGCAGGCGTCCACCAACCTCTGGTGGTCCTGGGGCTAACTTGGAGGTCCTGATAGGTTGGTCTAGGGCATAGGAGATGGCCACCAGGGTTCTCAGGCCAGTCTCCTGTTATCTACCTGACTCTGGAGGAGGCTGGGAATGTTTGCTGTGGTGCCCATATGGCTGGCCTGCAGCAGGATTCAGAGAATCTTCTGGCCATATTTCTGGGCCTAGTCTCCTCTGCAGGGTTTGGCAAGGAGCAGAGGGAGAGGCCTGTGTGTGCAGAGGGGAGGGCTTGAGACAGGACGCCATGGAGTGGAGACCCATGAGGTGCAGAAAGGGATGAGAGTGGTGGGAGAGGAGAGGCCCTGCAGAGGGTGGAAAGAGCCTGAACATGCTCCAAACAAGGAGCTCCTGCAGGGAGGATCACACTCCAGCTCAGGCAGCCATTGACCTGGTGGGGGGAGCCATTCACCCAGTCTGTACCCCACACCAGCAGTACACTGAGGGCTGCTTCACAATGCCCTTTTCATCCAAATGTGGATAAAACCTACAGGACTGGGATGGCTGACCCAGCCCCCCTCAGCCTTGCTCATGATTATGTGTCTGTTTCACTGTGGAAACCTCACATCCTCCTCCCTGTCTCATGATTACTGTCATCCCATAGTGAGTGTGTTTGGTGCTGAGGACTGAGGCCATCTGTGTCAGCCAGACACTTGTGTTCAGGAGGATGCAGGAGTAAAATCTACCTGAGTAAATCTTTACTTCAGGAAATTCTTGAAAAAAAGTTGTCCAGAGAAACATTGGCTGCATTGAGCTCTCAATTTTCACCCACGCAAGTTGTTTTATTATTAAAAACTGATCATCATATCTTTTCTCCTCATATCCTCACCAACAATTATAGTTGCTTATATTCTCCATGATTGCCATTCTGAATGGAGTGAGATGAAATCTTAGAATGTTTTGATTTACATTTCTTTAATTGCTAAAGACGTTGGATTTTTTCATATATTTTTAATCAATTGTAATTCTTCTTCTATGACGTGTCTAGTTCTTTAGCTATTTATTGTTTGGGTCATTTGGTTTTGTTTGTTTGTTTTGTTTAGTTTTTCTTTTTGTGTTAAGTTTTTTTTTTTTTTTTTTTAGTTCATTAGGTGCAACCATTATGGAAAGATGTATGGAGATTCCTCAGAAAACTTGAAATGGAACTACCATTTCACCTAGCTTTCTCACTCTTTGGTTTATACAAAAGGACATAAAATCAGCATACTTGAGTAATGCAGCCCCACCAATGTTTATATCAGGTCAATTCACAATAGCTAAACTACGGAATCAACCTAGGTTCCCTTCAACAATTGATTGATAAAAAAAGATATAGCAAGTATACTAAATGCAATATTACTCAGCACTGGAGAAGAATGAAATTATGGCATTTGCTTGAAAATGGATGGAGCTGAAGAATATCATGGTAAGCAAAATAAGGCAATCCTTTTTGATAATGTTAATTCTTTCTGTCCAAGAGCAAGGTAGATATTTCTGTATTCTAAGATCTTCTATGATTTCTTTCTTAAGGGTTCTGTAGTTTTCATTGTATAGGTCTTTTACTTTTTTCTTTGATTCCCAATCATCTTATTTTATTTTGAAGTTTATACAAATAGGGTAGTTTTCCTCATTTTAATCTCAGAGGATTTGTCACTAGTATACAGAAGTGCCTTTGACTTATGGGTGTTGATTTTATATTCTGCTACTTTGCTGAATTTATTTGCTAGTTCTAGAAGTTTTCTCGTGCAGCTTTTTGGGTCTTCTAAGTATAGGATCATATTGTCAGCTAATAGTACTAATTTAAGTTCTTTTTTTCATATACATATCCCTTTAATTTCTTTCATCTGTCCAGTTGCTCTGCCCAGTGTTTCAAGAACTATGTTGAAATAGAAGAACAAAAGCCAAATGTTTTATCTGATAAGTGGATGCTGATCTCTTAAGAGGGAGTGGGAGGAAAGAATAAGTAACTTTGGATTAGGCAGAGGAGAGTGGAGGGGGTGTGGAGCTGGGCAGGATGGTGGAATAAGACAGACATTATTACCTTGTAAACATTAATGATTTTGTTACTGGTGTGTCTCTGCACCAGGTATATCCAGAGGAATGAGAAGTTGTGCTCCATTTGTGTACAAAGTGTCAAAATGTATTCTCCTGTTATGTAAAACTAATTGGAACCAATTTTTAAAAAATTAATAGCATTGAAAGACTAGCCATAGATTAGGGCTGAATCCCATGATCATTCACACATTCTTGTTTCTTGATCTCTTTCATGGACCTGTCTTTGCTTTATTTGGTGCCATTTTTCCCTCCTCTTAGGGAAGTACACTATGAAATTATCTACATCCCTGTCCCAGAATGTATCTCCACAAGGACAAACATGTACTTGCTTTTATGCTACACAAAGTTTAGTTTTGATCAGATTTAGGAGGCATGTGAGCATTTCTTCTTGGGTGTAAAAATATGGTGGTCTTGCTCTCCCCTAAGTCCCATGTACACACTTCTTAATTGTATGAGCTGTTGGGCAAACTTGTCCTCAGACACTGAGAACTGCTTTGGTCAGGTCAGCATGGGTCATGCTGTCCATGCCATCCTACAGGATCATAATCTTTTGTTTTCTCAGTTAAGGCCAACCTGTCAAAGGAGGTCCTTTTCCTAACACACTCTGTTCAAATGCAGGGAAGAGAGTGTTAGTGTCTAATGCAGAAACCAGGTTCTCTAGAGACACTGTCCATCCAGAAAACTGTGAACTATTTGCTTCATGGTTATGGATAGAAGTGATATGACTTTCAATTTAAAATCCAAAAAATTATTTTTTTTCTTTTTCTTTTGGTACTGCAGTTTGAACTCAGGGCTGTTTCACCCCTGAGCAACAAATTTAGCCCTTCTTTTAATTTTTCATTTAGAAATAGGGTCTTTATTAGTCGCTTAGGGCCTCCCTAAGTTACTGAGGCTGGCTTTAAAGTTGGAATCCACCTGCCTCAGTCTCCTGGGTTACTGGGGTTACAGGCATGCACCACCTCACCGGGCTTTAACAAATCCATTGGGATAACCCAATTTCCAGTCAGTATCTCCACTCTTATTCCATATCTTGGATGTAGTAGGAAACCAGCTGAGTGAGTGGAGACCAAGGTCATGCCCGTGGCTCAGTGGGTGGTACACAGAATAACACTGGGCAGGTGTTTCCTGTCCCACATACCCTTCTGTGTCACCATGAGTCACTGCCAGCTGCTCCCACTGCCATGTGCTGTGGTACAGAAGTAGTCTCATCTGTGACCTATTTCCTGCTGGTGGACAGGTGGCTGGGTTTTCCATGTTGAAACCTGAAATCAGACGAAGGATAGTGTATGTCATTTGCTATCATCATAATTGACAAGTAAAGGAGCCTGGCCTGGTTTCTGCTGGTACTAATGTCCATACTTATGTCCCAATTTGCCTTTAGAGCAGTGTTACTAGCTGTCTTACTGATGGCCAGATACTGAGGATGGCTGAGTCAGGTCAGAGGAGGCCAAGGTGACTCCACAGAGAGAAAAGGAGAGGTAGGATTAACATTGAGAAAGATTTCCAAAGGATTTTCTGCCTGCCTAGTCCAGACTCACTTCAAGGATGCTCTTGGCTTTCTGGTAGCCCCCTCCCTTCAGTGTAAGTTCAGTGTCCCATGGGCTGACTGGAGGGTGGTGTCATTGAGCATGTGAGCAGCAGCCCCTCTCTTCTGGCAGCTATGGCCCCTCAGACTCACAGCAACCAGTAAGCAAGTGTGGGGCTAAAATCCTGAGGATCCTGTCCCCCAAAGGCAGAGCCATGCTGAGCTGAGAGCCAGCTCCAGGTTGATCCCAGAACTCTGGGCTCCATGGGTCTGTCCCTCGAGGAAGAACTTGTGCAGTAACAGAGAAGCCCGAGAAGGAGGGGCATGCAGACCAGGGTGGAGGTTCCCCTGAGTCTGAATCCTGAGGCCTAGGCTGGGCTGGCTTCTCAAGTCTTCTCTTGTTCCAATCTAAGAGATTGCTGTCCATCATGCAGATTATCCTTAGCTCCAGGCTGATTCTGGAGGAGATTTTTGATAAGCAGCACTTATCCACAGGGGACAGGGAGAGGAGGGACAGCCCTTCACACTCACCCTCAGCCCCTAGGATGATTCTTCATGGTGTGGTCTCCTAGCTTCTGTTGACAAATGCTGCCCAGACTGTGACTTCTTATATGGACTCTGTGCTCAGGAGGGCCTGGAGGTCATTGGGATTATCAGGAGATTGAAACACATGCAGGTAGGACGACACCTGCATGACCCAGGTGCTCTTTGTTCCAGTGCAACAAGCTCTTATAAGAAATATTCATGATAGTTTTTTTGTATAACAGTATTCTGAAACAGATGTCATATAAATGTGTATTACCATCTGAAGCAAGGTAGATACATTTTTATAAAGAATACTTCTGAGTAGTTATCCTGGGGTCTGATCTTCAGAGAACAGTGGGTGAGATCAGCATCTTTTTGGCTAGGAGAATGGCAACCAGCATGTTTTTTTCTCTTGGTTGATATTTTTCTATCTCTTCTCCCCTGCCCCACCCCCTGCAATTCATCTATACTCCCCTCTTCTTCACTATGTAATATAATAGTAATGTTGCAATCTTTGGTAATTAATTTCTCAACAAATTCCAGATCATTACTATGATTTTATACTTGGGGTTAGAGGAACTGTGAAAAACAGTTTTAACTAGTTTTTGTTTCTCATAAGGTTGATTAGTATATGGTTTGTTCTGAAGTGCTTGTATAAACAGGGTTTAATGTTTATACCACTCTCTCATGTGGTGCTGATGGTGAGAAGAGAAGAGGACACACATTGAGTGTAGTAAGTATCAACAACTGGATATTCTCCCAACCAGATTCTCTTAAGAGAAAGCAGCTCATGAAATAGTCCCTTGTATAAAAGTAGAAGCAATAATCATCCCAGAAGATGAATAGACATATAAGTGAAAAAGTAAATTATCAAACAATCTCCAATTAGCTCACAACACTGATCAACAACTGATCCCATTGACATCACAATTAAGGAAATGATGAAGAAAGAATTTAGAAAGTTTGTACTTAAAATGTTCAGTGACTTAAAAGATTTAAGGAATGAACTAGAGATAAAATACAGGAAGTGAATGATCATTTCAATAAAAAGAGAGATTCTTAAAAAGAACCAAATGGAAATCCTGGAAATTAAAGACTCAATAAATCATTTTTGAAGACAGAATGTCAGGCTTTGAAGATAAAGTATATAATACTGAACATAGAGTCAAAAATAAAGAAAAGATATTAGGTAACCCTGACCAGAATATTGAAGAAATCTGAGATAACATTAAGAGACCAAATCTAAGAATCTTTGGTGTTTTCAAAATACAAACTAAAGGAGTGCACAATTTTTTTCAATGAAATGCTCAGAAAATTTCCCAAACCTTAGGAACAAGGAGAGAATTCAGACTTCAATCACCCAAAAGGAGCTAGGGGAGGACTGGGGCCCATGAAACTCGTGGTAAAGTGGTGGTAATGTCTAGGAGCAGGTGGCACCAGCAATGGGGCCTTGCTCAGAGCAGAGTGCCCTGGGTGTTAGCCTGCCCTTGGCTCCCTGGAAGAGGACACCAGTGACCAGGTTGAGAATGGCAACAGCAACAGAAGCAGATGCTCAAATGCTTCTCTGTATTTTTTAGCCTAAGACAGGGGAGGCCAGGCCATGTGGCCCAAGTAGCTGGATGGGGTCAACTGCACAAGATGGGAATTCTCTAAACCAGGATATGGAGGCTATTCACTAAGCAGGATAACCAAATTTTTACTGTAGGTTTGGACAATGCGGGGGAAACTAGCATCTATAAAAACTTTCTTTTTTTATTTTCAAAATTATAGATTCTCCTTAAAAATTTTCAAGAAGAAAATTATACTACATTTAAAAAGATACTTAACTCTCACAATATTAATGTAAACCATAGTTTCTTGAAACATTTGAAAACATCATAGAACATAAACTCTTACTGTCAAAAGGATGTTAGTTTTTCAATATTTTTATAATTTCTTTAGCTTTGCTCCATGTCAAGGGAAAGTCTTTTTTTGTGTGATTAAAGATGTGGAGTGCAAATATCTAATCAATTTCCTTCAAATAAGTATTTTTTAGTTTATGTGATAAATATGGAAGACTGGGGCCACTTTTCAATCTTCATTTTCTATTGTCTGAGCTTCCATTTCACTTATTCTCTTTTTGGCTGTGGTGTCAAAATATGGTTACAGGAGAAGTTTAGCTTTAAAATGGTCACACTGCATAAGAAGTATAATAGTCACTTGGTCACTTGCATAAGAAGAAGACCACAGAAGCCATAAGTGTGATTTAACAATATTTGACACATTTTAACTCAAAAAGAGTAGAAAAAGGAAACAACAATCGGTACAACTCAAGTAAGTGTTTGCCATTTTTTTTTAAATTTAACATTCAAAGTTTGCTTAAATATCATCTTTTCAGTGTGGTATTCTGTGACTTCTTGATTTTTAATTGCTAAGTCTCATCTATTTCCTGGGGAAATATCTGGTAGAAAAACTGAAAAAAAAATGAAAAAAAATAAAGCAGACTTTTAAAAATAGTAAAAATAGTGGAAAGTAAAGGTTTACATTGATATGAAGTGGGAAAGCATACTTCAATAGTGATATCCACCTTTAATAATTTTATATGAATAAAATAGTACATATATCCTCTACAGTAGGAAGTAAGGTAGAAGAGATAGTGATTAATGATGTACATTTCCTAATGTGGGACATTGCTGGCCAAGAATCTCTTTATTCTTCCTGGAATACTTATACTAACACTGTCTTCATAATAGAATTAATGAAAGTGTAAAACTATCAAAGATCAATGAGATTTTTGGTGCTTTTAGAAGATAAGACTGATATACTCTTAGCCAAATTTAACTAAAAGAAAGAGAAAGAGTCAAATCAACAAAATCATAGATGAAAAAGGAGATATCACCACAGACAATTCTGAAATTCAGAGGATCATTAGAAACTGTTGTGAAAACTTATATCAATAAATTAGAAAATCTAGAATATATTGCCAAATGCTGAGACACATATGACTGACCCAAAATGAATCATGAGTATCTGGAAAATTTGAACAGACCAAGATGAAGAAATATAATTGAAGCAGCAATTAAAGCCTTCTAACGAAGAAAACCTAGGACCAGGTGGATTCTCAGCTAAGTTCTGTGAGACTTTTAAAAAAGAACTAATGCCATTTCTCCTCAAAATTTTCCATGAAATAGAAAAGGAAGGAAGACTGCTCTATAAGCCAGTGTCACCCTGAAACCAAAACCAGACAAAGACATATCAGACCAATATTCCTGATGAAAATTGACATGAAAATCCAAAATAACAAACTGACATGCCACATTTAAAATCACTTAGAAGATAGTACAACATGATCAAGTGTATTTTATCCCAGGAATGTAAGGGTGGTTCAACTTATGCAAATCAATAAATGCCATTCACCACATGAATTATGTCATTATTAAGTATAAGAATCATGTGATTATCCCAAGTGATGCAAGAAAACTATACAAAAAAGTCCATCACCCATTCATGTTAAAAATACTGGAGAAACCCTAGTGTTTAAAACACTAGGAATGGAAGGAAATTATTACAATACTGTAAAGGCTATATATGACAAATTCAAGGCCTACATCATACTTAGGGATAAAAACTGAAGACATTTCCTCTAAAATCAATAACAAGACAGGGTATCCACTTTCATCACTACTATACACTATAGTCCTTAAAACTATCACCAGAACAATCCAGCAAAAGAAGGAAATTAAAGGGATACAAATAGGAAAACAACTCAAGTTATCTCTGTTTGCTGTTGACAAGATCCTATATTTAGAAGTCCCAAAAAACTCCACCAGAAAACTTCCAATGTTGATAAACAAATTCAACATAGTAGCAAGATAAAAGGTCAACTTACATAAATTAATTGCTTTCCTCTTCTCCAGTAATGCATCTGCAGAGAGAGAAATCAGGAAAAGTATCTCATTCACAATAGCCTCACAAATACTTGGGAATAGAAACTGGGGTTAGTAGCTCAGTGGTGGAGCGCTAACCTAGCATGCATGAGGCACTGGGTTCGATCCTCAGCACCAAATACAAATACATAAAATGTATTCATTTACAACAAAAAACTATTTTTTAAAATACTTGGGAATAAATCTTATCCCAGCTAGCCAACCAACTTATACTGCAGACCTGCCAATTTACATATATCTCTGATGCCCAGGTACAGGCAGTGTCAGAGAATAGATAATTTGGTAAGACATTGAGATCAAACTTCATATACTACAAAGATAACACTCAATATTAGCTTGACAATCTGCAAGAATTTTTTGTCTTACATTCATGCAAATTTGTTAATCATGAAAATATACATTAAAGCACTTTATTGTTAATCTATATACTTGAAAGCAACTACAATCACTCCTTGAAGGCCATACAAGCTCAGTAGCTGAAAACCAGTCAGACCCCAGTGTGTTTGGAACCCTGAGATTGGTGGGGGCGGGGTGGGCAGCCTGTTCCAGGCATGTCTGCGACGAGCGCCATCTGGAGGAAACTAGCCGCCACAGCACTTTCAGTAGCTAGGATCAGCAAGGCTGAGATGCCTAGGGCCAAGCAGGCAATCCAGCAACACTGTTGCCTCCCACTGACCCTTTCTCAGCTGCACAAGGGCTGCAGGGGAGGCTTAGGCAACCTCCTTGAGAGTAAGAAAAATGCAAGTGCAGTTCTCTGCCTGGCTTTTGAGCTAATCATTAAATAAATTTTGAATTTTTCTAAGACAGATGGGATCCTACTAAAGAACTTATTCTGATACCTGTTGCTCTGAACTGGGAATTAGCTGTGCTAGGTGATCCTTGTCAAGGATAGGAATTAAGAGTTTTTGTTGTTGTTGTTGTTGTTGTTATAGGCTCTTTTATCTCAACCTTGTTCTAAACAGATGTTCTAAAATTAATAAACATACACTTTATTCCTGGATCTACCTGTTTAGCAATAATGGGAGATCAGAAGATCAGATGCCACTCATTTTTTCCCTGATATTGACCCCCACAGTCTTCCTTCTGGTTCTAAATTTTGTTTGACAGCAGAAGATTTTCAGGAGATTTATTCATAGTGCAGTAGGTAGCAATATATTGCCACCTGTTTCTGCATAGGCACAGCTCACAATGTAACTGACTATATTGATACAATATGAAACACATTCAAGCCACGTGAATTTTGATAAATCTTGGTTCTCTGCTGTACCACTTTGAAAATTTGGCAAAGAATTTTCCATAGAATTGAGCTGTGAGGATATAAACAATGTTGTTCTGCAAAATAGATTCCAGGTACAGGTGGACAAAGAATCCGTATTGTCAACATAGACTGTGAAAAATTTCTCTATGATGAAATACTACTATGAATTTGTCTTATTTGTAGTTCATAAGCCACAATAATGGTTTTAGGTTATATCACTGAGAAAAGTTTAATAAGAACAAATGCTGAGATAAACAACTCAAAATCAACTATCAGTAATTACAAGACATCAAATCAGTGGTGCCTTCTTATTCCTAATAATATGTAGAAATAGTGTCTACTCACTTTAAGTTACCAATTCTTTTGTTCATAAATAAAGTATGCAATGCAGGTTTCCATTGCACAAGTAAAAATGGAGGAAATAACCTTCATATATACTTTTTCACTGAAGCCCACAATTGTCTCTCAGTTGAAAAAAAATAATCTCCAGTGTCTTCATGAAGCTGTCACAAGTCTGCCATTGTAATGACTGATTGTATTGAAGACTATAATAATTGCCTTTGTATTATTTTATATGCATTTCATATGCTATTTTTGGAAGTTTAAGATTCCGTTACATTCAACATGTGGAATTGTTGTTTTATTTGCTTTCTTCCTGAGCAATCTATATATAAAATATAAATTTATTCATTTTTCTTCCAAATTAATTGATTGCATTTTTTCTGGATCACCTGAATTTAGAGAAGAATCAGCTATTTAATTTGTATGAAATATTAAAGTTAATCAGTAAAATATAATTGGGTAATTAAGTCTTTTATGCACATTAAATAGAACACTTTATGAAAGCAAACTCATCATGGATCACTTTGAAATGATCTCAACATTCTAAGTAAGGCACAAAAGTCTTTTTAAAAGTAGCACTACAAGAGTGGAAAGTAAACATCTGCCCATTTGAAATGTATGATTTCAAACTAAAAGTGAATACACTTTGTCCAGTGTGATGTTTACAATAATGTATTTTTTTTAATTTTTGGATTACCAGGATCATGAAAGGAAGCACTTTTTTAGTTAATCATATACTAGTAAAAACTGTCATAATGTTATTAATGTGGAAAATCTTGACTATGAAATTCAGGGATAAATTATCCTCTGTGGTGTGTCCTTAAGAAGAAGGCATTCATGTCATTTCATATTAATACAATTTTGTTCCTTGATAGATGGAGCTTAAAAATTACATATGCTGCCATAAATTACTACCTTTAGCAGATCTTTATTAGGTGGAGTTTTTCTTTCTCTCTCTCTTCCTTCCTTCCTTTCTTTTTTTTATTTTAATGTTTGTAATTCTGTTTTCAATCTCTTGGAGAGTAAAGGTGAATAATGTTTTAACCTTTTCTTGGAGAAAAGAAAGAACTTTTATTGAATATATTTATAGACGATTATGATTGCTTTAAATTATCTCTTTGGCAGTTGGATTAGAGAGACTTAATGTGCTGGTAACATAAGTGTCATGGTTTTTATAAGAAAATTAATTGTAAATCATTAGATCTGAGGGCAGGTTCTGCGTAGAGTGAGGGAGCACTTTGATCTTTATTCCTGGTATGCACTGTAGGGTTCCACAAAGTTAATTTGACTTGTCAATTTAGAGAAATCTGAAACCTGAGGTTTTTCAAAACAAAATAAAACTATGATATTTTTATGTCCCTCAGTACTTGGCAGGCATATATTTGGTAGAAATTCTTATCACTTATTTGGAAAAAAACTTGAAATTAACTGCAAAATGGGAAAAAACAAAATTATTTTTAAGAAAAAAATAAGGAGCATATATATTTAAAAACATCCGTTGAACAGCAAGGAATGCATGCTGGTTTTGAATAATTTTAAAAATGCCTTTTATTCGCTCACTATCGTTTTCTCAACTTGTATCAAACCAAAAGATCTTTTTCTCACAAAGTCAAAAACAGATCAAAACTGATGGATTGTTTTTGTTACCTAATTTTTTTTTACTATTAGGTTTTATCCTTTAATAATGTTACCTACATTTTCAAATTATAGAATAAATATTAGTTAACTCCGAAGTTAGATATTTTATTTGTTTTAATTTCTCACTCATGAGTGTTGATTTTAAATGTTCTATAAATATTTGCATCACTTTTTTTCTTGTAGCTTTTCAGTTAAGATATTCTAAACTCAAAAATGTGGTATCAATGAATAATAGAAGAGTCATTGGAGGACTTACTTAATTCTGTATTTCTTAAGTTTAGTCCTAGCTGCTAAACTATGTAAGCCTTAACATTTCTTTCTTAAATTAGCTTTAACCACAAATGAATAATTTTCAAAATGATGAGGTGTTGATTTATGGGTGGCAGGATGATTCTGTCTTGGTATTTTCTAGGCTGGGGCATAGGCACAAAAGACAACGTGACCAAAAGGAAAATCAGGGGCAGACATCTGTTCAGTGATCATGATCCTGGATTCTAAGGGTGGTGATTCTCCACCCCTTCGCCCAAGTGAACAGGTCAGAGGACATAACTTATTAAGGCTGTGTTAACTTACTGCCTAGGTAAGTTCCTCCTCCCAGAATCTGGATGTCACAGCAGCATCAAGTCTAGTGAGGCAACTAGATAAATTACACACTCATCACAGAGTGGACAAGACAAAGAAGTTGGCTATAGGTCTTCTTGTACACATCCTGGGATGGCTCTAGAACTAGGACCAGGTCCCTGTAACATAAAACCATCTACTCACGACATAGGGACCCTCTTTTAGCCTATGCACATCATAAAACCATCACTGCCCTTGTGTGCATATATGTATATGTGTGCATCATTATAAAGTGTGTGCCCAGCTGTGCCTCCCATTCTGGCCTCATGCCCTCCCCTGACCCTAGATAACCTGTACAAATCCTCCTACAACAAAAGCAATACCTATGTTAGCATAATTTTCTTAGTTTGAAAGAAATGTTCTCAGTTATCCTGTCAATAGAGTCTCCTTGGGCCTCAACTATATCTACATGTATGCCTTTTTAATTTTGTTTTCAAGTTAAATGATATAATAACAGAAAGGGTCTCATTAATTGAAAAAAAGTCTCCCCTATATCTCAGTGAGTGAGATGATTCTTGGAGTCTTGACCTTCCTCTAGAGAAATTTGGAAAATGGGATCAACAAATAGTTGTTTTTATGTGTGGTGGGAGAACACTTCCCCCATAGAGATGGGAAGGAAGTCCCCAGTTTGAAGAAAGGACACACTGAGTTGATGGGGAAGTCCTCCACTATGCACTGCAAATGTGTGTGGTGGAGTAAAATAGTTGTAGCAGAGGTGATAATGAGGAGGAGGAAGAAGAGGGTGATGGTGATGGTGATGGTGATATACACACAGTTGGCCTGCTGTGCCAGAGCAACACCTGTTCTGATGACATTGCTACTACTGCTATTGGAGGAGAGGAAAGCATCAGTCTTGATTCCTGCATAAAATGTGAAGGTGGAAAATGCACCAAAATGTGTCACAAAAATTTCTCTAGCCCTGGATACATTAAAGAATAGCTATAGTTTATTCAATAGGCTCCACTTTCTATTAAACACAAGGCTGAGTGACAGATTTTCATACTAAGACTCAGTTACAGGAAATACACCAGTGTTCCTCCATGCATGGGACAGAAGCTACCTCTCTGTGCTGTGCAGGACAGGGTGCAGCTGGCACAGTGAGGCAGCACTCCTGTCCACATTATTGCAGGTGACAGAGGCTTTTGGTGTCATCTAGAGGGAAAGGCAAGCTCTTGGTCTCCTCCATCAACAGATAGCAGCAGAGGTACTACTACAGTTCAGAGGATAGAGCTGCCCAGGATAGACAAAGAGGAGGCCAGGGTGGGGGTTTAGAACAGAAGATTAAGAGTCAGGCATTGAACTGGAAGTCAGGACAGTCCATCCTATGCCCTGGACTATAATCTGAGTCTGAGGGCCGAATCTCTGGGTCTCTCCAGGACATAGAACAAGACTCACCTAAGAAAGGCACTGGAGGAACCTGGCCTCAGGTATCAGCCTGAGTAGATTTTGTAGGGCTGAAATCAAAAAGACACAAAGCTGAGGTGCAGGTACCTTAGAAGGTATCTCTGGAAGGTAGGTGTATAAATATCCCTTAAGCAAAGAGGATCCTTTCACTTAAGCAAGTTCAGGCCCATGATCATACCTGAGGCCCTGAGGCAAATAAGATTGTAGAGCACTCTGAAGAGTCTCCTCAAGGAGGCTGTGCATGCTTCATCCAGGGAAGGGGCCCAACTCTCCCTTCCTCCACCTGTTACTGAACATGATCAAAGAGCCTCAAGGGATGATATGAGTGGCCATGGAAGGAGAGGCCAGGGATGAGTGGGAAGGCATCTCTGCCAGTTCAGCAGCAGGCTTCCTGAATGTGCCTTCAGAGACAAAAGCATCTGGATCTCCTGCTCTATACTGTCATAATGGTCCACAAAGCTGCTGTTCCCATTAGATGGGAAGGCATATTGGAGGAGCAGAAGAGTGTGCTCACAGATGCAGGTCCATTGCTGCCCTCCACTGGTGATCTTGGAAATACCCTGGATTGCTTCAGTGCACATCAGCTCAGCAGAAGTGTCTGCCCCACCAAGGTCTCTTCCATAGGCTCCCTCCTGGTGGTGGTGCTTCCTGGAGGTGCAGGAGCTGTGGCATCCTTTGGTGGCTTGGAGAGGTGGTAAGAGTCCAAGCTCCTTGGGATGAGGTCTGTGTCCCTGGGGACTGCTGAGTTCCCCTTGCTGGGTGTTCTCCTGGGAGCTTCATGGAAGGCACTTTTCAGTGAGGTGCCCAGGCTTCTAGCATCTTTCAGCCCCTTCTTGCTGAGCTGGGCTCTTTGTGGCAGATTTCTGCTGGCCTCCCTCCTGGTTTTCTCCAACTGACACAGCTGGATGGCCTCTTGGATTCCATCATCGCTGCTGGAGTTACAGACCTTGTGCTGGGGGTCCAGGGTCCTGGAGCTGCTGCCCCTCCCGTCAGCCCCACAGTTCCTATTGCCCATGCCCCTATTCTGTGCTGCCTGGGATTTGGGGACAGCAGGCCTTGTGCTGCCCAGGTTCTCGGCTCTGTGGTAACCTTAGGCCTGAGGCTGCTGGGTGCTGTGCTCATCTGTGCTCACCTGAAGTTCATGGAAGACAAACTCCTAACAGGCTCTATCAGACTGTGGCAGGCAGTGCATGACAGGGGGCTCCTGGGTGGATTTCAGTGTGGATTGGGCAGAATTTTCATTTGAGTCTGCTTTCTTATCTACAGACCTGTCACACTTTTGGTTTTCATGTTGTCTTTTCTCATTTAGAAATGGTTCTATTTCTGCCTGGATGCTCTGTTCAAAGGAGTCGTCGCTGCTCACCCTGACTGGGGAGGCTGAGCACTGTTTCCCGCCGGCCTCTATGGGGCTGCCAGGAACATTGAATGATGCAGGGGTAAGTTTGGAGGGACACAGGGCTGGCAGGGTGCCACTGTGTGGAGGGTCTGTTTTGCCTCTGCTCTCTTCCCTGCAGCCCTACCAGGCTGGGCCCCGTTGGGCATGGGCTATTGTTCTAAGGAGAGCAAGAACCAGAATCCTTGTACATAGCCCTGCAGAAATGAACACTAACATGATGTTTTTATTTAACAGATGTGTCCTGGTAAATATGATTTTTGTAGCTTTTTGTAAATTAGTTATACTGCTGTAAAAAATATTTTTGAAAAATGTTGTCTTTTGATTGTGGAGGGTGTTCCTAACTGCAGCTTTCTGTGGTCCACTCAGGAGCCATTGCTAGACATGCAGTTTGATTCTTAACCTCACAGTGAGGGTCACCCTGGCTGGAACTCTGGTCAGTTGGTAGTTCAGATGCTCAAGGCTGAGGAGGCAGTGGCCACCTTCTAGGAAGCACTAAAATGCCCTAGCGTCTGTCAGAAGCTCCCAGAACAATGCTTTTAATAAAAGACACGATGGTCCCTAGCAGCCAGAGCAGTTCCTCTTAAAATTGTAATCACAGCCTTGGATTAGTAAAATGTTTCTAAGCACAGTGACTAGGAAGCAAACTGACCAGCCAGTGTGTGCCTCTTGAGACCCCATTGAGACAGTGGCTCTCTCTGCAGCCCAGTCCTTCTGTGTCCAGTCTCCTGCAGTCACTAGGTGATTCTAACATCTACAAAAACCTCTTTTTGTAGGAGAGCTACTGTTCTCCTCTTTTGAACATGATTCTAAGAGATCACACCACATGTGCGTTTTAACTGTCTTTTTCTTGATTTGTGCACAGAAGTGAATAAGTACAGCAATTGGGTGGTTTGTTCCACAGACAACTTGGCCAGAGCTCAGTGCTCATTTGCCTTGCATATCCCCACACCTGCCATCCAGGAGCTGCAGCCCAGTCAGTTCTCTGACCGTTGACAGAGCCAGTGCTGTCAATGTCTCCTGCAGCCCACCTCCTGGGACAGAAAGGTGCTGGTTGTAGGCCATGACCTCTGATCCCCTGAGTCAAGGCCAGGTGTTGCTGCCTTGGTTTTCTTACCTTCTGCCCTGTGGTGCTAAGTTATCCATGGTCACTGAGGGAACAGGGTACACTGGCCACTGATGTCCTCCAGTCACCTCATGTTCTGCAACTCTGATTCAGCTGTGAGGCAGAGTCTACCATGTATCCAGAGGATGTTGTTGGTATTCTAATGTGGATGTGAGTCTTATACACCTCCTGCATCCCTGGGTATAAATAGAAACCCAATTCTGTACCCAAATGCAGACCCCCACCCACAGTGAGCATCAGCTGGGTTAAGCTGCAGTCCTGAGTATCCCAATGTGCCGGTGATAGCTTCCTTGTGGTGCATTCACTCACTTAAGTGCTTATGAGAAAAACATGTAATCCATGTTCTTTTACTTAATTTTTTGAAGAGTACTTTTACCTCTTAGAAACAAAAATCTGCTTGTTTTTCCATAAGCGCTTTTTTAAAAGATGAATAAATCAAACATCACACACAAAAAAAGGATCACAAACAGGGTACTTTTGTTGATTAAATTATGGAGTATTTCTGCTGCTAGACTCTAAGCAGCCAAAGGGCACAGATCTTGCCATCCTCCCAGGCCCTGAGCCACCCAGGATTTACTTGGGCCAGTGCCCCCACAGGCAGTAGGATGAACTGGCTGAGTATTCACCATATATACACCCTTGCTGAGGCCACATGTGTTTCCTTGTTTAGTCAAAGTGATTATTGTCAGACATGGATCTCATCTACTTCTGGTTAATGCTGTGATCGTAAGGCTTCTTTGGTTTCATGACATTATTTCTCTGATTGGAGGGATGCCTTACTACCCTCAAGAGCTTAGCTCTGTGCAACCTCAATGCTGACATAATTCCCAGAAACCATGGGGACTCAGTGCATTCCTTAGGCAAGTCCGGTTTTTGGTACTTGGACTATTATGTACAACACTGAAGCAATGGGAGGGGAAAATAAGAAATTCCCAGTGACAGTTGACAGTCTACTGTGGTAAGGAGGCTCCCAAAGAGAGGAACAAACACCACCTATGAAGTTACACTAGATAATGTGAAGAATCAACAAAAGCAGGAGATTGCTTAATAAAGATAATGCCAGTTATTAACTCATTTCAAAAATAGAATGAAATTTAGCAGTGTCACATTGCAACAAAATCACAATCAGTGGACACAAGTTAATGGGGTGACCCAGAGTGTAGGAGGACAAGGTAGGTTTTCTACTGAGTAAGATTTTATCAGTGGGCACTCAATTAGATTGCCTGATTAGCCCAACATCCTGACTCATCCCGCCACTCAGGGAGGACGGTCCCACTGTTCTTGCTCTGGGGAATGGCTTTAAACGGCATACCCACTGCAGCTGCTGAGTCCCATCTTCTATGCATTCTGTATAATGATGATGGTCTCCCCTTCCATCTTCCATGAAATTCCCCTTCTCCCTCCCTTTCCCTCCACCTCTCTTCCCTAGTGTGTTTTATTTTACAGAATTAATTTAAAAAGCAACTTTTACCAAGTAAATATAATTTAATATAAAAATTTAACATGAAGTACTAATATTAAAATTATTAAACACATCAGTAATTATTCTGTAGCTGGGAATGAATGGGCTCTCCTCCTTTCCTTCTCCAGATGAGTGTGTCATCATAGTAGGAACTTTGAAGTGCTGGCAAACATAGACACAGGTGTCCCTCCATACTTAGTTCTTGGGAGTCATTAGTAGATTCACAAGCAAGCTTGAACTTTAATTTATTAGACCATATAATGAATGAAAACAACTTCAGTGTGTTGTTTGCAAACAATTATTAGAATAAAGGTTTAGAATGTTGTGAGACTCACACCAACCTCCACGTTCTCAAGCCTCACGAATAACATCAGGATACAGGTAGTCCCATGGTGCAAAGAGGCAGTGAGAGGCTTGCAATGCCATTGATCCTCCTGGGTTCTCCTTCTGTGTCAGGACTTCACTGACTGGGTTAAACATGTGACCTTGAAGAATGGAGGGCATTCCACCGCTGGTACAGTGGAGCCTGTGTCAGAGGGGAACCACCCCACCGAATCTCAGCAACCTGCAAATATGTTGCCTTGCCTGACAAAAGCAATTTTGAAGATGTAAGTAAGAATAAGGGACCTTGAGATGGGATACTGTCACAAAAATTCGGCATGGGCCCAATCTAAGCATGAGACCCCAGAAGCAGAGAACTTCATCTGGTTGGAGTCAGAGAAATCTTAAGAATTAAAGATTGGGGGCTGGGGATGTGGCTCAAGCGGTAGCGCGCTCGCCTGGCATGCGTGCGGCCCGGGTTCGATCCTCAGCACCACATACCAACAAAGATGTTGTGTCCGCCGAGAACTAAAAAAAAATATATAAATATTAAAAATTCTCTCTCTCTCTCTCTCTCTCTCTCACTCTCACTCTCTCTTTAAAAAATTAAAAAAAAAAGAATTAAAGATTGGGCATACCATGGCTGGCTTTGAAGGTGGAGGAAGCCAGATGCAAGCCAAGAAATATAGGCAGCCCATAGAAATTGGGAAAGTCCTAAGCTGACAGCCAGAAAAGAATTGGGGATTTCAGTCTTTTGACCTCCAAGAACTGAATTTTCTCAATATGTTGAATACTCAAGGAAATGCATTATCCCCTAGAGGTGGGAAAGTATCTGTCCTACTGACACCTTGACCTTAGCCCTGGAGAAGAACTATGATGTGCTTCTTTTAGTCAGCTCTTTGCTACTGTGACTAAAACCCCAACCACAACAATTGTAGAGAAGAAAGAGTTTATTTTGGGGCTCACAGTTTCAGAGGTCTCAGTCAATTGATAGCCAGCTCTGTTCCTTGGGACTCTAGGTGAGGCAGAACATCATGGTGGAAGAGTATAGTGGAGGGAAGCAGCTGACATGACTATCAGGAAGCAGAGAGAGAGACTCCACTTGCTTGGTGTCGCGACCCCTTGCCCGCAAGGAAGACGCAACTCGGGAATCTTCTCTCAGCAGTTTATTCAGGTCCTTGATACTTTTCCTCTTAACCCCTGGATGCCCCTCCCAGCCTTAATAAAGCACCTCAAGCCCCAATGCGAAGCTGCCACGTGGACTTTTCTCACAGGGTGCCAAGTCACAGCATGCCAACTCATTCTGATAAGGAGTTGTTTGTCACAGACTACAGGGGAAACCAGCGCCATCTTGTAATGGCGGCCACAGTTCACAGAAACGGCTCACCACAGTTCCCCCTTTTTTGTTTTTATACGACAATACAGGCGAGAGTAGAGGTCCTATCCCACTGTGCAGAAGTGGCTGCATAGTATGGCTCAGCCCTAAGGAGGCGCCTTCCCCAGATCCGAGGCCATATCAGCCGACGCCTTTTTTCGTGGGGCGGGGCGTGGATAAGGTGGGGTAAGGAAGGACGTCAAACCCGCATGCAATAGGACATGCTCTCCTTGAGGTCCACTCCAAGGATCACTCAAGTGCAGTGCCTTGCCTCGCATCCTGTACCGTGACGATGGTGGACGGAGGGGGATAGCTGAGGCTGAACTGTGGCTGTGTACAATGACAAACAAGTTGACAGCACCCTGAAAGAAAGGCACGAACTTTAAAGCGATAGAGAAGCACTAGTGTGGAAACCCATCTGCGTGCAATGGCAGCAAGACCGGCAGAATGCAAGGGCTTTCCAACACTAAGAGAACAGCGAGGAAAGACATGTCGATCCCAGTGCAATGTTATAATAACTTGGGGTGCAACGACCATGTCAAAAATTTACTGTTTAAGATGCGCAAGCCAGACTTGAGGTGAATTGCCATTTTCTAAAGCTGCAAGAGCTTGTATGATCATAGCCTTATCGTGAGCATTGCGGGCCTTGAGGCGACAGAGAAACCACAAACAGAGGAACATACCGAAGCAACACATTGCACCAAAAACGCCTACCCCCACCCACTCTTTAAAAAAGGAAAAGGCAGAAGATATCCAATCGGTGAATTGTCCCAAGGTCACGGGATCGACACGGGTACTGTTCAAGACAGCTATTTGGGTTAGTTGAGACTGGATCATGTCTTCCGCTTCCATGGACCAGTTTCCGGCCAAATATTCGCCAATGATGCGGGAAGCATTCCTGGAATCATTAAATCTGACAGAGGTTATGCATAAATGTGCACGTTGGTCAACGCAACCCAAAAGCACCAAGTCAGCTAATTCTTCTACCTGAGCTTGGAGTAAATCTATTCTTTGGTTGGCAGCTAAAATCCCTGACAAAATATGTTGATTGATTGTGTTTTGGGATTCGAGTATGGTGGAAGTTTGTTGAACAACTCGATTAATGGTGGCAGCAGTTTGTACTTGATTGGCCATGGCCACTCCGGTCATAACCGCTGCAGCAGCAGATACCGCCATGGCTGTCACTATGGCTGCTGTAATTCCAAAATCCCTGCGGACTCGAAATAGCTCAACAATGGGGAATTTTTCAGGATCTGCAGTTACCGGGATTGGGACAAAAGTTGGAATTTTCATAACCACTGCTACAGTCCAAGAACCATTCCAACACTCAGATAAGAGACAGGTAACAATAGAACAATCTAGCATCCCTGACGAGGTGTCATTAGCCAAAAGGAACAGGAACGGGGATTGGACACAGACCATTGCAGGGGGTAATGTGGCACTATATAACAGAGAGTTGAACGAAACAGATGTAAGTCTATTTCCTCGTTCACTCTCCCTAACAGTGCCAGAAACATTAGCCAACCAGCTTTTGGCTCCTAGCAATTGAGCCAATGTAGAAATATCGGCTGAAGCCCCCCTTTCATTGGAAATCAGCCACTGAAACCAGGACCAACCCCTTTGGCAATCCGAAGGACAGCAGCTGCAAGACCTGAATTAGTTAAAGGTCCTCCAATCTCTCTACACACCTTCATCCATGCTTCTATGCCCTTGTTTTTATAAGGAGTGATTGCTGCTTTACATTCCTTGGTGCATTGCTCAAAAACCAATTGCTTGATAAGGGGCATGGCTCTATCAGGATCCCCAAAAATCTTTCCAGCGGCATCTACCATCCTTGCAACAAAATCTGAAAAGGGTTCTGTAGGGCCTTGTAGAATCTTGGTCAAATTACCAGATACCTCTCCTCTATTTGGAAGTGATTTCCATGCCCGAATGCAAATGCTGTTAATTTGGTCATATACCTCAAGAGGAAATCCTGTCTGTTGATTAGCAAATCTCCCCTGCCCCAAAAGCATGTCCTTATCCCAAGCGGGGTGTCCCGCCGCATGGTTTTGGGCGGCCTGCTCTATTGCGCCCTCTAGCATAAATGCTCTCCAGTCCAAATATTTACCCGGGGAAACACAAGCCCGAACAAGGCTAGCCCAGTCAGAGGGAGTCATGCAGTATCTAGACAAACCCTCCACCTGAGTTAGTGTGAAGGCGGCATCTACCCCATAAGTACGCACGGACTCCGCCAGGGTCTTCACAATTTTGAAATCTAAGGGTTCATGGAATCTTCCCCTATTGTCATCCTGAAAAACTGGATAAGCAAGACCCATCTCAGCATTAACAGCCCTCCATGTTTGGGCATGGAAAGCTCTCCCCGAAACACCCCCACCATACGGCGGTGGATCTGGAGGATCATTTTTCTTGAGCCCCTGTTTATTTCTGTTCCCTTCTCCCATACCTACACTCCCTAGCTGACAAGACAGCCTCCCAAGCTCCTCCTCCTCATCCTCCTCTTTCTCTGACCCACTTTCGCATGGGGGTGTGCGCAGCGCACTGAGATCTGGATACAATCGTCTCCTCCCCTGTTTCACATTCCGTACATTCCCATCCTTCTGAGATATCTCACTTCTTGCCGGAGACAGCCGCCTCCTCCCCTGTTTCATGCTCCGCACACTCCCATCCTCCTGAGATACCTCACTTTCTGCCGTCTCTGACTTCTCCTCATGTAATTGCTCTAAAACTTCCTGTCCTTTAGTAAGTGCTTCCTGACATCTGCCATCTGTGAGGCAACTACGGACCATCTTCCAAAGGGGTATCACCCCACCCTCTAACATGCCCTGCTCAGAAGCAAAGTCAAGGTCTTTGCCTAATTTATCCCAGCTAGGTATAGTAAGGCTGCCCGAGAATGCAAACCACGGTGCAGCAATATCTGTCTTCTGTAAAAATCTCTCTAAAGTACTACGTTTCACTTCCAGGCCCTTGGAACGTAACAGGTCATCTAGGGCCAGGAGGAGCAGACTTGAAGATGCGGCACCCATGACACAACAACAAAAGACGCACAAAAAACAACAAGAGATAGCACAAAAAAACAAAAACGAGATGACACAACAAAAGAAACACAGAAAACAAAAGTGAAAGTACACAGTGCAGCTGCAATAAATATGAGGCTCTCTCTTTCTTTGTAGAGGAGCTGACCCCGCTTTGGACGCGGATCCCACTTACTGGGACTATCCCTGCTTTCATCGCAGATCCCACTTACCTGGGACTAACCGGTGCACCACCCCTGACTGACTGAAAGTTCTGGTTCCCGGGTCTCGGCACCACTTGTCGCGACCCCTTGCCCGCAAGGAAGACGCAACTCGGGAATCTTCTCTCAGCAGTTTATTCAGGTCCTTGATACTTTTCCTCTTAACCCCTGGATGCCCCTCCCAGCCTTAATAAAGCACCTCAAGCCCCAATGCGAAGCTGCCACATGGACTTTTCTCACAGGGTGCCAAGTCACAGCATGCCAACTCATTCTGATAAGGAGTTGTTTGTCACAGACTACAGGGGAAACCAGCGCCATCTTGTAATGGCGGCCACAGTTCACAGAAACGGCTCACCACAGCTTGGTACAAAACATATCCCCCCAAAGGCACGCCCCCAGTGCCCACCTACTCCCGCCATAGCCTGCCTGCCTTCAGTTACCACTCAGTCAATCCCATAAGGGAATGAATGCACTGATTGTGTTAAGGTTCTCATAACCGAATCATTTCTCCTCTGAACTTTCTTGCATTGTCTCACACATGAGTTTTGGGGGGACACCTCACATCTACACCATAACATAATCTGATGAATTTGTGTTGTTTTAAGCTGCAAGATTAGAAGTAATTTGATTATTGTGGCAATATATGGTTCTTTTGGTTATTAAATAGCTTTCGTTTCATATCTGGATACACAGCTAACTTTGGTGGTATGTTCCATAGGTTGTCGTGGATATTGGGACTGTTCCCAATAAAGCATTTCCATATGTAGATAAGGACTTCCTTGCTAGCAAACATCATCATTGTGTTTGCTAAGGGTCTGTCTTTAACATGCCTGACTTATCATCATCACCTGCTTCCCTTTTCAAAAGCATTCTTCCTCCTGTGCCAAAGTCAGAAGGCATCCCAGACCCACTGTTCACTTGTCTTTTCCTGATTTATTTCTCAGTGTTTATCTACAACTATGTGGAAATAGTAAACCAAGGCTTGGAGAGCTACCCTGTTAAGTTTATCAGGATTAATCTTGTTCTTGCACATGGAAAGACATCAAGCAAGGAAATACAAGGCAAGTACTGAACATCTTGGGGCCTGTATGCTATTTATAGTCTTTTCCAAATCATAACTTCCTTTAGACTATGATGCAACTGCTTGGCTAAGCTGGAAGGAAGAAAAAAAAAGAGTTGTGTATTTTTTATACCAAAGTTGATAAAGTTTCTGACTTTAGAGCAACATTTCATCAATAAAATTGAGACAATGCCTGTTAGTCAGTAAGTAGAAATAGAACAATGGATGGATTAATCCCTCACAGCTTCTCTGTCCTTCATCCCTCCTGACAAATATAGGGTAAGTTTAGTATTCCTGAGGTTTGATTATGGATACAGTCTTGGCAGTTCGACAGCTATTTATCAAGCTCCACACCAGGTACTGAGCTAGATGATGATGACCTGGTGAAGAAGAAAGGCCTGTTCTCCATTGTTATGTATCTGCAGGGAGGAGCAGTGGTGAGGTGGGGTTGTGATAGGGAGCCTTCAGTGAGTGGATGAGTCTTGGTGAGGACTTTGAGTTTGACTCTGAGTGAAATGGAATATCATGGGGAGGACTAAAGCACCAGTGAACGTTTTTGAGAATCACTATACTGGCTGTTTGGTGCCTCCTGGGGAGGCAGGGGATTGAAGGAAGAGGCCAGAGGCAAAGGACAGCAGATTGTGATGCAAGCACAAGGCAGTGGCCTGGGGGATTCTGGAAGTGCTTTGGACTTGGAGCCACTGGATTTACTGACTGACTGGATGCAAGTGTGTGGGAAAGGGAGGAGTCGAGGGTGTGCCAAACCCAGGCCTACTGAGTGAAGTAGGGTTTAGGTACATGATGACCTAACCATTAAGGAAACCCTAAGTCAGCCTCCAGTTGGCACCGCCCCACTTTATCCCCATTTCACTTTCACCTGTCTTCCCCCCATTAATTTTTTTTTTTATTTACTCCTTTTGGGCATCACTTGATCACTGTAGTTGTGAATATAATTTGCACTGGTTAATTTTACTCTTCTTGATCTTTCCCTGTTCATCACCACTTTAACTCAAAGTCTCCAATGCAAGGGAAACTCAGAATTTAAAAGAAAACTAACAAAAAGACTGGCTGGCTTCGTGCTGAGTGCTCTAACAAAATATGTTAGTCTGGGTAATCTATAAGCAAGATTAACTTTTGCTCAGTTCTAGAGATGGAGAAGTCTAAGGTCAAGGTGCTGGCAGACTCAGTGTCTGGTGAGTGCTCACTCCTTGATTCAAAAATGGGGCCTTTAGCTGGATGCAGTGACAATGCCTGTAATCCCAGTGGCTCAGAAGGCTGAGGCAGGAGGATCATAACTTCAAAGTCAGCCTCAGCAACAGCAAGGAGCTAAGCAACTCAGTGAGACCCTGTCTCTAAATAAAATACAAAATAATGCTGGGGATATGGCTCAGTGGTCAAGTGCCCCTGAGTTTAATCCCTGATAACTGACTCCTCCCCTGAAAAATGGGGCTTTTATGTACCCTCACATAATAGAAGGGGCAAACAAACTCCTTTAGCCTCTTTTACAAGGGCACTGATCAACTGCATTAATGAGGGCTCCCTCAACCTGATCACCTCTCTAAAGCTCTCATCTCTTAATACCATGACCTTGGGGGTTAATTTTTAACACATGTATTTTGGGAGACAGAGCATTCAGAACTTAGCATTGGCCAATGCTGACTCCCCCCACGATACATATCAGATGGTGGATGGGTTACAGTTGTGGCTTAATCTTGCCACACAGTAAGTGACCAGTGCAGATGGGGAGTGTTAACCATGGCCACACTGTCCTTGAGATGTGTCCATGTGCAGAACCATTATTCTAAGACTGCTGCAATTCTAAATTTCTTCCTTTGTAATAACCTAGCACTATATATTTTATATTTAACATTCTATATAAATATTCCATGATAAATATTTGTAGTTAAAACTGAAATAGTGCAGTGTGTTTCTTGGAGAATTTTAGCAAATTACTGGATTAAGTGAAATCATTTGATCATTAGGTCTACTATTCTAAAAGCTAGTATGTTTGCATGATAAATAAGAATCCTCTCCCTGCTTTCCTTCTTATGTAAAAATTAAATCTACTCTGTCTCCTCATTAATTGTTTTGTTTTTAACTGTTTTGTTCAACACATCTCTAAGACCTTCCCATGTACATATAACAGATTGGTCAAAGGGGGAATAAAATGAGCATTAGAAAAAAATCCTGGTTCCTAGCTTTTGCTTTCCAGATTCTTCCTATGGAGCATGGGTAGCTTGGTGGTTTCCCATGAAGTCATTCTATGTAGCTTATGCTGAAATTCTCAGATCGTTGTCATTTTCTTAGAGCAGTAGACCTGAAGGATGAATGTGGCCTGGGCAGAGGGTGGAGGGCAAAAGTCCTCCCTTTTGTTTTTCCATTGTCTTCAGGATGGCCTCCAAGCTGCTTAAGGATACAGCTGTTCAATAAAATCTTAACACTTTCTCAAAACAAAAAAGAGTGGCTGGTGGGATAACAGATTAAAAGCCCTTTGACTGCAGCATGTATTTCTTGCTGAGAGGACAGGGAGTGCAACAGGACTCTTCATGCCCACCTTGTGATCTATTTTTAATGGTGGTCTGTGGCTCCTCAGTGTCTTTGCAGTTTGACCTTTTTATGCAACTTTATAATTCTTGGGTTTTTGAAGCATTGTTCCCTGTACTTATAGAGCAGTAAAAGGAAATTGTACACCCAGTGGTGCCATTACCCTTTACTAGTTCTGAGTACAAGCCATCTGGTGGCAGTGAACCAGGAAGAGTCACTCTGGGGTGTAACCTAGGGTTGGGGGAGGAGCTTGTTTAGATTACCATCCTGCAACAGGAGGCTTCACGATGTCTGCATCATTTTTGTTATATGGAGCATCTAAAATGTCCTCATATGAAGACACAAAGTTTATATAAAATTTTTTGAATACTTTAGCAGAAATGTTAAAACCAAGAAAACAGATACACAAATATTTGGTAGTTTGTTGTTGTTGTTGTTCTTACATGAATGCAGTAGTTGTCCAATGCTGCTGTGATAAATGACTACAATATTAATGACTTAGACCAATGCAGGCTCATTACTTCAGAGTTCTGCACACCAGATGTCCTTGGGGGCTTGGCTGGATTCTCTGCTGAAATCAAGATGTTGGTCCTCAAGTTCTGTTTGGGAAAACCCTACTTTCAGTCTCATTCAGCTTACTGGCCAAATTGAGTGCCATACAGTTGTAGAGTCAGGGCCCCATTTCCTTGGGGGCTGTTGGAGGGAGCTGTTCTAGGTTCCAAAGGCCACCATATTCCCTGGTCATGACCCACTTCCTTCATCTGCAAAGTCTGAGTGACGGTCCTTCCTTTCATTGCTCCTGCTCCTCAGTCTGAATATTCTGCTGTCCACTTTTTCTTATAAAGGTTGAGTGATTACATTAAGACTAGTGGGATAATCCAAGATTATTTCCCTATTTTAAGATTAATTTCATCTGTAAGTCTACTTCCCAGCAGTTCCTACGTTCATATTTGATTCCACCAGGTGACCATAATTTTGGAGGGACAGCTTTAGAGTTCTCCCCACCACAATGAAGAACAAAAGTGCAGACAAACCATGTAGGTGTTATAGCAGCCTTGATTTTTAGATGAAGGAACTCTGCGCTGTGGAGTTTCCTTTCCAACATTATTCCTAAGTAGCAACATGGTCCATGAAGTTGAAAGTCCTTATTAGTGCTCCTCTTTACAGAAGCCAGCTCCAGCTTGCTTTTAATAAGGCTTTCAGAAATTTCTTTCCAAAATTTAAACATATATCTCAATAACCAAGATTAAATATATATTCTTCTCCCTTTTGGGTTAAAAAAAAAAAGACCAAGTAATCTTAGTTTTACTGAGGTTTTTGTGTATTTTTCTCTTGCATAAAGTAGAAATGTAATCTTATCATTTTTTCTTATTTTCTTCCATCACCTATCATCTCCACACTAGATATTTTTTCTTCTCAAAGAGTGGACCACAGACGTTAGCCATGGTTTTTTAACTAAACTAATCTAACTAATCATTTTTAACTAATCACTAGCCCAAACTGCCATTTGTTTCTAGTGTCATATTCACCTAGCTAGAACCATACCATCATCTCTAGCCAAGCTATTTAAGTCAGCATCTTCTAGCATTGCATGTTCTGTAGATCAAGTAAAACCCACCAAGTGAGTTTTCAGAACTTCTGAGTTTATGAGGTAGCAAGTCACAGAGATGGGTAATTTTCTTACCAATTAAAGGAAAACTAGTTTTAATTTTTAATCACTTTCTCTCAATTTTGACACAGGACTTAAAGCTGGTTTGATCCAAGGACTGCTTTTATTAGCATTTTAAGCAGTGTTTCCCCCTAGGGAATAGATGTAGGAAGATAGACTTAGTCGGGACGAGATACTTATAAAACACAGGAGTTTGCTTCTTACCACTCTGAAGCCACAGTGGCAGTTCTTATGAGAGTTCTTCACCAGGTTGCAGACAGTTGACTTCCCCTGCGATCTCTCTCTCTCTCTCTCTCTCTCTCTCTCTCTCTCTCTCTCTCTCTCTCTCTTTAGTTTTTTCTTTTGGTACTGAGGATTGAACAATTTGTCACTAAGCTGCATCCCAAGCCATTTTTATTTTTCATTTTGAGACAGGGTCTTGCTGATTTGATGAGGCTGGTCTCAAAATTGCAGTCCTCCTGCCTCAGCCTCCTGTTCACTGGAATGATAAGCATGCACCTGAGATTTCTTTCTTAAGGGCACTAACACTGTTCATGAAGGCTTCACTTTTTTCTAAACTGATTTTTTTTTCCTTTGGTTCTTTCTAGTTATACTTAACAAGAAGATTGCTTTTGACATAATTACAAAAGCATGGAATATAATTTGCTCTAATTCCATCCCCAGTACTTCCACTTTCCCTCCTTCTCTCTTTTCTCCTATTCCCTTCCCTCTACTGACTTTTCTGCTGTTTACTTATAGTTTTCTTTTATTAGTATAAAGGCTCCACTCTTATGACCTAATCAACTCTCAAAGGCTCCTCCTTCTCCTAATACCATCATTTTGAGAGGATTTCAACATGAGAATTTGTTACAGAGGACAGAAACATTCAGTCCATCACAAAGACCAAAGCTGCAGAGGGAGATGAACACCAGCAGCCACTGTCCTGGAACCCCTGAGCAGCTGGGACCTTCTCTTCCCCATTCCCTATCATGTGTAGCTGCTGCCAATTCTTTCACCACACCGGGCTGGGCAAGGTACTGAACAGTTTAGGGAGCTGCTGAGGGCAGCAGTTTACCCTTGAATTCCCAGGCTACAGTGATCCTTGGGAGGGTTGGGCGTGGAAGAAGAGGAGGAGGCACAGACCACTGGCACATCTTTGCCTCTGAATATACCTTCAGTTCTCTGATGGTGGTTGTTGGTGTTTCATAACCTATCAGTGAGTGATCAGAGCAATCATAAAAACAAGAAGAGGCCTTGAGGAAAGCTTACCAGCTAGATAAGTGAGTTTAAAAATCACAAATATTCTCAGCTTTAATCAGTCTTTGAAGTACACATTGTTAAATTTTCCTTCAAGTAAATAAATTGAAAGATTACATGATTGCATATGGGGAATTAGGTGAGGAATCAACATGAAAGTTAGGAAGTTTGTTTTCATACTTGCTATTAATAATCCAGACATAATGCCAAATCTTGAATGTCTTCAAACCCACAATGTGACATTTAAAAGGGAGGTAGCCAATTACGGATAATCCCTAGTTAATTGTGTTCTTCCACTTCTTAGAAAATGGAGAACTTGAAATGGAAAGAATTGGATCACATTGTTATTGCTCATGATTTGCTGAGGATACAATGCTTGTTTTCCTGGAAACCATCTGCTTGGTGAAGTGAATATTGCATTCTATTTTACAATATTTCTTAGCATATTAATATATTATGTACCCAGTGAGTGAATGAATGAATGAATATATATATATATATATATATATATATATATATATATATATGTGTGTGTGTGTGTGTGTGTGTGCGCGTGCGCGCACGTGTGTGTGTAATCTGGATTAGCAGAGAAGAAAAAAAACTTGCTTTTTCCATTTTTTTAATTTTATTTGCTTCTGGCCCAGAACATTTTCTTTTTGCTATCATTGAATTTGTGACTGGGCCATGTCAGGTAAAACGTTGAGCAACTTGCAGCAGTGGCTGTGGTGGGTGGTCTTGACAGGAAGATGGCATGCTGGATCCAAGGATGAGAGTGAGGGCCTTCCAATGTGAGATAGGATTATGAGATTCTGAGCCCACCACAAATATGGAAGAGGAGAACTTTGGGGGCATTATTGGAGAACAGGGTAGGTGGGCATTCACCCAGGAGTTGAACTACATGGTACCATTTCCAGCTTCAGAACTGGTTACAAAACTAAACAAAGCCTAATGAGTACAGCTCCCACCCCAAGTGAGGAAACAACAGCAATGGCCAGCATGTTCGTGTTTGTGGAGCACAAAGGACCACATGCACAATTAGGTTTGCAGCTAATGGATTTAGCCACAGAGCATTTGCTCTTTTATCCCCCCTCTGATTTTCTTGTAATTTAGCCCAATGGGAAACTTCTAGCAGATGTTTCATAGAGCAGTTCACTCTGTGGTAACCATCAATTTTAATTGGAATCATGTAGCTAAACCCTAGGTAGCACTTGACAGGGAGAGAGTGTCTTGTAAGTCAGGTATCTCTGGTTCCGCTCTGGGCTTCTGTGGAACAATGTTACCTCATGCATGGCTGACTCCAGAAGGCATGGACCCAGGTAGTTTTTAAGAGTCCAGTGTTTAATAGTCAATGAAGCAGGATCTCACCTGTCTCTTTCTTATGGTTTACATTTATGAGGGGACTTGGGGAGTGTGGTACGAATACACCAACTACGGCTCCGAGTGCAGAATGGCAGTGGGGTTCGCCACCCGGCCCAGTTGGTAGCTGGGCTTTGGACACTGAAGCATTCTGTCCCTGAAGCTCAACAGTAATTACCAAGACATCATAATGCTTATTTATAAAGAAATTGCCTTCCTTGGGAAAAGAGAGTAAGGTGCATTGTAATCCAAACAGCAAGACTGTGCTAATCTTTTTTTTTTTTTAATTAGGGAACTTTTTTCCCTGGAAATTGTTCTGACTTGACTGTGATGAGGTGCCAGCTCTGTACCCAAATGTGGAGAGAGAGGTCAAGAGCTGCTGCAGAGGTGCAGCAGATCCTAAAATGGTTAATAGCACCTGGCACATGTGGTGGGCATTACACAGTGTTCTGGTCATTCACTGAAAATAATGAGGCCGCCCTGCTGATGCCACTGGAGCAGGGCTAGCGTTCTGCCATTTCTCTTCCCCAGCATGGCATGCTCATTTCTGTGCAGACACAGTTGCAGGCTGCACTTCCTGTTCATAGAAGTTGTGGACTCAGGTTTTCAGGGGCCTCTTCTGGCAGAAGTAATATATATCAAGCAAACAGAAGGGCATTCTGGGACATGCTGATGCCCACAAATTTGGTGGCATTCTGTGGGGTAATGAGGTCAATGATAAGGCAAAAAATAAAGTGGTGTACTTTGGCCTCAAGCTGAACATTTCCACATCATATCAGTGTGTCTTATGCAGAGAGCCTCCTTCACATGCTCTGGGATACATCTAGGTGTGGCCTGGCACCATTGAAGGCAGATGACTTATGCCACTACCTACCCCCTCACACATATGCCCCAGGAAGAATTTTGATTCTTATCTGGTGGCATTTGGGTACAACTCTTTGACCATCTAGAAGTACCTTCTTAACTTGCACTCATCTCGTAGTGCCTGTGGGTCAGGAGTCCAGACACTAACCTGCTTCCCCAGTTGATATCAAGGTGTTTATAAGGATGAGTTCCCTGCCAATGGTTCCAGAGAAGAATCTTCTTCTGATGGCTGGTTACTTCTAGTGTTGGCAGAATCCAAATCCTTGTAGCCACAGGATCGAGGTCTCTGTTTCCTTGCTGCCCACTCCACTGGCCTTACTTCCAACCTGCTTCTCTCCCTTCCTTGCATGAAGCCTTCTCTATGTTAGAACCAGAATATAGAATCAAATTCTCATACTAGGGGTCCCTGTGACTCCAGCCAAAAAAGCAGAGAATGCTTTCTGCCTTTAAGGTTCATGTGATTAGAGCGCAAGGACACAACTTAGGACAATCTCCCTGTTTAAGGTCCAAAACCTTAATTCCATCTGTGGAGTCCCTTTTTCCATGTAAAGCCATCTAGTCACAGATTCCAAAGATTAAGGCATAGACATCTTTGAGAGGCCAGTATTTGATCACCTCTCTGGCCCTCAAAGATACATTCATTCCCACATACTTTTATCTCATCCCAAGCTCTCTAAGTATTTATCCCATTACCGCATTTGATTCAAAGTCCTAAATTTCTTCACCTCCAAACTCCAAATCTGATTCATCTAAATCAAGTGTGGACGAGCAATCCACTAAGCAAAGCTCCCAGGAAACAATCCCCATCTATGTGAGACCTGTAAAAATGAAGGAACAGGTTATCTATTTCCAACACGGAGTGGATGGGACAACAGTTAGAGACATTTGAGGTCAAGAAGGGAGGAAGTAGAAAGAAAAGTGGAGTCATGCCCCAAAGCACCCTGGGAATCCAGCCCAGCAAACTCTACTAGGCTTCAAGGTCAAGGACTTACCTTTTGTCATTCCCAGCTCTGCCCTCTGCATAAGATGTCAGAGAAAGATGGCCTTGGAAATGCCATTTGATTGACTTGGATTCACCAAGCTGGTCAATGATACTTGCTTCTGCCTGCCTTTTGCTTCACTTGCCTATTGCTGTGGAGCCCTGTGGGGCAGCAGAGCCTCTGGTGATCCTTTACCAGCACTCACAGCTGCCTACCTATGCCTTCTACTACCTAGAGATGTTAGGAGGGACCCAGCACAGTTAACGGGCCATGGTGAAGGGCACTGACAAGATTACTCCAGTGAACCAGGAGCTAGCCATGATGTTATGACACAGTGACTGGCTCAGGATACCAATAAAATAGAAGTGGAATAAAGGGCCTGGTAAAAATGGAGAGGTCTTGTACCAGAACTGGCATTAGATGCAGAATTCTACCTCTTCTTGCCAGGTCCGCTCCTCTGTCAAAGGCTTTAGTGGTCTGCTGACCCCACCTCTGAGCAGATGTGCTGATTGGTGTGCACACACCATTTAGCTGGACTGCTCCTGAGCCCATGTCTGTGATTTTATCCCACTCTTCCCATCTACCTTTAAAAATAATTTGCACTGATTTCACATGAGATATGCTTCCTTGCTGGAAACACATTCAATGTCTTCTGTGTCCTTATTTCTTAATCACAACTCACAATTTTCTGCTATAAATATTAAGGAAAATTACCAATGTCCAATTTTATAGAATTACAATTTAAGGAAAAATTCTATTGAATGAGGCGAATGATAACCCTTCCATTCATTTCAGCCTGTGTTCATTTTCTATTGAACATTGAAGAGTCAAGTTCAAAGGTGATTGGTTCCCAAATCCTTCATATTGCTTGTTGCTGCTTGCAAAATATTTAGTCACATTATACACACACACACACACACACACACACATCTGTTTACCTGGCTAATCTGTGACCATCTAAAGGTCAAAGACTAGGTTTTATATTGTCTTTTTATCACAAGATAGCATTTAGTATAGAAAAAGCATGTATCTACTTTTTTTTAACTTGAATGGATTTATTTCTGTAAATTCTTTCTTTCTAGAACAGGTCCACAGCATCCATCTGACAAAATCCATAACTATGAACTTTAGCTCAATATTGTTAAGTATAGGAAAAAAAGTTAGACATAACCTGAGTGTCCATTTAGGTGCAAAAAGTCTAAAAAATGTGAATCATGATCTGTTTATAAATGGGACACCAGAAGTCATTTGATGACTAAGTGATATCTGTAGGTACCATCATAAAAAGAGACAATGATACATTTTCTAAGGATAAATGCAAGTTTCCTGAGGAAACAGGATGGTTAAAAAACAAAATCATACCTGCCCAGGTCATTTATTAGGAGTAGAAAATAATCTTGGATGATAAACACTAGTGGTCACAGTGATTTCCTTGGGGAGCTCAAGGACTGTGCTCTCATAGCTCTGCAAGAGAGCTCACAGTATACATTCAACTGAGTGGCCAGACCAGGGAAGGTGCACCTGCTGCAAGTGGCACAGGTGTCCATTGCTGCTGGATGCCTTGTGCCTCTGATCCACCATCATTCTCTGTACTATTTAAATCAGATGGAATACACAGTACTCTCACAGACTATGCTGTGTAGCTTACACCACACGTTCAACTTAATGGGCCTCCCATTTTCCATAAAAAGTGCTTCTGATGCAGATGGCCAGAATGTGGGAGATCAAGGCAGAGAGAAAACCAAGATGGGATTTGAGGGATCAAATGTATCTGGTTCCCTTCCTACTTCCTTATAGTTTTAAACCTCCATCATGGATTTTTTATTGGAATTGCTGAGGCTGTGACCTTATTTCTGCACTGGTTCCTTACGGTGGATGGAAAGTACATCATTCTTCTTCAGGTACCTGGTAATGTACAGCAAAAAGCTGAGTGCCGTAGTTGAAAAAGTGGTAGATCTTGTGTTTAGGAGGAAAAGGTGAAAAAAGGAAAACCTCATTACCTGCAAATCAAAGCCCAAAGTATCACCTAATGTGATTTTTACCAATTCTGTAATAGTTGAATAAAAGTAGAAACTTAGGTCCAAAGGCTTGTATGAAACCATTACCCATAATAGAGACAAGCACAAACTTGTGTCCATTTGATAATATATGTTGTCTCCTGTCACTTGCAGACAATAGGCATATGGGTGGGTGGGTGTGTGTGTCTTTGTCCTTTTACCTTGTCTAGTGACACTATATTAATCTTTCTTGTGTCTCAACATGTACATTTTAATTAAAAACGTTTTAAATTTGGGAGCAGACTGGACTAGAATCAAATAGACACTAGAATATGCTGGAATTGAGGTTGACAGCATCTAATGTTGATGAACTGTTCATTCCTGTTATTTTCTGCACATTTTTTGATTACCAGTGAAATTAGTGCTAATCATGATTAAGTCTATTTGTGGGTCAGGAGGCTGCCACCCCATCATGACGATATTCAAAAGAAAGACATCTCATCCCTCCAGGAGGTGTATTCAGGGTACTTCAGACTGGGGTATACATGAGCTGAGATACTTTCAGGTCTGAATTCCTCAGTTTCTTCATTTGGAAAAACCACCCTCCCAAACCCAAGGTCACTCATTGCCATGGAGGTCTGATAGGGAATTTTGACAAACTTATTCTAATATGTTCAAAGCTCAACTTGGAGAAAATCATTTCAAGGTCTAAACTTGACTTTTATAAGGGCCATCCTTCTAGTTTAAAATAATACTACTGTGCCTCCTGCCACATTTCCCATAGCAGAAAGTGAGTTCCTCCTCCCTCCCTGCCCCCCACTAGGGACATTGCCAGAAACATGTTGATCAAGACAAGGTGCAATTTATAAAATTTTGCATTAAAATGCTGTCAATATTTGATTAGTTGTATTACCTAAGAAACTGAAATTTTTGTTCATATTGTAAGATCAGCAAATGCCAAAAATCCTAATTTAAATTAAATAACATTTTCTAGGGATACACTAAAATGCTGATAAATCCTTTTTAATATCTCTTTTGAAACTTTTTAGATATCAAAGAAAGCATTATATTCACTAGCATTTTAGCATTAGGCATATTTCATTTTCTTTTTATCCTAAAAAAACCCCATAAAAACACAAACAAACAAAATCTAGTCCGTCCATATTCTCCATTAAGGCTGAAGCTGTTGGCTTCTCCTTTCCTCATATTTCATTTCAGTGTCTCCATAAGTAGCTGCGGGACCTTGGTCAAACTCTTTAAGTCTCAGCTTCCTCATCTGCCAAGTAGAATAGGTGCAACCGCAAAAGATATTTTGAAAACAAAATGAGGAAGTACCTGTATTGATGACCATGCTGGTGTGGAGAGTCCTACTATTTCCACTCTTCCAGACTGTCCAAATTCAGAGGTTTTGGGTATCCTCCCCATGGCCTCCTAGCAGGCAGCAAAGAGGACCACCTTCCTCCGGCCAAACTCGCCCCACAGGTCTAGGGCCTCGCTCTCATCTTCTGAATCACCAAGGAGATGCACCTTAACTGACTCCAACCCAGGCTTTCTGAGCCAGACCCAGGTGGAATCCGGCACCCTATATTTTATCTGCCCTCCAGGTTGTTCTCAGGTTCCCAAAGTTTGAGAACCATTGTCCTACCTAGTTAGTTCTGTGTCCTTCTCTCTAAATTCTTCTAATCCCTTTGTGACAGCATCCCCTCTGTGTGGTCCAGAAATTTTCCCCTGGATCCGAATCTTAACCATGGTCTGTGTGCTTCCTAGCTGGGTTCCGGCCCAACAGGCCCCTTCTCTGGACTTTAGCTCAGGCCCTGAAGGACAGGAAAGCATTTGGAATAACTTCTTCCCCTAAGAACTGTCATGGACATCCCAAAGACTAAATTGTCCAGAAACTCTGTGTCCTTAGAGTAAATTCCTAGAAGTCTACTTCTGGCTGGGCCAAGGTAGGTATATTTTTGAGGCAGGCCAATTTATATCTCTAAGATATTTCAATAAGTCAGAAGCTCTGTCTTTGAAATTGCTTCAGACTTCTCAAAGAAGAAGAATCCTTTGAATCAAAAGACTTCTGATTCCCTTGTGGATTATAAATGACATAAACCCTGAGACTTTCTGAAAGTCCCCCATTCTCAGCAGTCACAAGGCTGGAAGATCAGTCATGCTAGGAAATCCACATGCTCTGTTTTCCAAGTTGCAGTAAGGGATCTTTGTTTTACTCAATTCCAGGAACTCTTGTTGAAGCCAATCCTACTCATTAAAGCTATATTCTTTTTTGAAAATACACTTATTTTATTTGTTTATATTTTCATGCAGTGCTGAAACATGGCTAGGCAAGATCTCTACCATGAGCTACAACCCCAGCCTTAAAACTATATTCTTGATTAACATTCTACCAAGAAAAAAAAAGTTTTCTTTAAAACTGGGGGTGGTGGCCTGGAAGGATGACCTTCACTGTGGTCACTGATGACTGACACTTCCCTCTGCTTTGCAGGAATGTAAGTTAAGCTGAAGAGGAGGCCCACTGAAGGATGCGGGAGTGTGATGTGCTCACAGATGCCTTGCTTTACGTGGTCCAGTCTGCACTTGGGAGTAGCGAGATCGATAGCCAGGTTTGTAGTGTTTGCACAGACTGAGCATCTCAGAGCACACAGATGCCATGGGGCCTCGTGATGGAGGACAATACAGAGAGCTGTGGTGACACTTCACACATGCATCCTGAACTCTCTCAGCTTCTCTGTGTGACTCCAACTCTGTCCAGGCAGGCAGGCAGGCCTCTCCTCGTGGCCTTAGAACTAGCATTCCAACCTTAGATCAGCAATGTGTGACAATCCAGGTTAACATTAAAACTCCTCAAGATTGGAATATGTATTCTCATATTATCTTTTTAATAACTGCTAATTGTACTAAATGCCATTTTAAAATGCCTTCAAAATCTGAGAGAATGTTAAAAAGCTAAATGAAGGTACCAGTGCCTTAAGTTATTAATATGTACTCACTGCTATAGTTCACAAGCCAAGATGGAAATGGGTGAACCTTTCCAGTGTTTGAGTTATTTTATTTTCTCTTAACTAGATGAGTTTCAATTCACACTAATATAAATTTGCAAAGTAATGTCATAGTATCTTCATATAAACACAGCTTCTACCTATACTTCTAATTAGTGCATGGATAAGTGTGATACCTTAATGAGGGCTCTGAGGAGCTGTTCCTATTAACAATTGGGGCCTTCTGTCTCCTCATTGTAAGGGGTTGTAACCAGGATCGGGCAGCATTCCTGCCTTTACCCACTGGATGCCAGTAGCATCTCCCAACCCAATCAAACAAAAAATAAATAGGAGTGATTCTATTTCCTTAGTTGTTTTCAGCTTTGAGAGTAAATTCACATTAAACTTCTCAGGCTTGGCCACTCATTACAAAAAACAAGAAATTTAGAGAATTACCAGTGGCTCAGCCTTGCTCCTCAAAATTGGAGCCCTGGGTTTCTCCTGGGACTCCAGCTCTTTGAGTGACAAGTGCTGCTTTTCATCTCATCCTTGCCACCCCCAGGCCTACATCCACTCATTGGCCATGAGCTATTAATTTCCAGGACAGAACATAATTCTGTAACAAAGGCTTAAGTGTTCCTCTTTTGTAAACACTCTAATGACCATTTTAGACCTTTTAGCATCATTGACAGGAAAATTAAATCCCTGGAAAAGTGACCAGTTGAGATGCCCTGAGAATTTACAGAGGCCTGTTAGCATAATAGACTCCTGATTTTTAAAAGAGCTACTGAAGGTGATTTCCTGAAGCAGCAATGCTAAGCATCTTGATGTTTGCCATTGTGAAAGACTGAGGTGAGGGGAGACGAAGCCTCTTACCATTATGCATATGAAGGAACTTAAATGACATCTGGACTGCAGGTGAAGCTAAAGTGAAAGTCAGTGGCCTTGTGCCTCAGCCAAGTTCCCCTGCACCATTTCTGAGCTCAGGCAGTCTCAGCAGTGTGGCTTGAGAGCCAATGTGCTCAAAGGCACAACTATCTCTCATCTGATGCCTCAGATGTCAAACTTCTAATACTCCTGTGAGACCTTGGAAGTCATCTATTGGATATCCACATTTCCCCAAAAAGGAAAGTTGAAATAATCTGGAGTCTTCCAATCTGGAGTCAGAAGACCCTGAAATCCCTGATGTGAAGGAAGAGCACTGAGGGCCATCCAGGCAGCACCAGTGGACAGTACCATCTCCAGGTCCAGCCAGCTGGAGGACTATGCCCAAGTGACCTCAGCTTTGTGACAGGGAGAATAATCATAGATGCATGCCAAGGTTGTTGCAAATGTGATAAATCACTCATCGGTGCTCTGCAGGCTGCATGCTAAGATGGAGTTTTAACATGTTATTATTGTACCACAGTTTTCCACTCAGTGCTATGCTTGGACACTCTGAGCTTTCACAATGACAAGTTCAAGGGGTTAAAAATGAGCACACGTTCCCTTTAAGGCCAGAGAAGTTAATAAATACAGAGCCCTGATTCTATAAAAGCTCTCAGCTCTGTTATAATGGGGACAGTTTTTTGAATGCGTAGTATATGGTAGAGCACTCTACAGATGACTTCCATATTAGCATGTTCTAATAGAAAATAAGGAATAAAGATGACCCTGGTGGCCAAAAGAAACTTCTAAAAGTGCTGTGGACAGCAATGCATGTCACAAGCAAAGCCACCAGCTGCCACATGACTTCTGCTGGTAGTTGGTCCCTTTTCTTTTCTTCCTCCACCCCTCCCCCATCTTTTCAGAGAAAAGCTCTTGAATTGGTAACCTGCCTAAACCACACCAGACTGCCACACTCCAGGGATCTTAATGAGCACCATGAATTCAATTCCTGGCCCCTCTCACCTCCCACCCCCACCTCTTTCCCTCTGTCCCTGGCTTCTCCCTGAATCATCTCCCCACAACAGGTAGATTATAAAACACTTCTCAAGACAGCAGATTTAGTCCCCAGTAGTCTTCTGTTAAACAGAGGAATGGCGCAGCCCCTGGGGAAGATGAACAGCAGGAGGAGACAGAAGTTTATTCTCCCAAGTCTTTGATGTAAGAAAAATCAGTTTGAGCTGATTTGAAAATCATTCTCACTTATTCCATAACATTTTCCTTTCAATGAGAGACTTTTCTGTCTTTCATGCATCATCCTGTGCTTACCTGCTTTCATGCCTTGTTCCTTTTTTGAAGCTGAGAGGAGGTTTGAAATAGAAAATCAAGTTGACTCAAAGCTTGTGGGATTAGCTGCCGTGAAACCTGGAAAATTCAACAAGAAAGGTCTAGAATGGCAAAGGCCACAGATACATGTCCTGAGAGCTGGTTTTCCTGATTGACTTTCACATGCCCATGATCCAGCAAAGTGCACAGATGCATCTCACCAGATTTCAGCCTATAGAGAAAATCAGGCAGGACTGGGATCCCAGTTCCAGCCCTGAGCCTGGACTGCAGATCAGAGGCAGCATCTGCCCTGTTCACCCAGAGCCTTGCTTGTGCTTTCCAGCCTCCATAGAATGGAATCATGGTACCTATGTTCAGTGGTGACAGACACATAATACATGTGTGGGAAATTGAAGTCAAATTGTTGTGATTTTTTTCAAGCAAAACTTAGCTCAGATTAATTGCCTCCTGATGTTATGCCCTTTTAACAATTGAAGTATTTTTTCCTCTCCTCTGGTTCCTCAAGTCCAGGACAAAGATAAAAATGGTCAGCTCTGTCTCAACCAGCAAAATTTCTGCAAAGAGTTAGAGCATAAACGTGTTTGGCTCTGTGAGCCCCCTGGTCTCTGTCCCAACTATTCAGTTCTGCCATTGGAACATGACAGCAACCAGACATCATTAAAAACCAGGGCATGTTGAATTTCCCTGATTGGTTATGTAGAAGTTCCGTTGGCTTGGCCTGTAAGCTCTGGTTTACCAGCCAACCATTCCTATCATCAATTGGAGGTTATTAGAGCTATATTTCTTGAATCCCACATTTTGCCTCTGATTATAACAGTGAATGCAGCATCATCCGTCACTCTTCTGAGACCTGTGTCTGTGACCTCATTTAACCCTTACCTTTAGCCTTGTGATGCACAGAGAGTTTAAGAATCTTGCCTAAGGTATATAGCTCATTAAATGGCAGAGCCCACACAAAACCCCAAGCCATGCTGACTCCCTCTAGGTCCCATGCCTCAGGCTTTTGAAGCCAGGCCTTCTCCCAGCATCATTAGAATGATTCCTGGTGTCCCCAGCATTCTTGGTGCTTCCCCGCTGCATCAATTTCCTATTGTTCTGTTCTGTTACAAATGGCCACAAACTTGGTGGCTGGGTAAAACCCCACACATTTATTATCTTCCTGTTCTAGAGTATAGGAGTCCAAAATGGGTCTCACTGGGCTAAATGGAAAGTGCCATGAGGACTGGCTTCTCCTGGGGTCTCCAGGGGAGAATCTGCTTCCTTCTACACCCCAGCTCAGAAGCTGCCCACATCCCTTGGCTTGTGGCCCCCTTCCTCCATACTGAAAGCAATTTATGGCCTTTCCTACCTCCCAGCATCACAACCCTCTTGCCCTGACACTTCTGCCTCCCTCTTACAGGACCTCGTGATAAATGGGCCACCTAGAAAATGCAAATAAACTGCCCATCTGTCAGCAACCTTAATTCCACCTACAGCCTTAATCACTCTCCATAGAACCTAACACATTCACAGGTCCAGCAGTTAGGATGTGGACACTTGGGAGCGTTATTCTGACCATTGCACACACATGCATTAGCTCCCCTGACCCACACAACAATCTACTGATGAGATCCTATTGTGGTCATTGTACGGAGGGGGGCAATGAGTCCAGGATACCATGATTATATCACCCAAAATCAAACAGCTAATAGTGGAGATCCAGAGCTCTACAGGTGTCCAGCTCCACATGTGCTCTTAACTGCTGTTGAACCCCTTTGCTAGGAAATAGGAATGTTGGTCCTCTTGAAAAAATCAGTTGGAGTTGGGGGAGTGTAACCGCCATGCTGAGCCGTGATGGCTTGGGCTGCCAGCCGTGGCCGAAGCCGGGGGAGGTTTTCACTCGCCCTGGCTGTGAGCCGTTTGAGCAACTTGCATCTTAAGGAAGAGAAAATCAAACCAGATGTCAATGGTGCTGTTGTCAAGACCAATGCTAATGCAGAGAAGACAGATGAAGAAGAGAAAGAGGACAGAGCTGCCCAGTCTTTACTCAACAAGCTGATCCGAAGCAACCTTGTGGATAACACTAACCAAGTGGAAGTCCTGCAGCGAGATCCGAACTCCCCACTCTACTCAGTGAAGTCTTTTGAAGAGCTTCGACTGAAACCACAGCTTCTCCAAGGAGTCTATGCCATGGGTTTCAACCGTCCATCCAAAATCCAAGAGAATGCATTGCCTTTGATGCTTGCTGAACCCCCACAGAACTTAATTGCCCAGTCTCAGTCCTACTGGTAAAACAGCTGCCTTTGTGTTGGCTATGCTCAGCCACATAGAACCTGCAAACAAATATCCCCAGTGTCTGTGCCTCTCCCCCACATATGAGCTCGCCCTTCAAACAGGAAAAGTGATTGAACAGATGGGCAAATTTTACCCTGAATTGAAGCTAGCTTATGCTGTTCGAGGCAATAAATTGGAAAGAGGTCAGAAGATCAGTGAGCAGATTGTCATTGGTACCCCAGGGACCGTCCTGGACTGGTGCTCCAAGCTCAGGTTCATTGACCCCAGAAGGATCAAGGTGTTTGTTCTGGATGAAGCTGACGTGATGATAGCCACTCAGGGCCACCAAGATCAGAGCATCCGTATCCAGAGGATGCTACCCAAGAACTGCCAGATGTTGCTTTTCTCTGCCACCTTTGAAGACTCTGTGTGGAAGTTTGCCCAGAAAGTGGTCCCAGACCCCAACATTATCAAACTGAAGCATGAGGAGGAGACATTGGACACCATCAAGCAGTACTATGTCCTGTGCAATAACAGAGATGAGAAGTTCCAGGCCTTGTGCAACTTGTATGGGGCCATCACCATAGCAAAAGCCATGATCTTCTGCCATACCCGAAAAACAGCTAGTTGGTTGGCAGCAGAGCTCTCAAAAGAAGGCCACCAAGTGGCTCTGCTGAGTGGAGAAATGATGGTGGAGCAGAGGGCTGCTGTGATTGAGCGCTTCCGAGAGGGCAAAGAGAAGGTTCTGGTGACCACCAATGTGTGTGCTTGTGGCATCGATGTTGAACAAGTGTCTGTGGTCATCAACTTTGATCTTCCTGTGGACAAGGACGGGAACCCAGATAACGAGACCTACCTGCACCGGATTGGGTGCACTGGCCGCTTTGGCAAGAGAGGCCTGGCTGTGAACATGGTTGACAGCAAGCACAGCATGAACATCCTGAACAGAACCCAGGAAAATTTTAATAAGAAGATAGAAAGATTGGACACAGATGATTTGGACGAGATTGAGAAAATAGCCAACTGAGAAGCTCTACCAGCCACTGGTGCCCGCCCTCGGGGCTGCCTCTGCCCAGGAGATGAGTGCTTTCATGGCACAGGCCTCAACTGTCACCACAAAGACAAAGGCATGAGGAGAGAAGCTACCTACCTCATTTTAAATTACATTTGGACTTGACAAAAAATTTTGCAAATGATGAGGGATGGTAGAAAAATTATTTACACCACTGTGGAAGATTAGGCGTGAATATACAGAAATTTACCTTTTGGAAATTTCGTCAGTGTTTTGGCCAGCATTTTTCTCATCATTACCTAATCTAGATATTGTGGCTGAATACTTATCCAGGATCCCCTGCAGAGAAATACCTGCCTGTTCTCTGGCTTGGAGTGTGGGGGCCAGCCTCCAGCATCTGTGGAAATGACACAATAGAAGTGAAGAGGGATTACAGAAGGAGAGGACGCCCACAGTAGATAGGAGTTATGCCTCGACATGGTATCTGGAGGCTACCATGAGGCAGCAGAGGCGACCTGTGAGCTGCTACTTTGGACTGACTTGGTGTCAAATAGCTCATCTGCATATTGCCAGCCCCTCTGTCCTAATGCCCACAGTAGGAAGGTATTTGCTGTGATGGACAAAAATGCCAACCTCTGGGCCTTTGTATGCAGGCTTGTGTCTCAGGACCATCACCAGCCCTTTTCAGCAGGTTTGATCTGTGTATGGTATACATTGGATTATTGATGGGTCCTTTGCTTGTGCTTGGGCAAGTCCTGTGGAGAAGTCACCATGGAGAAATGGTGGTAGACGTAGCTTGCCACAAAATTTGGTTTCACTGGCATTTGCAGCATCTTTTTTGTGTTGCCTTGATCCTAGCCCAAGCAAATAAAAGGTGGTCTGGGATTTGGATTCTCAGTGAAAATTGTGGTTCAGGTTTCTAATGGCCAGCCTCAAGGCAGCTTCAGCAATAGTCACAAATCTTTCTTTGCCCCCAGATCCCAGAAGTTTTGTCAGATCTGGGGAATGATTACAGATATTTGGCATCTTGATTGTAAAGAGGTTCTGAACATCTGTGTTCCCAGGGCCTGGAATATACAAACAGGTGCAACCGAGGGACTAGATGGACTACAGCCATTCATCTATCCAAGGCACAAGTAACTGCCAAGGCCTGTGCTCCATCCTTACTTAGCATCTATGCATAGGACAGTTAGAACAAAGAATAAAAATGGAAACTTTCTCACATCTGGCCAAGGTTCTTGGTACCCAGAGTGACAGAGCAAAGATGAGATGAAACTCAGGTGCAAGAGCAGTCTCAGACCCCCAACCAAAAGGAGTCCTCTTCAGCTCTTTGGCCTTGATATGGAATGTACTTTATCTAGGACCTGGAAGAGGAATTTTACAATTATTATTATTTTGTGTGTGGTTCTGGGGATCAAACCCAAGGCCTATACATGCTAGGCAAGCGCTCAAGCACTGAGCTATACCCCTGGCTGTGGTAGAAGACTTTTATATGATTAGAACCATTGTAATCCCAGATCATCTTTGAGGCATCTCTGTTTTAAGGCCAGGCTGTCACCTGGAAAGGGAATGGTCCCAATATCAGCCTCCCGGTGCTTTCCTTAATCTAACATTGTGGAAAGACTGACAGACTGTCAATTCTGACACATACTCCTGTGGGTACTTGATGGTGTAGTTTTCTGTGTACTCCTGGTCAACGTTGACCCATCATAGGAGTCTCGTAAGAAGAAAAGAAATGTTATAGTCCCTTGAAGTTCTGTGGACCAACTTTGAAATAACTTAAAAACAAGGACAATAAAGAAATATATAAACTGCTCACTAGGCTGCAGGCCGACTCCACTCCTCACAATAGGTATGACTCATCTACTATTGCAGTCCCAAGTCTGAGAAGGAAAATGGGAAATGGTGTACAGCTGATTCTTCAATAGTAGGAGTAAATGAGTTTCTGGTGGAAGTGTAGATCAATAGTTCTTAACTTGGGATCTTAGACCTCTGAGAATTCACTGGATGGGTTTCATGGAGTCTATGAAATATATGCATTAGTTTGAGTTTAAATGCATTTTCTTGGGGAGACTCCCAAAGGATTATGCATCTTTTAAAAAGCCTAGACACCCCCTATTGTAGATGGTTCTGGAACATCATCCCAGTGTCACTGTGGATCATATCCCTTCACAGTCCATATTCATTCCTGCCAGTGCCTGTCTCCAGGGCTCAGTGGTCCACAGCTGCTTCTGTGACCTAGTGCAGCCTGGAGACCTCAGTGATGTAAAAAATGTATTGAATTTAATTAATTTTGGTCCCCAGGGATTCTTTTACTGATTTTATTTATGGAATGATAAGCTGTGCCCTAAAAGAGAGAAACTCAGGAAAGAAAATTTTGTTCCAGTAGAAAATACTGGATGTTCATTATCCATAAACAATGGATTTTATTAGGATTTTTTTGTGTCATTTATTGGCTGTGTGCATAAGAACAAATCACTTGTTGATATATTCTTTATTGGTGTTAACTAAGATGTGTTCTCATTCATGAGTGGGTAAAGGAAACAGCATGTTTTTGGTTACTGTTATTAGTAATAAGCGAAGACTCACATGTTATTTCTTAGGCTAGTTATAGCCTGGTATTATGGGCTTGGAGATAGGTCTTCTCTTTGTCATTCCCATCTTGTTTCTTATTTAAGATGTAGAATATTCCATATAAATATCAATGGTGACCAGAAGGTAAGGATTTCTGAGGATAGAGAAAGTTTTGTGAACAAATGGAGCTTGCATATGAGAGAAAAGCAAGATTCCAAGTGACAAGAAGAGTGCCCTAGGTAGGGGAAGGGAATATTAAGACTAACACAGGACTAGGGCTATAGTTCAGTGATAGAGCGCTTGCCTTGCAGGTGTGAGGCCCTGGGTTCAATCCTCAGGACCACATAAAAATAAACAAAGGTATTATGTCCATCTACAACTAAAAAAAATAAAAAATAAAAAAAGACTAAAGCAAATTCACCAGGATGATGATAGAAGTACACTGGAGAGGCAGGGAGATGAGCAGCCTAGCTATGTGTGTAGAGAAAAGTCTCTTCAGATAGAAAATGAAGATTTGATTCTTTAAACAGTGTCTTAGTCCATTTGTGCTGCTACACCAAAATACCTGACTGTAATTTATAAAGAACAGAAATGTATTTCTCACAGTTCTGGAGGCTAGAAAAATCCAAGATCAAGGAGCCAGCAGGGCTGATTGACATCTGATGAGGACAGCTCTCTTCCTCCAAGATGGTACCTTGTTGCTACTCTTGAGGGAAAGACACTGTGTCCTCACATGGTAGAAACTTTGGAAGCGCAAGCAAGTGTTCACTTTAGCCTTGAGCTCTTCTGTAAGGATGCTTCGACTCTCCCAAAGGTCACACCTACACACTCCCCCTCTAATGGGATTGAACCATTACCACTCAGCTACATCTCCAGCCCTTTTTATTTTTTGAGACAGAGTCTTGCTAAATTGCAGAGGCTGACCTTAAATTTGCAATCTTCTGGCTTCTGTCTCCAGAGTGACTAGGATTACAGATGTGCACCACTGTCCCTCTCAAGGTCACAACTTCTTAATACTGTTGTATTTGGAAATTAAGTTTCAACTTAATTTTGGAGAGGGCACCATCATTTAAACCATAGTAAATGGTGTTTGAACTTAGTGGTAAATTTCCATAGATTCTTAAATTATAAAAGGGAAATGATGAAATTTTTTTGAGAAGAATTTGTCTAGCAGAAATACATAGGATATTGAATATATTGGAGGTAGAAAATGCTGACAGCTAAGCCAGATTTTATTGGATCTGTCCCATCATACCCCCAGTGCTGAGATGTCATTTGGCTGTGTGGAAAACATAAAAGAAGGAATGCACTGCGGAAATGGAAGAAGAATGGTAGGCCTTAACACCTTGTTATTCCAAGAAGGATCTGTGGTTTGTAAAAAATTCCCTGCAAAAAATAATCTGAAGAAACCCACAATGAGGGTGTGGAAAGAACAGACTTCATTAGAATTGAATCTCTGTCATGTATGATGCCAGGCCTGCCACCTTTATAAGAGGGCTGATCCCTCCTTCACCACACCACTCAATGTGTGGTAGATTTCAGGGGCCCTCTTTAGGTTTCTCTTGGTCTTGGACACAGACACCAGGTGCTTGGGAACCCCTTGTAGTTTTTTACATGGATGTTTTTTTGCTTGAGAATAAATATTCCTTATTCTATTAAAAAAAAAAAAAGAAAAAATCAGTTGAATGAGAACAGATATGCCTCCCAGTGGCCATAGCCCCTGATGTGCATGGGACAGCCCTGGTTTGTGTATGTTGCTCCTCTTACACCCAGAAGTGTAGATGGTGCAGCTTAGGGTCACCCACCAGGGCTGACTACAGGCCAGGGCCTATGCTCTTCATGACTGGGATTCTGAATCCCAGGCAGGACTAGTCTGGGAGTAGAGGCATTGGGGAGAGCTGGTGGTTATAAATTCCTCCTCTCTCTCCAGTGAACTCTCAATCAACAGTAACAGTTGCTTAGAAGCGACTGATATTGATGCATAGCTTCTGTGTGGGGAGAGAGGGTATCATGATGTTTCTAGGATTCTCTGAATTCTTTCCACTGGGGTCAGGGGAGGCCTGGGAGTAGGAGAGAAGTGTGTGCCTGGGACTCGTTGCCTGTCCAGGGTAGAGGGCAGAGTGCTGGTTAGTTCTTGTTCATTCCTCTTCTGTTTCCCCTTCTCTCTTTCTTTCTTATCTGTTTTCCCAGACAATTCAAAACTGTGTGTGCATCTTAAGGAACCTCTCCTACAGGCTGGCAGCAGAAATGTCTCAGGGACAGCACATGGGCACAGATGAGCTGGATGGACTGCTCTGTGGCAAGGCCATCGGCAAGGACGTGGAGAGCTCTGGGTGCTGGGGCAAGATAAAGAAGAAAAAGAAATCCCAGGACCAGGTGATGCTGGACACTCACAGTTGCATGCACTCATTCCCTCCCTCCTTGCAACGTGAATTTCGTTTCTGTATGTCCAGACACCCGGTTTGCATTTCCACGGTGTGGTAAAAATCAGTGAAGCGCCTGCACAGTTTTCCTGTGGGAATTTCACATCTGAAACGTTGAAAGTTAAATAACTACCCCCATGTTTTGCAGCTGAACCAAGATGAGAAATTTCAAAATAAGAAAAAAAGCCAAGCAAGGTGTGACAGCTCCTAGAGTGGAGGTGGACCCTGGGGCTGAGCCTACTATGTGTTGATTCCCACATGCACTGAGGTCCTTGTGGGGCCAGGCTGGATGCCATGTGGGTGGCAGAGATGCCTGGAATAGACGTGCTGTATGAAGGGAAGCACAAAATCCAATGAGTGCTTTATTGCACGTTTGGAGAAGGTTTGGTTTTGCATCTTGAATTTGCTAGTGTGAGTCAGAATTCACAGCCCATCCAACAGAATGGCATCAGAAGTTTTGCTGTAGGGACTATTCAAAGCCCTTTGTGGCTGGAGAGGGAGACCTCTTCAAACAAAATGCTTTTCACCTTGTGAAACTGTAAGTGGGTCCCCTACAGTCAAGTAAAGGCCAGTAGTTAGCTACCCCTCCTCATTCCAGGGTATCGGAACAGCCTCCACCACATCCCCAGGGCCCCTGGGAGGTGAAGCCCTTACCCCAAGCCACCCTTACCCCAGGAAAGGGAGTAGTGGGAAGGAACTGTTCATTCTGCTGCTGGCCAAAACCCTGCCACTGAGGATTTCCCTATTTCTCCCCACACTGGGGTCTCACATCCATGTCCTTCCCTGGACGCTGAGGTCACAGTCCAGATTGCCCTGGACACTGTGGTCATATATCCAGCTTCTGAGGGTTATACTAACTTGGAACCTGTCTGGCCTGGGAAATAGGTTGGAATGCACAACACCCTCCATTGACAGTCTTTGAATTCAAGATAAATATGCAAATGCATTTGTCAAGATCACAGTGCAGAATTTGTAAACTATTTGAGAAATAATTTTGCCTCCAGTAAAGGTAAGGCTAAAGAAGATATTTTGAGTAAGAATCAATGAGAATGCATTCTTAAGTATAATTCCTGAATTCTACTTGAATACATCAGGGTTAGCATTTGTTTTAGGTTCCAGTTCTCTAGTGGTTTACAGTTCTGTGACTACTCCTGGATTTATGCATTCATCTTACATATGCCTGTACTTTGGGAGATCCATGCTCACACTCTCTTTGACAGCACCGGTTCATTAGCCCATTGTGAACTAAGCCCAGCCCCATTTTTCCCCTTTCCTGATTCAAGCTGTATCTTTCATCCTCTCCCTGAAAGGAAGGAATCTGTGGGTAAGGATTGAGCCCTGATTCTTAACATCTTCAACCTCCCTCCGGAGGTGGAGGGGCCCCTGGCAAGTGTTTACCAAACCCTCCCAATGAGAGCACCTGGCTACGTGCTGCCTCGCCCTTGGGTTTTGCACCTATATAGACAGATAGATAGATGGAGGAAAGACAGGAGAGCCCTGCCCTACCCTGACATTGCACAGATCACTGTTACTGGTACCCAGGTGCCCTGCAAGATTCACAGTAATACCCGAGCTGCCAAGGAAGCAGGAATTTAGTCACCAGGACCCTTTGTGCATGATCCTTGGGAATTTTGTTAATTCAGAAAAATGAGGTGTGGTGACATAATTAAGGGAATTTAGTAGGAGCTCCTTGTTCCTATGAGAGAAGTGTCTTATCACTGAACTCATTCCACAATTTTCCATATACTACTACTAATAAAAATAATAACTTTTATGTATTTTACTGTTTGCACATTCTCTGGAAATTGCACAGCCCCTTCTCACCTGTACCCAGGGGGTTTCTCTCCTGCCACCTTGACAGCTCTGCAGGGGAGAGCAGGTTGAGAATTGTAGACTGTGCTGTGGCAGTTTGTCACTGGACAGCATGACCTTTCTCTGCCTGCAAGTTTCTCTGTATGCTGCAATGCTGAAGAGCTATAAAGAATTCCACTGCCGGGCATACCTTGATGTTGTGAGCCAGTCCCTCTTTTTAGAAAATGAAGTTGCTTCTAATTTTTCACTAGTGTAAACTGTAATAAACACCCATGTAGTTAAACCTCACCTACCTCCTTAATTGTGTATTAAAGATACATCTTCGAAATGAAATATCTAGACCAAATGAATGTTTAAAGGCTTTCGATATATGAACAAAAATTTATCTATCACGTTGCCAATGACAATTTAGACATGTGGAGTTGATTTCCTTATTATCACTTCATGGATCTGCCTGTCATGACACTGTTGAAACTCTCAGCTTTTCATTTCCTAGCATCACAAGTTGTTTTTCTTCTCTCCAGCGGTTTTCCTTTTCTTATTAGTAACCATGATTTTTCTTTTGTGTTCAATACCATTTCCTCTCCAGCCATCTGCTTCTTTCAGCTGCCACACACTCCTCTTGGCTGTTTCCAGGCTAGTCTTGCTCTGTGAAAACCCCACCATATGCCAGGAGCTTGTTGATTCAAAAAATGGAATATCATGTCTTAGAAGCAGTGAACCACTTGCTCCTGCAAAGATCAGCTGCACGTTTTGATGCAGAAACTCTCCTGTATCTATGAATGAGATTTTTCTTCTGCCTTTTCCTCACCTCCAAAAGCATCTGAAAGTGTTGCTTATGTATTTTCTGTGAATTTCCAGACGTAAAGCTCTGTTTCAGCTGTCTCATCAAGTTGTCTTAATTACATTTTACCACTAAATACTCCATGCCACTCTGTCTTGGACCACTGCACCAGAGTTCCTCAGCTTTGCTGCTGGAGACATTTGCAGCTGAGTGATTCTCTTCTATGGGTTTGTGCTATGCATTGTGAGGTGTTTATCAGCATCCCAGGGTCCTACCAGATGGCATTAGCACAACCAACCCCAACCCTGCCCCTGTTGTGATAACCAGATATCTCTGCAGAGATTACCAGCTATACTTTGAGAGGGAACATTGCTTTGGTTGTTAAGTCCAGTCCACGGTACTAGACTGGTGTGTGTGTGTGTGTGTTTTAGAGATTAAATCTAGAACTTCATGCATGCTAGGCAAATGCTCTATCACTGAGCCACATCCCCAACCCTAGCTCTCTTTTGAGGGCTGAATCATCAAACCAGCAAGATTCCATGGTGATCTTGAGGGATGTTGACATGTAGGTCACAAAGCCCCTTTAGCAAGCAGATCACAGAAGGTATCGCATCTCAGGTTCCCTGGATTGGGAGGGGAACTTGGGAGCAGAGAGAATGGCAGGGGAGCATCCTGCTGTTCCAGGTGGTTCCAGCAGTGACGTGGAGAAGGGTCAGGAAAGTCCCGTGATGCTGAGTAGCCATGGTAGCAGGCCTCTCAGGGCACACACATTAGCCAGCCTCATTCTTCCAACCTCCCTCCCAGTCAGAGCAGAAGAAAATTGTCTACTGCTATAACTATTAATCCTGATTTATCGTGGAGAAGTTGGAAAAGTGGAACAAGAGAAGAGCCAGCAAAAGATAATGCAGCTGCTTTCCCTCTTTTTACACCTCCCTCTTTTACACTTCAGCTGTCACATTTGTGATATGCCCACAGACACTAGTTTCCTATGCCCCCTGCTCGCCTGTCAGCTCTTCTGGAAGAGGGAAATCTCATTCTTGTTGAGTTGAAATTTTGTATTCTTATTTTTCTAGATCTTATCAGGTCTTTAAATGATAATGTTAACTTAAAATGTTTAAGGGGATGATAAAGTAGAAAATAGAACAAACAAAATAGCCAATGCAGTATTTTTCTATTTCTTTTTACATTAGTAGCTAGACTCCCTGCTCTAACTGGCTTCCTTTGAGAAGCCAGTGTTACTACTGCTTCATCATCCAAGTTGACACACTTGCAAAATGACTTGTGTCTTTCCCTAGTGTGCTTTCTGTCCAACACAAAGAGTGGGGCGGGTCTCAAATAAGGAACCAGGAGCAGTACGACAAGGGCGTTTCACTTTCAGTGTTTTTGTTAATACTTGGAAGAGGTGTGCAGGCTTCATGAATAGTCATCTAAAGGCTTCATGCAAAGTTATATCTGAATGGTTTTGATTAAAAAACCCAAGATGCTTTATGTACTGAGCCTCCTTTTTATAAAGTTGAAACTGAGTGACAAACTCATTGAAAATGACCTTTAGTGGGATGTCCAACATCCATCAATTGACATCATTTAGCTCTGACTTAAGGAAGCTGTATGATAATGGAGAGGAAAGGGTCATGAATTTTGAATTTGTCTCTTGGAAAATAAGTAATAAAATTCTGGAAATTATTTGTGACAGTTAAATAACTTTATAGTATCTCTATCAACATTTCCATTTTTATGTTGCAAGGATATGAGGCAAACGTCTATTTTCTTCCAGTAAAAATTTCAAGACTAAGGAACTTAACTCAGATTCTGGAATAGAGTTTTGTTTTCACATTTATTTTCATATACACACCTACATACAGATGGATGTATATAAAATGACTGTGAGGAAGCTTAGTGTGTGTCATATATGTTATATTGATTTTAAATACATTAATGGATACAAATGAGCTAAACAGATTTGTACCCTACCCTAAAATTATAAAGGAATATCTTTGTTTTACTGTGGTTTTTCTCAGAATTATGAAAATATTTTCCCCAAATATATGCATATTTCAATTCTGTCCTCTTTATAATCATTGCCTTTGTTTTCACAAAAGTCAAAAACTTCATGTAATCAAAGGTCAGAATCATTATTTCAATTTTTAATATTTTTTAAAGTCATAGTGAAGATAGAAGATTTGAAGTGTAGACAAAAATGAAAGAAACGTTTTATCAAAGCATCTTTTATAATTGTTGCATGTTTTTATGATGCATGTTGCTTAGGGAAAAGCACCATCTCCCATTGTGCTTTCAATCTTATTTGTTCATTTAACTTTTATTGTTATCATTTGTCCAAATTGCTATAATCTTTATAACTCTCATTTCTAGTCGTAGACTGGTATTTCTTTGTGCATATAAGCCATAATTTTAAAATTAGGTGTAATTAATTTTTAATTACACACTCTCCTATTATTCATTATGTTTAATTCAAAGCAAATTTAACTATCAGAATTGCTGTAAGATCCAGATTTGCCTATAGCTCATGTCAGTGCATCTAATAAACCATAGCAATTTTCTCTCTTTCATCCATTCTGTCATTTTTTTGTTAGATGCAAAATGGTACCACAAATCAAGCAAATATGTTTTTACAAATTATGTAAGAATTGACAACAGTTATGCATGAGTTATGAATAAATTATTATAATTTTGCATTAGTGCAGGCTTTCCATAGTTGATAACTTTCGATGCAACAGCTGATATATGTAAATATAATGTGTACTACCTTGATCTTTAGCCTTCTTCCATCCATCCAAAACTGCCCCCTCTCTCCTTGATCTTTCCTGTGTAGGTTGTGTCAGAGTAGTTCTCAGAGAGCTAATCCTGGGTGGCTACCAGTTGCAAACACTTTTATACATGTCCCAATCCCCCACAAACTCCATCCTAAGCTCTCTGTGGCAGGAATGGCTCTCCTAATCCCTGAACAGTTGACCTTCCCTGTCACCAGTATTCACTGGATTCTATAACACCTGCTTTTGTTTTGTTTGTGATGTTTGAGGATGGAAATATGAGAAAGTTGTTAAAGACATTTACTCTCTCATTTTTCTTCCACCAGTGGGATGGAGTAGGACCTCTTCCAGACTATTCAGAACCACCCAAAGGGATCCAGATGCTGTGGCACCCCTCCATATTCAAACCCTACCTCACACTGCTCTCTGAGTGCTCAAACCCAGACACGCTGGAAGGGGTGGCAGATGCCCTGCAGAACTTGGCCACAGGGAGCTGGAAGGCATGGCTAGTTCATTACCATACAAAAGAATCTGGAGTTGCAGCAAGTCTTGAGAAAATAATACAAGTGTAGTTCCAAGAGGTGCAATTCGAATAAAGAGGTTTAGGGAAAAAAAATTATATTGAGTTGTTGGGCTTAGAAAGTTGAAAAAAAAACTTAAAAAAAGAAATTCTTCTTAAGGTTTCAGAGGTCTTTGAAGACCACTGGTGAATAATATGATCATTGAAAAGGCTGTGAAATTCTTGCAATTCTATGGGGAGAGCTGAGGTGCTTGACTTTCAGGGACAATTGTGACATGTGTACGTTTTCAAAGCACCATCATTGGCTGTTAAGGGAGCTAATCTGCAAACACCCATATGAGTATTATAGATGTTGTACTGGATCCCAGCTCCCCAAAAGACCCCTTGCATTTTTAAATCATGAGCTTACAGAGGAGAACCGATTGGTAATTCCGTTTGGCAAAAATATTTTTTTAAAATGTATGATTTTGACGAGATTAAGAGGTTCCTTTCTCCAAGTCCTTATAAACTGACACTATTCCTGCTTGATTTTCACAGAAAATTCTCAAGACCCAATTTTTGGTAGGAAAAGATTCACCAGGGGAAAAAAATTATTGACTGTGGTCATCATAGTTACAAGCACCAATTTGCCTTGTTGCATTAAAATATAAAAATGTGTGACCACTCTTAGAGAAATGAAGATAGAATGTATGGGGAAACGCCAAGAGAAAAAACATCAAAAAAAAAAGTTTTGATTTTGCCATCATGTTCCATCCATTTAATATCAAAGTCAGGATTTGGGATGTTCATAAACCACTCTTTTCTTTGACATTCATTCTCTTCAAAGTGATGTTAACATTGACACATAGCTTCAGAATTTTCAGAAGCTCAGAGGCATAGATGTCACTTGTCTTGGCCTCAGATTATCATGTGACTGCACATTTCCTTGTGCTCATATGGTCCAATGTCAGTCTTTTTGTCACTTCTCTCTCTCTCTCTCTCTCTCTCTCTCTCTCTCTCTCTCTCTCTCTCATCCTTGTTTCCATTACCCCAGCCCTAGATCTTCCTTCCAGCTGTGACATCACAGCTCATGGGCCTGGTCCCTGAGTGTGCCTGGGGAGCTGCTTGCTGCTGTGTGGACAGGCTCACCCTTCCTTGAGAGCCTGAAAAATGAACATGATTGTTCCTTTCCCTCCCTGCCTGTAAAACATCCCTGGTGTTTTTACCTACAGAATTCAGGTCAGGCCAGGCTGTAAGATGTCTCCTACTTTCAACCAGAGATAGGTGCAGACAACTTTCAAAAGCAGAGTCCCACTAGTCAGAAGGCCAGAGTGTGGCCTTATAGGACTAGGAAGGTCATAAATGGAAATCACTTCTTTGAAGTGGCCCTCACATCTCATGTCCCTGTAAGCTTAACATGGTCCAGTAATTTTTTATTCAAACCACAGTTCAAACTCAGGACCTGCCTTTTCAGAGGGTGGTGATCTTGGGCAGATTACACCTCTTGTGGATCTCACGTGTGTCATCTCCAAATAGAGAAGACCATAGCTGCCAAGTACTTTACCATGCAGATGCATCAGATGGGAACAAGATGGCATGGCCCAAGGATTGTCACATTTGTGGCCAAGAGACCCCACCAGTACTCATGCTTTATGGCACTATCTCAACAGGCATGGAAAGGAAGGGGACTGTGAGCTGAGACTAATCTGAGGTACAAAGACCTGGATATCCAGATGGTGACAAATCTAATGTGATATCTAAGCTCTGTATTTAACCAACTATCTTGTTCCCTGAAAAAGATATAGTTCCTTATTATGATAATTTAAAAATTATGAAATATCTTTGGGCACTTGAAGATTTTGAATATAAGACTTTGACTTTTAAACTCAGATTCTTTATGTTCAAAACGTTAAGAAGATCTGGCAGGAATATATAAAAGACCCAAATCAAACTTCTAGAGTTAAAAATAACATGTCTTAAACTACAGCATTTTGTTGCATTTAAATGGAATACAACAGTTACTAATATGGCATTATGTAAAAATGTGGGTGTATAACTAATGTCATTCTGTAATGTGTATTTGGGGTAAAAATGGGAGTTCATAACTCACTTGAATCTAATGTATGAAATATGATATGTCAAGAGCATTGTAATGTTTTGAACAACCAATAAAAAAAGACAAAAAACATGTGTGAACTTGAAGACAATAAGGGAGATTATCCAAAAGAAAAGAAGAATGCAGAGTGCATCTTGAGAATCGAGTAGTCTTGAGAAATGCAGTGAACCCTCCCACAAGGGAAGGCAGAGAAGAAAAGAATATATTTAAGGAAATAATGGTTGAAATTCTTCCACATTTTAAGAAAACCAGAAATTTACAGATTCAAGTAGCTCAAGGAACCCAAAAAACAAGAAACATGAAGAAACTGTACCAAAGTACATTATAATTCAGTTGCTCAGAACTGGTAATAAAAGGAAAATCTTAGAATCAGCAAGAGAAAAAAGATGTGTTGAATACCAAGAGCCACGTTGCATCTGACAGAGAAGGTCAAGAGCAGTGTCATGGATCATTTATCCCTTCATACCACAAGTCCTTGCTAAGCTGCTAAGACTGACTCTAGAAGAGAATCTGGTCTGTGAGCCCCTGAAGGGCCAACACTAACTTCCACTTGTCTCTGTACCCCACTGCTTGGCTGAGCAAAGATGTCCCAATTTTAGACTATATAATGCCAATTATGAAAGGTGTGTAACAATTATTCTCAACATTTAACCCAAGCAGTACCTGTCCACATGTCTTTCTTTTAGATGATATCTATTCATAAACATATATCTATCAGTAAGAATTTAGTAACATATTAAGGACCAAGCCATCCTCAGATGGTCACATTTAAGACCAATTACTTGGTCTTTTGATTCAGATACAAATACACTTTTTATTCAGAATAAAGTTGGTAGAGTTGTTTTTGCAGAATCTGGGCTCAGCTGTGCTGGCAAGCTGCAGGTTTAGAAGTGTGGCCCTGCTCTGCAGTTCCTGCAGTGTGGAACTATACCATACTTGTATCTCAGGGGCAACCAGGCCAGCATGAGGACTGCTGACAGGTGTGGGTAGTTAGGTGTTCGGGGTAAGAAAATGGCAGATTTGAAAAATGTTCTCTATTTCTATATTCTCCAATTATCACCTACTTTGGATTATATAATACCAATTATGAAAGATGTGTGACAATCATTCTCCGTGTATTCTGGAAAGAGCATCTTGCTATTTCCAGAATATAAGCCTATGTATTAGTGTAGCACAATTGCCCCAGTGTGACTACTGACCACACACATCCAGGGGACATTTATTTGGTAAATTTTTATAGAGTAAATACTATTAAGAAGGCGAAACTGAATTCAAGGACATAGAAGTTGTTATGCATTTTAGACAAAGTTTAACAAATATACCACTTGAATTCCCAGTCTGCACTATAGACATGAACTAGAAAATTCAGATGCACAGTAAAAAGTCAGGGCGGATACCCTGATGGCAAAGAGAGAAAAAAGAAGAGTTAGGAAAAGTAAACATGCAGATGCAAGAAAGAAACACTCCCAGAGGTTGTTCTAATAACTGGTAGTCAAAGTGCTGACTTCTGTCATCAAGAACATGTTAAATTGCCACTAATAAATTTTAGAAGACAGAAAACATTTAGAATGCCAGTCTTATTCTAAGCTCTGCCCCCGGAATAATTCTAGACAAGTGAGTTAGTCCTCAAGCGGGGTGAGTTGCTACTAAGGAACATTCTGTGCAGTTGTAAATAAATATATACTTATGTAGGGTCTTTTTATTAAAATACAAATACATAGGTACATATATAATTCAATCACATTATCAACATCTATTACATAATTTATTAATTTACAATGTGGGAAGGGAGGTGGACAATTCTTGGACAAGATTGGGAAAAATTTCATTGAACCAAACACTAACAAATTACTTCAAGAAAATTGACAATTAAGTGTTCAGAAACCAAGCAGGGAAACCCTTACTTTCAAAAGTCTATTTCAAAAGACAGTTCTTGAATAATTAAAATATTGACAGGATACACAATAGAATTGACTTTCACACAGATAGTATTGCTGTCTGAAATTTGAGTCTAAGATTGTGTTTTTATAGTAATTGTCAAAATTTTGTGGTATTTCTTTAGTGTCCTTAACTTTTTATGGCCCAACAAAAACAGAAATGTGAAGGTAAAACACCAGAATATTGCATGAAGACAGCTTTTTATAGACCTCATTTTCTGAAACAATAACTTTCCTTTATGGGAAGAGCATGCACACTCTTTTTTTTTTTTTCTGTAACAAATTGACTAGCAAACTAGATCTTCATAATGGCCCTAAACACTTTTTAATGTTTAAAACAGTCATTACTTGGTTTATGAGCATCACAAAAAGATAATGGCATTATGCAGAAGCAAACTGATACATGTTTTTCATAGGTGACATGGACATCAGTTACCTTTTTCTCATTTACATTACAATGGTTTTGTTTGTGGCAGAATATTAAAACAATTGGATATAGTAGCCTGAAGATTTCCAAAATGTGAATGAATACTTTTGAAGTGTCATTCCAATGTGTAGTGAGTTGACGTCTTAATGTTATGGCCTCACAAACCAAGATTTTCTTGTCATGTGTAGATTTTTATTATCATTTTAAATCAGATTGCAGCTATAACATCTAGCACAGCTTCTTTTGCAATTGAGACCTATCTACCTTCACCTTCTTCCTTCCATATTTTGAACACACCACCACCACCACATCTCTAAAAAACAGAATTCAGTGCCTATTTTTTTTTTATTTTGCAAACCAAAGGTTTTTTATTTTTTATTTTGCAATTACTACTTCGACATACTTTTTGAAGAAGACATTTCTTAACTTTGATGTACATTGGACTCACATCTCCAGGGACACCAACATACACTAGCTCTTATCTTAATGCCTACTCAGGAATTCAAAAATATCTCAGTTGATAACTACTGATTTAGAGTCTGTGAAAACCATTATAGATAGAAAATGCCTGCTCATTTTCTGAAAAATTGTCTTCTTCCAATTTTGAATTGTTTTTAATGGTGAAAGCTTAAAACATGTATTTTTCTCTGAGACATTTCATTTCTTTGATCAGTAAAAAGATAAAAAATTTTTCTCCAGGAATATTCTGATCCAAATTTCCTCCTTATCTTACTGCATGTAATGAATAATTAATTCTAATTGAGTAGCCAATTTCAGGCAGCATTACCACTATTGGTATTAATACCTATAGTTAGAACAAAGTTTAAATTGCTGTGTATATATAATAGGAATTTCAAGACAACTACTCACATGTCTTAGAACAAGTTTTACAACACACCCTTGGATGAAGATATCACAAGCCTCTTCAGTTTAAGGAGGATTCTAACTTTATATTTCCACTTAATGAGGCCCCTTATGTTGAAAGACCAATTTAATTAAGAGTACAGGCTTAATGAGCTCATCGAAAACATTAAATGTGAGTAGCCACCAATGGCAACCTCAGGCTGGGAAGGCTGTGGGGAATGCTTCAGCCCCGCCCCCCCCCCGTGGGTTAAGATATGAGGTGTCCAAGTTGCTGTCCAGCCCAGGAGTCATACAGGTGACCACCATGGTTAGCCTTCCGGGTTAGTGCCTTCCTTTCAGCTCCAGTCTTAGCTCATTTCTGCAACCAGAACCCCTCATTTTTCACTCTACACCCAGATATTCCTCCTCACACTTTTTTTCATGGCTTCTTTGAGTGTCTCTGCTTAAATGTGGTTGAGTATGGAAAGAATGCCCTTCATGTCCCAGTAAATGAGCAAAGGAGAAGAAAATAGCTGGGCCATGTCACAGGCCTCTAATCCCAGTGGCTCAGGAGGCTGAGGTGGAAGGATGAGGGGTTCAATGACAGCCTCAGCAATTTAGCAAGGCCCTATCTCCAAATAAAACCTAAAATGGGCTGGAGATATGTCAGTGGTTAAGATGTGTCAGTGGAAAGGAAGGAAGGAGGGAGGGATAGAGGGAGGAAGGGAGGGAGAAAGGAAAGATATATGCATATTTATACTTCGAGATACAACCCTGCCTCCAACCATTCCCCTAAAGTGCTGTGGTATTAGCATTACATTTCCATGAGCTACTTTCCATGAATTAAATCTTCCTATCACTTCTGAAAAACAGTTGTCCCCAACATCTACAGGGAATTGGTTCTAGGACCTCTCTGCTCAAAAACCAAAACCCATGGATGCTCAAGTCCTTTGTATAAAGCAGCATAGTATTCTCATATAAACCATGCAATCCTCTTCTACACTTCAGACCCTCTTTAGATTACTTCTAATACCTAATATGCTATGTAAATGGTTGTTCTACTCTAATGCATTGCAAGTAATGACAAGAAAAAGAAAGCCTTGCATATTCAGTACAGATGCAATTTTTAAAGACATTTTTTAAATTAGTTACTGAATTCATAGATTTGGAACCTGAAAATATGGCCGGCTATTCTCCTCTGTCTCCCCCTCCTCCCCCTCCTCTCCCTCCTCTTCTCCTCCTGTTCCTCCTCCTCCCCCCTCCCCCTCTCCCTCTCTCCTTTTTGCTTCTACCTTGTGCCTTATCCCTGGGTGAGATTGAACTCTGCTGTTGGTTTATGGAGGCAAGGCAGTATGTGTTTTGAGTTGCTTCTGAATCTTTAAGACAGGATGTTTTAGAAGCATCTCCATCTAGTATCTAGTTCCCTTCCCATCTCCTAACACAGGCGTGGCATGCAGATACCTCTGGACTTTGGTGAAGAGGCTGCCTCAGATGTAATACAGGAGAGAGAGAAGATAATTGGTGTCCTTGAAAGTCAAATATTTGGCCTTGCTTTTTTCTACTGAACTAAGAAATAACAAACAACGAGGAGACCCAAGAAGTGATCCCACTGTGCAGTGAGCCTGATATTACCCATCATTATGTGTCACCTTCTGGGACAGCTCACTTACGCCCCCCCCCCAAATAATGCTGAAATCAGGTTCCTTCCTATTGATTCCTGCTATTGGCCTAGGCTAGAGGAGAAGAAGTAGAAGATGAAAGAGAAATTTGCTGATGGGGATTGGCAAGGATGTTTGTGGAATGAAGAAGTATCATTTCTAAAGACTCTTCAGAGGGAAAATTGAGAAATTACTCAGCTACTTTCCATTAGGTAAGGGACTAGAATTAGTTAAAAACATTTGAATAACAGATTAGAGGAGCTCCTCTGGGATCCACATTTCAAACTTCAAGCATGTGACAGTGCTACTATGGATTGGATAGTAACAATCTCTGAGTAAAAATGGATACTGAACATTCGGTAATTAAGTACAATTTGCAACAAAGCCCACCTTAAACGGATAAGTGACCTCATGTGTGTAAACATGATTTCCTCCATGGTACTTAAGCACAAATTGGAAGAGACAGAGTGAGTCAGGCTTAGTCTTCTTCCCACTTTGGTTTAAGGCACTGCTAGCTTCTCAGTTTCCAAGCTGGCTTCAAAGACCACCCCATCACCCCCAATATGGCATCCAGGCAGGAATAGGAAACAGTGGAGGATTTGGAGGTGTTAGAGTGGGAGGGACATTTCGCAGACAAGAGTCAGTAATAGCCACAATTGCAGTGCAGATCTTCCAAACAAAAGTTGAATAAAGAAACTCTAAAACTCAATAATACAATCAATAACTTAGACTTAACTGACATACATAGAATATTTCAACCTGTATCAAGTGGACACACTTTCTTCTCAGCAGCATATGCATCCTTCTCTAAAATAAACCATATAATATGACATAAAGCAACTCTTAGCAAAATACCAAAAAGTAGAGATACTACCCTGCATTTTATCAGATCATAATTTAATGAAATTGTAAATCAATGACAGAATAAAAATAAAAATTACTCCAATACCTGGAGACAATATACTACTGAATGAACAATGGGTTGCTGAAGACATCAAGGAGGAGATTAAAAAATTCTTAAAGGTAAATGAGAACATAGACACAACATATGGAAATCTCTGGGACACTATGAAGGCAGTACTAAGAGGAAAGTTCATTGCATGCAGTTCATTCTTTAAAAGGAAAAAAAATCAACAAATAAATGACTTCACATTATAAAACTCAAAGCCCTAGAAAACGAAGAACAAATCAACAGCAAAAACAAAAGAAGACAAGAAATAATTAAAATTAGAGCTGAAATCAATGAAATTGAAACAGAAGAAACAATTTTTAAAATTGACAAAACAAAAAGTTGATTGTTTGAAAAAAAATAAATAAAATTGACAGACACTTAGCTACTCTGGGAAACCAAGCAGCCAACTCAGGGACCTGCCCAAAAGGAACACAGAAAACACAAATTACTCCCTAGACCACATCCATCTAAGTAGGAAGAGTGTGATTGAAACACATCCAGATTTTGCCATTTCCTAGGTTCATTACTTTCCTTTAAGAATTAGGCTGAATTTTCAGGAATGAATGCTGCATTTCTGTTTGGCTTTGGTAAGACAGAGTGGGGTGGTTTTTAGATTATGGAGCTGACAGAGCTGGGGAGACCTAGGCTTGGGGAAGTGATCAGACAGCCATAGGTCAGCTCTGGCTGTGTCAGCAAGGAGAAGAGAGGAGCACTCCCAGAAGTGACTTAGGGAATCCAAGAGGAGGAAGGCTGGGGTCAGGAAGGGGATGAGATGTGGGTGTACCTGCCTGGAGGGAGGCACATCTCTGGTGACCTCTGTCTCTTCTCCCCCCTCCACCTGCCTCTCAGACTCACTTCCCACCCGCAGCTGCTAAGAACCCATCTCTGTTTTGTTCTGGAGTCCCCAGGTCCAGGGCTTTCCTATCTACATATTTTACCTTGTCTCTGCTCAGATATGCAGTGACTAGATTCTCCTCTCTGCTTGTTTCTTTATAAATTCAAAGGCACATGAGATTCCTTGTTTTAAACACAGTAAAAAGTGGGATCAACTAAGTACCTAAGAATAGCCCCATAACAGGGCTGAAAGGAGCTGGGATCTTAACTTAGAGAAAGGAAGGGGAATGGGATGGAAAAGAATAGATCCTGCTATAAATGTCTTGGGGAGGACACATATCTGTTCATCCCAAGCCCTGACCCACCAAGTGGCCTGAAGTTCTAAAGACATTTTTTCTTTCTGTCACTGGCCTCTCCTGGGTCTGGTGTCTGTTCCTGAAATTCTCCTTGAAAGGTTTTGTGGTCTTGTCCAGGATCCCCAATGATGGCCAAGGCTAGCCTGACCATCCAGGCTGCAAGGGGTCTGTGTCTGTTTATTGACAGCATCAACAATTATAAATCATTGACAGAATGATTAAAGGCTAGAAGCCACAGTTTATTTTTTGCTTGCTAACTTTCTAAGACTGTTGTATAGATATTTGCTGCTCCTTTACAACATCATATTTAAAAATATTTAAATGTACCACAAATATAATTCCTGTGATGTATTCTAAAATAAAACTGACATATATCCTTTTAAAATATGTCTAAGAAATCTGAATATTACAGTGTTTTTATATCCACTGTCATCCTCTTTAATAATATGTGAGTAAATTCTTCATTAATGTTAGAAATTCAACATCGTTTATTTTGCTCCTTGAACATAGGATTCTCCCACATTCCTCCAAATTTTACCCTGATTAATGTCTCTTATGCTTTAAGGTCTCTGATTTATCATTGTCTCTTGAAGCAAAATATATGCAAGTTAAATTTTAATTTTTAATACTTCTAATGGTAACAGATTTTCAATTAAAACTTTTATGAATTAAGTTATTACTGTAGGGGTTAGCAGAATGAAATTGACCAAAAACCATACGTATCACAAATATTATTAAAATTTTTAAGAGTAGAATTTCACTGGAAATACATTTTTTAGATCAAAGAGCTTCACCCCTCAATTTATGTATCCAAAGGAACATTACTTAGTGTTTGAAAAAAAAACAGGGTTCAGTATCATTCTGTTCTTATTTTTGTTTTGCTTTAGTTTTACAGACTTAAATACTGAGAAACTTATTTACAAACCTAAGCAAAGGCCTTTCCATATAGCAATGCCATTTGATTCTTTGAACTTCATATATATGTGATTTCAAAAATCTCATCGGGGTCCATCATCAAAAGTGATTTTTAATTCTCTATTAATGGACAACCTGATTTTGCCCCCTTTCAAACTTGTTGAAGGTAATGAATTAGAAACTCACCTTCTGGAAAAAGTGATGGATCGTCCATCATCAGAGCCGTTTCCTTTTCCTTGTGACTTAGTCACAGCCATGTGCAGTACCTGGGTTTTGTCTCACAGAACATGTGCCCTTTTAGAGCAGGGAGGGATCTGACTGGGCTCTGTGAAATGGGAAAAGGTACATTGTGAGAGGGCAGGCCTCATGTTCTCAAGCAGGTATATCTTGTTGTAACAGTGTGCAGGGAAGTCAAGGATCTAGAGAGGCTTCTCTGAACCCCCACACCAAACATTCCCTTGTCAAGCTCCAGGCCACACAGGCTCCTTCTGGAGACCAGTACCTCAGGATAGCCTGACCTTGACAGCACTATAGCCATGACCTTGAGGTTTTTTCTGCACAGAATCAAAAGTTAATGGTGCAAAAATGTGCTTCTCACCTGAATGAGCTTTGTTTTTCACAAGCTATTTCTGCATATGCCAGTGCTGAGCTGCAGATCCCCAGAGGGAGCTTACCACAAAGAACAGCAGCCATCTGCATGGTGGGAAGCACCAGGCGAGATTTAAGGGTCACATTTGAAGCTAATTAAAACTACAGGATGAATTTTATGCTAGATAATAATTTATTATCTACATATAGAGGATCATTATTGGGACAATAAGTGCAGTATTTAAAACTTCCTAGGGATCAATTAAATATAAAGAAGTCCTGCTTTCAGACTACAAGTGCCACAATTCAGTTCTCATACCACAAAAGTTTAAAGTGATTATTTAATTTAGTTACTGAGATTCTGTAATAAAAAATAGTTGGGTATTTCAAGGGTTTATCATCATTTTCTCCTTGTCTATCGACTTCCAACCTGTGAAATTAATTTGTATCCTCATTTATTCATTCAATTTACTCATTCATTCAGTATTTATTGAGTGCCTACTGTGTTCCAAACACAATAGAGCATCAGCATCAAAGTTTCTTCTGCTTTATGGAGACTGTGGTCTGATGGTGAAAACAGACACCGAGCAAGCAAACAATATTTACTTTCTACTTTAGATATGAATAAAATATGATAGGGGATTACAGAGTAACAAGATAAGGGAAATTTTGAATGTAGCAGTCAGGAAAGAATTCTGTAAGGAGGTACTTCATGAGTGATGGACAGGAGTTTCGGAAAGGCATCAAAGACAATTTTCTGGGTACAAGGAGCAGCAAGAGTGAAAACCCTGGTGTAACAGAGAGCTCGGTGTGTGGCCAAAACAGGGACAGAGTCAATGTTATTACAGCCAGTAAGTGAGTGGGAAGGCTGAAGATGCTGAGGATGGGTGAGGGGTGCCTGTAAGCCCGAGGGTAGGGGACGGATTTGGATTTTCCAGCAAGGGTTTTAGCTGGAAAGAGCATGATTGGATTTACATTGCAGTCCTGTCTGCTAGTCCTTTGCACACTAGACTTCAGGGAAGGAGGGAGACCTAAGAGGGGTGGATTCCAGGAGTCTGGAAGGAGAGTGCACCATCCTGGACCAGGGCTGCAGTTGGGGTATCGGGAAAAGAATTTCAAATGTGGAACCAGCAGGATTTGCGGATGGATGCGGAATAAACTGCTATAAATAGAAAGAGAACAGAGGCAGGGAGGGACTGGTAGGAACTAGAGTTTGATTGGGGAATGAAGGTGTAGAATGTGTGTTAGGAAAAAGCAGAGGCCAAACAGGAATCAGGAAATATTAGTTTGGAGCTCAAGACTGAGATACCCCTCTGTGGGTTATTAGTGAAATTAAAGTGGGAAAAGATAGTTAAAGTCACGGTCCAATTATGTTCATTTTCTGAGTACACAAACAGATATAAGGAAGCCTAATCATCTTTAAATAAAAAGCCTAGCTGCTGGTATACAAGCCTTTTGTGGCTCATTAACCAAAGACAGGTTTCTTACATAATTTTCTTCTTCATTTTTACTTGTGAATAAAGAAAACAAAAGATAATGTTGTTTCTTTCTGGATAATCTGAGACCACATATGTTCACGTAATTTTGCATGACCCACAGGTTGTATTGTGAAGTGTTTTGATGGTCTTCCTACTTGCCTAAGTGTGGCACTTAAACCTGTGCCTGCAGAATAACTAAATTGTCATGGCTGTTAGCCATACGCAGAAAAAAGTGTGGCCAGGTTGGAGAGGGTCAGTCATTTAAAACTGATGAGAAGTCTGCATTTTCATACCCTGGTCTAGACTTCCTTGGGTATTATTTGTTTTATTTTCTTAGTGTTATTATTTTGGATAGTCACATGTTACTACTGAAATTCCCATCTGGCAAGTAATATTTGTGTGTGTGTAGTCATCTGTCAATCTATTGCTGCAGGGACTTGATGGATCCCTGTGAACAGGACAGCATACCTAGTCATTCGGCTCTGTTCAGTTTTCTGTGTGGCAGAAATTATTATAGGGACCGGTATATGAAGTGCTGAGTTATTTATCTGTGGAATTTATTAACAGGGAAATAGATAGAACTACTTCTTTGCTCATACCTTCATACATGCAGCAGAGCAGTAGCCTCCCTTCCACACCTGCCATACAAATGCCTGGGTTATGAATTCATCTCCCAATTTTCAGCTGTGTGCAGGTCTTGTCAGGAGACTCTGTCAAACATTTAGAAGTGAGAACAGCCTGTGGTGAGGCAAATGCTTCTAGGACACATAAATCTAATTGATAGAGGACCATTGGAGACACCTTATAGCCAAGTTCACCTTACTTTCCGGGGTGGGGGGAAGTATTTTATTTCCTCTTTTTTTCAACCCTATGTAAGGCTCAACAGATTACTATGAGATGGGAGTGGGTGAGTTCAGTAATATTTGTCCTTTAAATTGGACACTTTTACCCCCATTATTGGATTTTATTTGGCTATGGGTGAGTGATTTTCTTCCCCTAATATCCATATATATTTGTGTGCTACAAGAGTTTTTCAAGCAACATGATTTTTGTCCCAAGGTATTTTTAGAGATATATGTGATTCCTTCAGAATGGAAAACCATCGTTGCTCTGTCTTCAAATTCCCAACATCTTTTCTGTTTGTTCCCTCAGAGATGAGACCCAGTTCTGTGGTATTGATGATCTATCTATGCCTATACCATTAAACAAATCAATATAACAATAGACCCCCCTTCAAACTTCCTGTTTCCTCTTGTTTCCTAGTTACTGTGCTTTTGAGGCTGTTTTCAGAGCCCAGGATGTCAGTCTTAGTGCAGTCATCATATTCTTAGAGATGTGTGCTGGAGGAGGGGTGTTGGCAAATGGACGTGGTTTTCCATAGTGCAGACCAAGGGCAGCCATAGTTATAGAAAACCAGATGTCCCAGAGGTATGGCTCCAGCAGGTTCCACACACTGGGATTCAGTGAAAACTACTCCACCAGGAATCAGCTTCAGAAATATATAGGAAGACACCCTCCCTGACCTGATTCAGGCCTCCTGAATCTTTCCATCTGGCAAGGGCCCCGAGCATCTGTCTGTAGAAGTCTCCCAGATAACTCTGGTATATGGTCTGAGCTGGGGACCAGGTTCCTGCCTTGTAAAGTGTTAGCCCTCTCCAGGCCCCTCCTCTTATGTGGTACTGCCATTGGCACTGCTTTCTTTGCTCTAAATTTTCACTTGAAAAGGTTTTTAGATCCTTAAAAAAATAAAGCTCAAATCAAGTGTCATCAAGACTGTGCAATGAGCCTGTAGATTTAAAATACATAAGCAATTTAGAGTAGCAACTACATCATTGTTTTTAAATAAGTTAGATGAGTAGTGTCAAGTTCCATTACACAGGAAACACAGGGAGAAAATTTCCCAGATTCATTTAAATTTATTCTGTGTCTCATTTTTCAGCATTTCTTGGGTAGTAATCTAAGTTTATTCAGTCATGAACATTAACTGAGTGATTACTATATTCAAGACATCATGCTAGGTGCTGATTCAATGCCAGGCATTTATTTTGATTCTCAATTTGAAAGGAATTCATGAATAGTATTGAAATGCATGGTTTTACTCTCAGAAGTGAAAGCCATTGTTTGAACTTCTAGTTTGATTCAAGTATGTACTTAGCAAAGTCTGGATGATGGGAGACACCCACACCCCACCTCTGTGATTCAGGGCCCCAGCATGTTGCAGTTATACCAAGGACCAACTGGAACCCTCTGCTCATGAGCAAGTGTGTCTGAGATCCCACACTAGTCTGTGACCATAGGAGCTGACTTCTTTTGCAGACAGGAAGCCAGCCAAAACCCAGGTTGGTGTTGCAGGTGGACCTCCCTGTCCTCAACACACCAGGCAGTGCCAGGTCCTGGCAGGGTGTCTGCCTGTGGGTTCCTGCTGTGGTTCCAGTGCATACATAGCAATCTCAGGTGGAGGTTTGTCACTGTCTATCTCTGACTCCTCCCCACTTGTGTCTTCTGTCCCTAAAGCCAAGGACCACTTAGCACAGTACTGCTAGGCACTGCCTCTCTCTAGAGTAGCTCACTGATAGCTCCCTTGAACAGCTTGTGCCTTGGAATGCCACCTCTTGACTCCAGACTGGAGGGAGTAGAACTTTCCTCTACCAACTCAGATCCATAGTCAGATTAACAGGAGAAAATTCAAGTTTAGTCACATATACACAAGAAAGCTCAGTCAGGAGTAACTAAACAGTGGAGGAAATGGTTTACACACCAGCTTAATTGGGATGAGGCATAGATAGGATTTCTAGGGAGACTAAAGAAGATGTGAGAGAAACTAAACAGAGGTCCAGAAGCTTCTGATAAAGGTTGTTTATGCAGTTTCTCACCCCAGTGCTAAGGACCAGTCTCCTTTTTGATGGGAAGTTCCCCAGCATGGGTTATTGCACCATTATTATCAGAGAGCTCTTCCTGAGACCCAAAAGGGAGGCTCAGAAAGGCTTCTTCTAGGTTTCCTCTTCATGCCATTCTGGTTGGTCCATTCGAGATCCCAGAGGCTGTGTCTAGGTCGTCTTGCCTCTAGTTCCTATGTTCTTAACCCTGACTTCTCAGACCTTTTCACTTTTCCATTTCTCAGTCCAGTCTGTGGTGTAAAGAAATGAACTAGGTCTTGCAGACTCCAAGGTGGAAATCAGCACCTTCAGCATAGCTCAGCTGTGACCAAGGCTTGCTCTGAGAAGTCCCTCCAAGGCTCCCTGTGTAAGGCCAAACATTAGAAGCACACATCAGGTGTAACAAAGCAGAATTGCTCAATTGCCATGAGAGGGTGGAAATGTAATGGCTCCACACAAAAACAAGCATAGAACAATCTAGGGCCACCTAGTGTGGGACCAGAGTTCTTGGGACAATATTACTATGGTGTAAAAAATTATATCATGCTCCCGAAAAGCCGCTGAACCATCTAGAAAGTGTTAAACTTACTCTATCCTAAGTCTTCAACTTTCATAGAAAAAAGAGTCTAGAATGTCCACCAGGACATAAACAGTAGGCAATAAACATGCCTGATCTTCAAGGAGAAACTGGGGTGTGTGGAGATGGGAGGTAAGTGTTAGAACTAGCTGTATGGTGGGGGTGGGATAGTGGTCCTGGGGGTCCAGATCCCAGCTGGGGTTTGCAGGGATGATGGGGGTCACTGAGGAGGCACTCCCACTCCTTTTATTTCTTTTATTTCTGAGCAGTGGGCATTGCACGTTCTCTAGCTTAAGTCACTTGGGCAAGTGAGTGATTCATTTTCTCTGTGCCTTTGTTGAAGATGCAGAGTAGTACCATTAACCCCCAAAGCCTGTGGTAAGAGGTAAATGAAGACATAGAGTTCTTTGGCCAGTGCTTGGGAGGTGGCATCTTGGATGCCATCCCGCCCTGATGCCTGTCTGCAACAGCCCCAGCACCAGCAGGTCTCATCCCTGGCTTGCCCAGGTGCTTTCCTGGGCTTCTCTAGGTGCAGGGGCCTGCGAGGCAAAGGCTCCTTCACACCTCTGCTCTGTGAGCAAGAGATTAAACTGTGTGCTGTATTTAGTTATTTTTAGCCTGTTCTGATGAAGGTTTTTTTTTTCCCAAAGCATGTTTTTATTTTCATTTTATTGTAGGCACAAATCTTTCTTATGCAGCTGCTTAATGTTTGCCCAAAAGAAACTTACTCCTGGGCTGCGGATGTGGCTCAAGTGGTAGCATACTCGCCTGGCATGCGTGCGGCCCGGGTGCAATCCTCAGCACCACATACAAAACAAAGATATTGTGTTCGCCAAAAACTAAAAAATAAGTATTAAAATTCTCTCTCTCTCTCTCTCTCTCTCTCTCTCTCAAAAAAAAAAAAAAAAAAAAAGAAAAAGAAAAGAAAGAAAAAAACTTACTCCTCCTGCCCAGATTTTGTATTTGAGCATCACATCTCTGTTCTTCCAAGTAGCCCAGGGATGCACGGTGGGTCTCTGAAGCAAAGTGTGGGCAGTGGAGAGCACTCTGCAGTGACAGGACCTGAGATCTCAAGACCTTCAACTGTGTTATCCTACACATCTGCAAAGTTGGATAAAAGGAGAGATAGCTTGTTATGCCTTAACAAGAACATTGGGTTTTAACTACCCAAATAATCCTGCTTTAAACAAATTCAAACACATGAACACAAAGGAGATAAAGCACATCTTGTGACCCAGAATACACATGCCCTCCATAGGGTTGGAGGCAGTGGTAACTTCTCTTTGACATTCCATGAACAACACTCTTCTATCCAGATGTGACCACCAGAAGAGCACTGTCTCTGGGAGTCTCCAGGGAGCCAGGCAGAGCCTCAGATAAAAGCCTATTCCCAGGCAAATCCTTGGAGAAAGGATTCTTGAGGAGGACATGAGTGCATTATCTGATTAAGTTGAGTTCCTTTCCTTGGTATCGAATTGCTTTGGCCTTATACCAAAGAGCTCAGCCTTTTCCTACAGAGGTTGAAATTTGTCTGTTTGACTCATGAATGATTTAAGCCTTTTTTTATTTCCTCTGAAACTTCTCTGGTAAGCTTGCCTCCATTTATAAACACATCAAAGCCTAGTAGGAAAAATAATAGAAGAGAAAATCACCTTTAGTTTAAGCTTTGAATAAGACTGAATTGGTTAGTCATCTGAGATTAGTGTGGCTTGTGAGAGAGTGTACACAAAGCCATAGCTGTCACCCTTTGTCTATTCTAATTCCTCTTTGAAACTTAAATTATTGACATTAGGTCATATCTGTAAGGGACTCTGGTGAACTCTAAGATTGAACTAGCTACTGCCCAATTTGAGTTTTGTGCATTCTAATAGAGACAAAGAAATCAACTTATAATCAAGCATTATAAGAATAGGCCAGAACTAATGTCTTAATAATGAAAATATCCAAAGTTTACATGATGCTATACAATAATTTTACAGTGTAATGAACAAAGGGCCAGCACGAAGTCTAGCTGCCTCACATGCTCATATCTGCTTAAATTCTAGTGGAAAAAAGTCCTCAGTTGTACCCAAGACTTGCTTCCTAAATATCATCAGCACAACTCGTTGCTAAAACAAAGCTGAACTTATTCCATGCCATGTTGAGGGAAACACCACTTAAGGGAGCAGGAGGCATACCTCGTTATGGTTGGGGGAGGTCTCATGGGGAGTCTGAAGCCTGGTTTACAAAGCAGGGCTTTCAGGGTGGTGCTTGCCCAGTTGAGGATTGGTGGAAGCAGGTGTCCAGAGTCTCCAGGTGTATGCACGTATGTTGATAGTTTCCATTGAAAGGTTGGTAGGTCTTTTCACAAGTTTCCGCATTGAATTATCAAGTTCTCTGCCTGGTCAACAACCTCATGAAAGAGATAATGATGCTAATCATGATGATTAAGTGATATTCATGAAGCAGATGTGCATGTAAATTCATTGTCCAAGCTGTGCATATAGGGCAGCATGTATGTGGAGCCATAGGGTTCTTCACTAGAAAATTCTCTGTGTCATGAAGGACAGGAAGCTGGGAAGGAAATAAAATCACAGTAACACAAAGCTATCAATCATCTGAAATTCATTTTCACTTAACTTTAAAAATCATTTGCACCCCAGTGTCCCAGTGTCTTCACCTCTGGACTCCCACTTAATTATTCCCTCCCAGCTTAACAATTTTAAAATGATATCAAAGAGCAGAGATTTAAGACTTTTTTTTCAAGTTTATTGATTCAAAATATATATCCATATATTTTGTAATATATCCATACTATAGGTCAAGGATTCTGCTATGAAACAGGAACATAGGGATGAAAAGAACAGTGTTTTTATGTATAGAGGTTTTAATTTGCCTAATCTCTATTGTCTGTCAGGACTATGATTTCACATACTGGTTACCTAGATCTTTTTTCCTCCTATACAATATTTTTTTGCAGAATTTTAGTGTAATGAGGGAAGCAGAAAACAAACAATAAAAATATGCTTAGTGTGCCATAATATGAGAAAATAATAAGCAGAAACATAGCCAGATCATCTGATGAAAGAGGTCTAGGAAAAGAGAAAAGTAAGTGAAAAGCTGGACCCGGGGGCTTGAGAAAGGTTAACCAGTCAGAGCTACACGGAGAGGACTTCTCTGTGCCATAGGAACTAAAAACATATAGATTATGAGTTTTTGGACAGTTAAACAATGTGACAGATGTGTTAGTGGTCCCACATCTGCATGTTTATCTTTAAACAGACACCACCATGGTAGTGTTAATTTTAACCCTTGAGCTAAATTAAAAATTTTTGCTGGTGTGTTTTACCTTGGCATGCCATTTCACACTATATTAGTTTTAGCTATAGGTGGTTTCAGATAAATTAGCAAATAACAGGTTTGGGGGAGCAGGCAATGCCTACCATGGAAACCTGGTCACAAGATGCTCACTGTGTGACCTTCAACAGAAGACTTTAAACTTGGTGCTAAAATTGTAGATGTGGGATCCCGAAACAGGGCGTGGGAGTGTGGGAAGAGACATGAAAAGGCTTTTTGACCCAGTGAAACCACATTAGGAAATGGAAGGTATTTCAATGACAATGTTTCCAGCTTTTACTGTGATTCTCAGCCAGCTCTAAAAGCTGATTCTTTAAATTTCAAAAGCAGCTGAGTTCCACATGAGTGATTAAAGAATAAGGATATACTGGTATTAAAATATTAGTTCAAAATATAAGCTGTGCTAAATTAGCAGTACTATTCCTTTGCTATTAACATTTTAAACTTTATTCAGTTGGACAGGGTAACCTTAAGCCATATGGCAAAAGGCTAGCTCTGGATTTCTTCATTTTGGAAGCCATGACCATGACTTTTATGTCAGAGTTTTATACACAGAAAACTGGTTAAAGACATACAAATAAAGAAATGGAGACATATTTTATTAAAAATTGAACATAATATGAATGCCTAAAATATAGCAGATTTAATGGCTAAGGATATTGAAAATATCTGTTCCTTGTATATCTAGGGATTACATTTATTCCCAAAATTATGAAGGACCTAAAAGCTTCTTAGGGAAAAACTACTTCAGAATTACATATCAGAACTCATTATCTAGGGAATGCAGGAATGTTCCTTCTCAGTTTAGATCTTAAAAGAAAATGTGGAGGACAAAGAAGGAGGAAATGCGATCTGGAGGGCATGACAGATGAGTCTATAAAAAAAATGGATATGCATCCAGGACTGTATTCTTAGAGATGGTTATGAAGTTTGTCCAAGATCTGTACTAGTATCTGAATCAAATACAAAAAGGAAGTATATCATAGAGCAGATTGCAATGACTCCACTGGAGGAAACAAAGATTCAAATTCTTTTAAGACTCACTCACTTGAAGTTGGATAAAGAATATTTTTTAAGAGCAAATAGATATCAATCCCTAATCAGGACAAATGTGGTTAATAGTTGTTGGTCATCCACCACTGGAGGTCAATTCCAGCCAAAAAAGTGGAAGTGATTGCTCAGGGAAAAGTATCAGAGTACAACGAACCAGGTTCACACACTGGATCCAACGTTTTGGGGCAATTCACTGTTTGAGTTACAAGTCTAAATATTTCACTTCTACATGGTACCTAACTCACTGTTGATATTGACGACAAGTGAAATAAGTACTACTTTTAAAAAATTTATTAGTTCATTACAGGTATACATACTACTAGGGTTTATTTTGATATAATTATAAAAGCATGAAATATAATTTGCTTCAATTTAGTCCCCAGACGTCCCCTGTTCCTCTTCTCCTTAAACTTACCCCCCACTATTTCTATTCCTCAACTCTACTGATATATCATCTATTTCTTTATAGTTTTTTTTTAATTAATGCACTATGGGTATACATAAACAGAGAGACAAACCCACATAGTTACAGTCATTTGATACTTGACAAAGGTGCCAAAAACATATGTTGGAAAAGCAGCCCTTTTAACAGATGGTGCTGAGAAAACTGGATATCCATATGTAGAAGAATGAAATTTGATCTTTCTCTCTCTCTCACCCTGACCAAATGTCAACTTAAAATAAATCAAAGATACAGGATTTAAACAAGGTAGTTACTATTATTATGCTGATTGTACCAAGACATTTGGTTAGTTTTCCAAACTCAAATTGCTTATAAATATTAGAACTCTAGTCAAATTAAGTTATTCTGATACTAGAACATGTACTCCAATGCCATATTCTAGAGAGGGACTGTGTGCATAGGTCTGTAAAACACTAATATTTAAGTATTGGAAATGCAAAGGATAGGTAGTGATTTGTGAGATAACCAATGTTAAGGATAAGACCCCCATGTGCTCAAAATACATAATTTTCTGATATTCCTAATTTAATCAAGGATGTCATGATTTGAAATGTAATTGACAAGTGACATGTTTCTCATGTTATCTTCTTTAGAGTTTTCTTCTTGCCATGTTTTTGATGGGAATTGAGGATAAAGAGTAAGATTGGATTATTTAGTAAAATTCAGCAGAATCACTATCTTGCTCATTAAAGCAGTTAGGAGCTTCAAAAATAAACAAAAATGACTGCATGGAAATTTTAATATGAAGAATTAGTCTCAGACACTACTTGTTTTTTATAAATAGGTCATCACACCCCTTAGAGAGGTGGAATATCAAGATATATAAGGTCCAAACCAAAATGATTCTCAGGAATATAATTTATAACTCACTAAAACGAGATACACAAATTTTGCCATTTAAAGATTATTTTAGTTAAAACTTTATAAAGGTGTTACAGTCATCAGACATACCATGATTTTTCCAATTCTAGTATTACCTTTTGATTGTGTCTGCTGTGTAAATGTACATTGCATTTGTTTTAGAAGTGATCTGAAACCTAATGCCAAATAAACAACCTCCCCAATCTTGTAAAATTCATTTTAAGCTATCATGCCTGTCAAAGTAGTTGGCAGGTGTTATATAAATATTCAGATACCTAGAATCTATGAATATTTATGTGTTAAAGTTGCATTTATTTTTACATACCTTGTAAATAAATAGGCAAAGACCTGTAAAAGAGAACAATTTTATAGTGTCAGGTGGTCTATAAATAAATTCATCTATGTGTGTGATATGGTTTTTAAATTAATTCAAAGTAGAATACTGAATGTGTTTTCATCATGAAAAATTGCATAATCAAATAATTTTTAGAAAATCTGAGTCTAATAGTTAACTGGTAATCTGAATGTAAACGGATGTTTTAAAATTGATCTCTTTGAATTATGAAATTATCATTTGCAACTGTATGAATGATTAGAAAAATAAATGATTTAGTGTTTGTTTCCTTTTTACAAATAAAACTAAAGAGTATTTGGGCAGAATGTGCATATAGCTGAAGGTTGGGAAGGAAGGAATTATCTAGGAGAGTATTTGTGTGCCTAAGAATGTGAATCACTGTCCCTGCACTCACTCTTCCCAAATAAACTGACAAAATGATACATAATCTCACCAGCTCATTTGGGTAGAAGGAGTTGATGATGATGCTCAATTCTCTAATAGGATTGCTGTGTCAAATATTGCTCAAAAGCTAAAATACTTCTTAATTTAAAAAATTTAAATTCATTGTTTATTGTCAGGGATTATGACACTCCTGGTAGAATAGTATTTGAGATCTTTAAGTTTCTGATTTAAAAGAAGAGAAAGAGCCATTGAAACTGATTTCAATAACCTGAGAACTTTTATTTTCCTTATTAGGTAAAAAATATCAAGTAAGAAATCAACTGTGTAACTCCTCAAATCTGACTCAAAGGTGTCCATTTCCAATGAAGACTTTTATTGGTCATAAGAGACTAATTTCCACGCTCAATTTTATTTTGTCTTATTTTAGCCCCATCAGAAATCAAACCAACCACATGGAATGGCTGAGTCTTGGGCAGAAAGTGTAACAGGGAGCAACAGGGTGAATTGGTTTGATAATTGTAACATACATAATGTTTCTAAGGAAGTTCATGTTTTTGTAATTTTTGTGCCTTACAGTAGCTAGTCTATAAACTCTACAAGATTTTCTTAGATGTTACAGAAAGTGCTACTTCCCTTTGTGTCAATTATAAATTGATTTTCAAGTAATAAACAATATTATATGATTTTATATGAATGTTCAATCAGCATCTTCTAACATTGCAAAAACATTTACAACTCCTGATATTTAAGACAACATCCCCTAATTTTGGTGAAAACTACACTAGAAGTCTCTCTACACATATGAGTGTTCTAAATTGTATGTGATTCTTTTGGATTTTAATATTTATTCTTCTGGGAAAACGACCCACAGACTTTAACACATTGTATGAGGGTAGGTGCACTCAAAATATGAAGAAACTTTAATTAAAATAATGTTCAAATTCTGTAAGCATATTTGAAAAACTAATTTAAAGTCTATGGATATTCTCTTCATAGTCAAGCCAGTCCATTTTTGTGGTCTAGTTTTCTTCACATAGTTTGCAATTGAGTCAAGAGGAATTCATTTCAGATTAATTCAGGAGTTAGGACTTTGCCCTAAAACAAACAGAATGACTCCTTAAAACATTTAACTTAGTGCTTACACAACAATTCATAATAGAGAGCAAGGAAATTATCTTTAGTGACATTGTTGCTTAACTTTTACCATAGAAAACCTTTTTATAAATGATGATGAGTTGTCCTACTTAACTATTTATTGTATTATATAGCTCAGCCACTGCCAACGTTGCTTCCAAAGGAAATTGAAGTTTATGAAATAAACTTAAATTGAACTTTCTGAAGAGTCTGTCTGTTCATTGGGAACTGTTTATTTCCCATGACTTAAATGGTGTTCTTATGGACAATAAAACACAGTATGTGAATAGTTTTCCTGAAATGTTTGAGAGGGTCATTGAAACTGCACAAAAGATAAATGCATTAACTTAAGAAAATGCTTAGTTTGGTCCTTGAAAAATCTGCGACTTTTAAAAGTACACATTTCACTTTTAAGAGGTTAGACTCATAGAAGCTGTCCTTTCCTAGGTCCTAACAGGATGCTTTATTACATGTAGTATTTACTTTCATTTTTAGAGCAGAAAAGTCAGGACAAGTTTTTAAGGATGTGTGTGTCATAACATCATGTCCTATTCATTCCACTTTATAAGATCACAACAACATATTTACTCTTTCCCCCAAATGCTGCATGTTTATAATAAATACAACATTGTATTCATTGACTATTATGTAGTAATTATGGATAATATTCCAAAATATATTTTGAATGTTGAAAAATATTTTTTTTCATATGTAGATCATTTTAAATTTATTCTGATGGTCTGCAATAAGAACAGAATAGTATTGTAATATTTTGAATGTATTCTTAGGAATTCTTGTAGTATATGAAATGCTAAAATGTTTTATATAGAAGTTAAACTGTTTGATATAAACAACAAAATTGTCAGTTATATATTGCTTGATGATAGAGATATGCTCTCAGAACTCCTTTCTTAGGTGATTTAATTATCACAGAGTATATTACACACAGTTGCAGCATATGTCAAACACTCAACATGGCTTCTTGATGCAATAGGGAGATGCAGTAAAGGAGATGTATGAGACTGTTGCTGACATAACATGTATGTTGATTTATAGTAAACTCTTTTATAATTAGAAGATGTTCACTCTAAAATAATGATAAAATGTAGTAAATTTACAAATGAGTTATATTTTTATTAACATTATCAATCATCATGCATTCTATATAATTGTATATGTTATACTTTTATGGGACAGACAGTGCAATAGGTTTTTTAGATCAGCATCATCACAAGTGTGTTAGTAATGCATTGAACTACAACATTATAACAGCTTTTGTATTACTAGATGACAGAAATTTTTCAGAAACATTAGATATTATGGGAACACTATTAAATATGCGGTTCTTCATTCACCAAAATATTGTATGATATATGAGAATATATATAACATAGTGTAAATTTTGTAAAACCTACAGAATATTATTTGGTATTTTACACACACACACACACAGAGAGACATTCACTGTTATCTAACTTTCTAATAAGGTATTATTTTTCACAGAGCACTTCTCAGCATTTACTAGAATCAGGTATCTTTTGGATCATATTTATTAAATCTGTTGCACCCAAACTTGAGTTGAAAACAAACAAACAAACAAAATCCAAATTGAAAAACAGAGGTTTATTCAACTCACTTTTCTTATTGTCATTATATTCAAGAAGTGATATAGAATCATGAATATGGACATGAAATATTGGTGGAGCCCAGAGTCTCCTCATAATATTTCCTGCTGAGAGATAAAGTTATAAAACAATTAGGAAGATCAAGGCTTTATTTAATTTGAGAGGTTCTGAAAAGACACTTTAGATTTAAATTGTCCCATAAGACAATCATTAACAGTGATAAAATAACCAGGTAAGAAGGGATATCTTGTGTTATTGAAACTACCAGTGGTCAACATTATGAATTGTGACTAAACTACTCAAGAATATCATTTTAGAGACCAAGATGCAAAAGTTTATCTTAGTGTTCAATTGAACTTGATAGAGTATTGGAGAAACTGGTCAATGATAAAAAGATAAGAAATAAATATGTGCTGAGACAGTAGCTCAGTGGTAGGGTACATTCTTGCATACAGGAGGCCCAGAGTTTCATCCTAAACACTGCAATAAATAAACAAGAAAAAAGAAGCAGATATGATTCTTTATAAAGCTACTTTATTTTCACTTAGAAAATAGTATAGAAACTTAGTATGATAGTTTCCAATTAAGTGTATGTTATCAATCTCTTTGAGACTTAATTAGACATTATTTTGGGTCAAAATCCAATTATAAAACATTGAGCAATAAATGTGGTATAACAAAGTATATATCAAGAGTGTTAGTCTTTAAATAGATAAGACTACATCTGAAATTTTAATATACAATAATTATTCTCACTTTCAGAGGTTGATAAGAGATATATAAAATTGGTCACAGATACAAAATTTTATACATATAATTTTGTTGAGAATATTGATGGTACTTTGAAAAAATCTTATTTATTTAATATATCAAAATAATCTTGGTTACTGACACTTCAACATCTAAAAAATAAGATCTGAGATTTCCTGTTAATCTTAATTTCACTAAGTACATATACTAAGCTGTTATTAATTTTTACCAGGTTGTATTGTCATTTGAGATAGGATATGTAATTCAGATTGAGCACAACAGTGATGATCACAAAAGTCTTTGAAATATAAATGCTAAAACTGACAATTTGAGGTGATAGCTTGTCTTTGTACATTCAACATCCTTAAACAAAATTCAGGCAATGAAAATACATCAGCATATTCTTTAAGAACATAAATGTGCCAATTCAAATGGGATAAGATGAATAAGGATGACTTATGAGTCAAATCAATGCAAAAAAGTAGACTTTTTTAGAAGACAGTAAAAACCATTACTAAATTCATACTATATACTGTAAAAATAATTGAAACTACTCTCCATGTCAAATCTCTGTTTTTAAGCTTTGATCAGTTTTAAATTTGATAAAGTAAAAAATATCTAGTGAAAACAAAATAGTTATTAAAGAGCAAGCATTAACTACTCTTTCAAGTATCTGTATTTACATTTGATAAGCTGTCATTGGTATACTTTGATCTTTTAAAAAATTCAGCTTTTATAGCATATTTAGTATTGAAATGTTTGTTAGAAGTTTAAAAGTTCATGTAAGTTTGAAATACCTAGAGATTCTTTAAGAATCTATTACATTTTGTACTTTGAGAAAGGTGTAATGTAAATAAAAATAAGTTTAAAAATATAGTTTGTTTAAATTCCATTAATTTAGGGTTTCTCAAAGATAGGTGACATCTTTCTCTTGCTTTTTTTCTGGAAATGCTTTCCTAGGGTAAAGTGAAGTGTTAAAACAAAATTGACTTATTTAAAATAAAAGCCTAAGTTTTCAATAAATAAATATTGCCATAGTAAAGTATATATAAATTGCAAAAATACCAAAGAAAAATTGGGGGAAGCCCAGGAAATATAGTCACTGATGAAATTGAAATAATAGAAATTGGGTTGCCCTGAGAGTTAACACATAAAATAATTCTGTGATAAGAATCATGTAAAGTTTGGTTGAAAGGGAAGGGGGAATTGAGTTAGAACTCAGAGAAAATTGATATTATACAAATAACACATTGGTCACAAATGTACATTTATCAGCAGCACAAAATACAAAAGCATGATTCAGAGAGAACATTTTGACAGTGATTGTTTGACTTGGATGTAAATTGTAAGAAATAGAAATTCACTTAAATAGGAATCAATTTTGTTTAAAGAGGAAACTATAAGGGCAAGTCTTTGTTATATTGCTTTTCTTTGTAGACTGTATTGACTTCTCCCTATACTAGCCAACACAATATTTCTTCTATATCCTTTCTGTAAACTGTGTTAATATTCTGATAATTATAATTTCAACATTTCAATGTTATTCCATTGTTCCCATTCCCATCCAAAATTATGAGAAATAAAACTGAGCAATTCATCATTTTGAACCAGGACACACAGTGGTCACAAGTGCTATTCAGCTGGGGAATCCATTTTTTAGAGTCAGATGTTTACTGTTGATCCAAATAACTCATAGCAGTGGTTGATATAGAGATAAAACATTTGACAGCAAGAGAAACAAAATATATATTACAAAGAATTGATAAGTCATGGCAGACAAAGATCATCATTCCAGTTCAGTCTGAGCCAAGATCAAGTCTGTCTGATCTGAAAGACAATAATAGCCCATGTATATTGGAAATCTGTCTCATAATCTTCTTTTATTTCCTGGCATTAAGACTTTGCATCTTAAAACCTATTTTCCAGCCAGGCAGGAGGCAGGATGCAGGAGGATTGCAGGTTCAAAGCTAGCCTCAGCAACTTAGTGAGGCCCTAAGCAACTTGGTGAGACCCTATCTTAAAATAATATATATATGTTATTTTAAGATAGGGCTGGGGATGTGTCTCAGTGGTAAAGTGTTCCACTATGTACCCCAAAACAAAATAACAGCAAAAATTAAAACCTGATTATTCCATGCAGGTTTTATTATTTCCCTACCAACCTCTGATTATGTGTGTTTCCACGTAGCTTATCTTCTGGCAAAACATTAGCTAAACAGAGAACATGTTTGTCTAGTTAACTAGGCAGTTGCATCATTATATAAATAAACAGACATAATACTCAAGAAGCTGCTTCTATGTTTGTTGTTTTGAATCAAAGATACCATCATCTGTTGACTTTGAGAAACTGGTAAATTCAAGTCTCTGAGCCAGAAAAATTGAATGTGAGATACAGCAATGAGACAGACCCATGTAGATAATTGTCAGCTGAAGAGGCCTCTTCAGAGTCAGTGAGCAAGCTGACCTTCCCTAGTTGACAAACTTTCACAGGTCTACTGTGATCACTTTTCCTACACACATTCACCCATATAAATGCATACAAAAATTCTCACTGTAAGAAGTTGATCTTTAGTTGTGGGAAATAAATTTCAAAGAGCTTTAATTTGGGGAAAATTTTCATAAATACTCATTTTTATAGCCTTGAATGAATACATTCAGTTCTTTATAGATCGTACACTATCACTTTTATGAAAAACTTCAATTGGCGTGACAACATCTTTTATTTTATGATTCTTTGCTGTCATCTGGGTGACTCTCCTATTGCTTATTGCACTAATTATTTCTGACAATATAATATTTATTATAATATTTTCAATACTTCTCTATCCTAAAACTTTTAATTTACATCTTTTGTACAATGATATTAGAAGAAAGGGAGTTTGGACAGTTAATATTAGTTTGAATCATAAGAAATTGCCAGATTTTAGTTTTGATGACTCAAAAATGGCAATTTCAGGTTGGGGATATAGCTCAGTTGGTAGAGTGCTTGCCTCACATGCACAAGGTCCTGGTTTTCATCCCCAGTACCATGCTCACACACAAAAAAGAGGCAATTTCATGTAGTTCAAATTAATAATGTTCAATATATTATATTTAAAAAGATGAGATTTTGTTTCAAGTTCTCCCCCTAGATTACATTGTGCCTTTTTATGCAGAGAGATATTATTAATTCTTTGCTTTGCTTTTCACTATTTTATTTGAAAGGCTATCTCATAATTTCAAACATATAACACATGGTTGGTAGATATTAAACTGAGGCAGATTAAGTGTCAAGTCCTGAATTTACAACCTAATGTCTGCATAATCCTAGAGAATTTGTCCCAAGTTTGTTACCACAAAATCAGAAGAGTAACAATATAAATTTTATAGAGTTAGTATAAGGATCAAATAACATAACTTACATTATCATTAAACAACAAACTTAGTAATATTAACACTTTAATAAATATTAGCTGTTCTTAGCTACTATTTCTAATAAGTATATATTATCATTTCCATCATTAATTGGTCATTATTTCAAGTACAATAACTTATCTTCCAAAATAAAAAAGTAATAATTCTGCTAGGCAGAAAGGTTCAGCTATGTTGTGCATACTTAACCTCAGGATTATCCAATCTCACCTAACTCATATCATTTATAGAGGCTTCCAATGATAATTAACTGCATAAGTGTGCTCAGAATTAAGCAACCTGCTCAAGTTAATATAACACATAGTTATTGAGACCTGCATCTTGTAAATTACTGTTCTAAGTGGCTGAACCATGAAACTGGTGTTCTAGGGAGAAGTAATAACATAAAGATAAAGAATAAGTTTTCCTGGGGAGTGGGAGTGTTCAAATTGTAATGAGAATTCAGTTTTTACTGCAATCAAGAATCTGTATAGATTTATAACAACAGTAACAAAAAAAGACAGGGAAGGAATTTGAGAACCATGTCTAAGAACCAGAGATGTTCATCCTTCAGTTACCTTGGTCAGCTCACTGCATAATTAATGTAAAACAAGAACTTCCTTGTTGAACCTAGTCAGTCCTTAGTATCATGTGAAATAACATAGTGTTGCTTTAATCCATTAAATTTAGTATACTTTATCATTAAGTAGCAACTGACAACTAGAATACCAGACAATTCTTCATATATATCCAATAGATAATAAGCATAATCAATAATCAATAGCATAGTAAAGATATTTGTTTTTGTATTAGACCTAAATATACTTCCAGAATATTTTATTTCAATAAATACAAAAATTTTGTCAGGAAAAAAATCTTTCGTCAAAAATTTACTTCATCTGATAACCGTGAAGTTCACATTTCCAAGAAGCTGTTTCAGTCTCCTATTGACCAAAAATCATTTGTGGTCCAGGTGTCTGTCACAGGTTCTTATAACATAGGCATGTATCAGAAATGCAAAGTTGAGCTCAATGGTTTGCTGCTCAGGAGTGTGAGCCTCAGCTTAGCTGTTATTCACAGAAGCACCACTTCTAAATCTAAGGAGTCTTCCCTCCGCTTGCCTTTGGCTTTTGCCTTCCCTCAGGACCTCTTGATGACACAGCCAGCGGGTATCTCTGATGTACTGATCTTTCCCCCAAAAGAGATCCATGAATATCAGGGGAGGCTAACGGCCTAGAAATAGGAAGAATGTTATTAGTATTAAATGGAGCTTTAAGGATTTTAAAAGTATTGAAGTCAGTGGAGTGCCTGCAGGGATTTTGTAATAATAAGAGCACTTTCAAGCTGGGAAAATTTTCTGTTTTTTAAGGTAATAATGATCCACTTTCTCTCCCCCTCCCCGTGTGTGTGTGTGTGTGTGTGTGTGTGTGTGTGTGCGCGCGCTCGCGCGTGCTTATACGTCAACACACATGCACACACATGCTCACATTTCTCATTATTTATCTTATTTAATATTTATTTTATATATTGCTAAACAAACAAAAAAAGTGAAGACTTCTGGAAATGTTTGTGCTGATAGTTCATAAGAAATACTTTTGCTGGGTGCGATGGCTGCACACCTGCAATCCCAGTGCTTCAGGAGGCTGAGGCAGGAGGATCACAAGTTCAAAGCCAGCCTCAGCAAAATCGAGGCACTAAGCAACTCAGTGAGACCCTGTCTCTAAATAAAATACAAAACAGGGATGGGGGTGTGGCTCAGTGGTGGAGTGCCCCTGAGTTCAACTCCCCATAGCCCAACAAAAAAAAAAAAAGAAAGAAAGAAAGAAAGAAAGAAAGAAAGAAAGAAAGAAAGAAATACTTTTTTTAAAAAAAAATTTAACTACATGCAGGTTCCTATTAGTGGACAATAACTGACAATCATTTGTGGTATTTCATTTCTTCATTTAAAAGGCCATAAGGCAATAGCAAAATTTGAACCAGATCACAGATCAAAGACTTTAACAAATGTTTTCCATTTAAACATCAATCCTACCTGAATGAACTTTGGAGGAATATTTTTTTCCCATGAATTTATCTTATTGAAAGTAGGTCTGTTTCTCTATCTTGGTTTTTATATTTCATGCTGAATTATCTGGAATGTCAGCTAGTGTTGACCTTATATTGTGAAAATTAAATAACATGCTGAACTTTTTCTTTCTTTCAAACTAAACATACAATGATTAATAGGTAATCATGAGAAGAAACCTTCTGATTGATATGCCAAATAAGTATAGCAACAGTTTCTTTTGGCAAAGGTAATAAAGTACAAACATAGATCCTTTTAAAAATCACCTAATCCTAGGCTCTTCATACTTACAAGTATGCATGAGTGTTCTCTCTCTCTCTCTCTCTCTCTCTCTCTCTCTCTCTCTCTCTCTCTCCCATAAAGGTCTAATTTTGACAAGCAGTTTATATTGTTTTCACACCAACTGTTATATTAAAACCGGGTTTCATAGTAAATTAACAAGGTTGTCATTTCTTGCATTAACAATGTTCGACATTTTTGGCAAGTTAACTTTCCCCATCATGCTTTGGTTTTCTCATGATAGGAGGAGGAAAAGAAAATCGACTTCTCACAGAACACTGGCATTCTTATTTTCTGTCTTACTCTCCTTCTATCACTAATAAATAATTTGAAGAACTCATTCATAATAAGAATACTGAGTAGAAAAATTTTTAAAAAGACTTAATTATAAATACTTGGGATGAGATACCTCCATTTAGTTTTCCTTTCACTGTCTGTACTCTCAGATGAACTAATACCTCCCATTACTTGAACTACTCATATAAATGTAGAAATTGATATGTATATATGGACAAATGTAATGTATAAATAATATGTGTGGAAAGAAACATATATTTATCCCCAAAAAACCTGTTTCCTTAGAATTTCACATGCAACTCAAGAATAAAAGGTGAGATCCTGTTGTCCGTAAACAAATACATTGAGCAAATCAATAATCATTTTGACAATAAATTCACTTGGACCTTTCTCAGTTCAAATCTTTCTACATGAGATCTCTCCCCTTTCTCCCCACCAGGGGCAGTGACAAATATTGACTATTTGTGTGGTATGATCACAGATATAGTTTGTCTCTGTGCCTGACTGGAGTATGAATATTGGCCTTCCTCCCTTAATCTTCATTTCAAGAAAATAATACTCAACTCTTTTTGCACCACTACGTGGTTAATTGAGCCTGTTGTCTACCTTCCTTAGAAGCTGCCTTGCTAAACTTGGTGTGCTAGATAGGCCAATCTTGTCTCTTGACTTTGAACTGTATTACTATTCAAAGCAGTTTTCTTTCAACCCTTGAAGCATCAAATACTTCTGTAGGTTTTGCAGGTAGCAAACTTCAGCTGAAAATCAAGACTAACCTCTGTATTCAGAAGTTGTCCTTTACTTTCTTGGCAGCCTTCTTCACTGCAATTGCCTAGGGAGAACACAGGAAAAGCATACTACCTTTATTCTTTCTTTGTCACAGCTCTTCAAATTCTCCTTCTATTCCTCCAAGCACTTGTTTCTGCTTTTGAATCTAGTCTCCCAACAGGAAGTTGAGAGGAATGGGGAGAGAGGATTTAGAACAAACCTTTTGCACATACAGTATTCTCAATTCTTTTGTCCCCTACTTTGCTAGATCTCTAGTGAATCTTGCAATTCATTGCCTCCTGTATTTATCCTTGCCTGTTTGTACACTCAGTGTATGTGTGTGTAAGGAAGGGGAGGGTGGACCCCAGGGGATTATGAAGTACAAGTCTTTGTCCTTCTCATCCTATATCTCAAGTTACTGCTGCAAGAAAATATTTTGTATCTTACTTCTTTGCAAAAATATTCTACTGTGGTAATAAATATGCTCTGGTAGCACACCTGAAAGCAAAACATGTCATCAATATTTCAATTCTAGACCACCTATAATTACTAGAGCAAGGTGCACTATGTTCAGTATTTTTTAGATGATTATTTATGGTACTATTCAAAAAAACCGGTTTCCATAGTAACCTTGTCTGCAGATAGTTTCAGAATAGCCTTTACAGCTTCCAAATCATGAGTGCATTTCATCCACTTGGAAAAAAGGAAGCAAAACAAGTTTCACAGTTAATTTATTTAATATCACGAGGGAGTGATTCTCTCTAAGGTACCTTTCACATACCCAAAATATCATGAACAATAATGCTTTCCATTTGTAGAGGAGAGAGAGGAAGGAAGGGGGGAATGAGAAAGAGAGAGACACAAAGAGAAAGAGAGTGAGATTGTTTTTTTCACTCTTCCAAAAGATGACAACTGCTTTCTGATGAGAAATTAAACTTTGTCTCTTTCCTTAAAAATCATGTTATAGTTACCTGAAGTTCATTTCATAGAAGATTGTCATGCCTCAACTAAGTGTTCCCAGAATGATTATTTGGTATGTATAGGAGATTCGCACAGTATTTTCCTTTGTTTAATGAACATTTATTAAGCACCTTCTAATACAAAACACTGTGGGGAGTGTGGAAGTAAATGATGACAGTGACAATGTAACAAAATGTCTGGGAGAGGAGTATACCTTACTGACAGGGTAAGATGACATGATGTTTGCTGGCAAGGCAGAGGCAGATGTGAACAAAGGAGAGACACCATACTGAGTGTGTGTGGGGAAGCTTCTAGGAAGGGCAATGCAACAGCTGAGTGCTTAAGGATAAGTAAGAAGAATTCATTGATTAGAAATGGACTAGAAAAATTCAAGTTGAAGGAATAGAGATATGATACATATGATGGGATGTTAAGATATGGTAGATGAGATAAACTAAAAGTAAAAATAAGTGTAGAATTGAATAGTATTAATCTAGTATGTCATTTCAATAAATATGAAGGTGAGGCAGAAACTTGATGGAAGTCAAGTTTTAAGGAGATACAGATAAGAACGTATTAATGTATGATAATTACACAAATACCATTGTAGGTTTTTTGAATTACTGCTGCTAATACAGATCTAGTGACATAGTTTAAGCAAATGCCAAGGGGAATTCTAGGTTCTATAAACACTTTTTATGAGGCTATGTTTAGACTGGCACAAGAATATTGATGGCAGTAGTTAAATCCTTTAGCTATAATATAATAAAAAGGTAGGAAACAGTGCTCAATCTCCCAAGGCACTTGTAGTGTTCTGAGGTGATCTCATAATGTCCTTTTCCTCCACTAATGTATGCCAAATTCTTTTAAGAAGAGATATCCGTTCTATCTCTAAGAAATGTCAAGAGGCAATAACAAAAAATATTTGAATTTATTCTAAAACAGTTATGCAAGCGTGTGTTCTCTGTTATAATTTCATTAAGAACATAAAAATACAATATTCAAAATACAACATGTATAAATAAGAATTTATAAACAGCTCCAGCCATCCTGTGGCCTGAGGGACATCTGTCCTCATCAATAGGAGTCACTGTAATACGGTGGTGGCTCAAACTGCCACCTATTTTCCCCACCGGCATGACTAGTGCTGTGAAGACCTTTTAAATAATGAATACCTAGATTCGAATTTTATTGAATGAAGTTTGAAATTTTCCTTGTGACTTTAAATATTCATTATTTTTACTTGTGAAAGGAAATAATTGAAATAAATAATATAAATTACATGGAGGAAATTGAGAGAACTAAATTTCTTAAAATTCTCAGTAATTCAAGTGTCTTTCTAGTACTTTCTGTTTCATGAGGAAATTCCCATTATGTGCCCTAATTCATTCCTTCTGAAAAGAACATTCTGGCTATTCTGTTACCTCCATGACAACTGTGCTTTTTACTTCTTTACTTAAGATATCAAGACCCGTCAGTGGCTTCTCCTTTCCTCTGACTTTTTAATTAGTTTATCGAATCTTTGAACTATCTCCCTAGAGCTCAGAAATTTCTGCTTCTCCAATTTAACCTTTCCTTGTCAATTACTTTCTCTAGCCTTTATTAGAGTGCCAGTCTTCTGGGTACCCCAAGAAATCTAGTGAGTCTCATTACTAGAAACAACAACTATTTACACAAAATTTCTCTCTCAGTACCTGCATTTGAAATATTTTATTATTTAGTTCATATAATAATGAAATAAGAGAAAAAATCCACTTAAGATTCTTGACACTAAATTATCTCTTTGAAAACTCCCAGTGTCAAAAGATTCCTGTTATGAAAATCAGTAGTTTATACACACTAACACATTTCATATCAATGTAAGATATTTTGCTGTTTTACATAAAAATGATCTTTTTTTCCTTTTATTTATTTTTTAGTTTTCGGCAGACACAACATCTTTGTTTGTATGTGGTGCTGAGGATTGAACCCGGGCTGCACCCATGCCAGGCAAGCACGCTACCGCTTGAGCCACATCCCTAGCCCCCCCAAAAAATGATATTTAAAATAATGTATTAATAGTAAATGGAATCCAAAATTTTATTTTGTTTAAATAAATAAGAAAACTACAATTCAAAAAGATCAAATGACTTATCTTGCAAATAAAATATATGGACAAACAAAGATTCAAATAAATCAGCTCCAAAGCTTGAACTCACACCATTTTGCTGTATTTTATAACTGCATTACCACTGAAGGAATTTTGTAGAAAAATTTTGTATAGGTTTCTTTTTCTCCTTCTGAGATTTTACTTTAATGAATGCCATACTTTTACTATAAGAATTCACACAAACAGCATTTTTCATGGAAGATTCATGCCTTAGGCACTAAAATGATCTGAAGCCACATTATTCTCCTTCAGGGTTTGGTTCAAGAACCATTCCCATGAATTATATTCCCATATATATATATAATTATTATACATAATAATTATATATATTATAATATTCAGCTTCCTCTACACAGTGTCCCATATTCTGGCCTAAGTTCTTGTCCAGTATTCATGAGGAGTCCCCCTCAAGAACTCAGAGTAACATAAACACAGAAGGTGACCTCTGCAAGCTATTCATAACCATCACCTGCAGGAAGCTACCTGTGAAATGTTTGTGGACCAGATCAGCTTTGAAGCCATTGAGTGGGAAGAGCTGGTATCTGAGAACTCACAGCAGCACTCCTACTGGGGAGGTGGCCCTATACACGTGAACTCCCACCCAGTTCTGTCAAAGGTCCCACACAAAACCATCTTAGAGGGATGACCCCTTAAGAGCCAAACAGCCTGCCTACACTCAGTTACATACCCTGTTCTCTGTGAAAAAGCACCACCAGGAGAAGACTCCTCCCACACTGAAACCTTATACCTACCAATCCCCTTGGATCTGTACCACTATAAATAAAACAAGCGAAGTGTCCTTTCTTTGTTAGAAGCTGCACCCCTCTGGTCATCTTGGCCTGTCACTGCCCCTGCTCTGAAACTATATTTCTGTGTCCTGTGGTTAGTTCACATTAATATTTTCTTAGCTTTTATTTCTCAGCCAACCCATCCCTCTGGAGGGGAACCCCTTCTCTGGCCCATGTGGGACATCTGCAAGAGTCAACCATCTCCTATCTCTTCCAATTGTTTTTTATTTAAAAACATGGAATACTGCCAGCAATATTTAAACCAGGTCAGCTCAACAGAGTGGGTTTTAGTGCACTGGTCAAATAACTAGGTTAGAAAAATCAGATCATCTGGACAAAAAATATTTGGGTTCTGAATTTGGAGAAAGCCAGATCATGTAGATGTTTCAGATCTTTCTCTCATTTACTCTATCTCAGCCAAACCCAGCTTCTTGGTATTTGGTAAACATGTCAGGCCCAAAGGCTCCTCCAACCCTCTGCACTTATAAGTACCTCTGTCAGTTAGGCATTTCATATATATATATATATATATATATATATATATATATATATACAAGATTCACTTTTTCAAAGAGGTGTTTTTCCATTATCCTATTTAATTATCACTTCCAATAAAATTTCATGCTGCTTCCATGTTGTTTCCCTCATAGAACTAGCAATCATATTCTCTTTTTCCTTATAATCTAAACTTCATAAAAAAAGAACAATACATCTTTTGTGGCTTGTCTTCATCCATCCCTCTCCTTAGTAAATAAATCTATTAAAATCTCCTCAATGTCCAACCTATTTCTACCAGACTCCTGGACTTTAACTCTGGTATCTTTGAGGTCTTTTAGTCAATAAGTAGTTATAACTATTAGCATTGCTCAAATGCTGAATCAAGTGTTTCTGGCAAATACATCAATATGGAGAAAAAGCAAACACGATTAAAATATATGTTTTTCTCCAGATTTAGCTCTTTCAAAATCCAATGTCTCATATATTCTTCATATTTTTTGCTGATCTAAATTAACATCTTTGTGCAATTCTTAGTGTATAAATCTTTGGCTTCATTTTGAAAGGCAGTACCCTGCCTCTGAAATGCTTTGTCTCAAAACTGTTTTTTCACAAAAGAAGAAGGAATTTGAATCAGTAAGCAAAACAAGACAGGGAGAACAAATATCCATCTACAACAATCCACATGGAAGAATGTACAGATTTAATAAATATGACATACTGTACATCTATTGAATCATTAATCCTTGGACTGTTCACATTTCTTTTTTTTTAATATTTATTTTTTTTAGTTCTCGGTGGACACATCTTTGTTGGTATGTGGTGCTGAGGCCGCACGCATGCCAGGCGAGCGCGCTACCGCTTGAGCCACATCCCCAGCCCTGTTCACTTTTCTAGGTAATAAAAGATGGATCTTTTCTTTCCTTCTCTGAAAGATAGCACCTGAGGATTGTGCTGTAAACCACAGGTATCATGGGAGTCCTACTATACATTCTGTAAGATCAAATTTCTGCTCCTCCACCTCCTCTTTCTCATTGGACACACAGTGGTAGGTAAGCTAACCAAAATTTTAAAAGTCATGGATATTACATCTAACATGTTAATAAGTTACCCATTTGAGAGCCAAGGATGCTGTCTTGAGTCTTCTTGCATGTGGTTGGAAATGGGCAAATGGAATTGGGATGGGTAATTGCTGGTGACCTTTTAAAAGGCTTTTAGATATATGTTTACATCCAAAATAGAATCTCCTTGTTCAATCCCTTTTAGAGTATATATATGATAATTTTGTTGGGTTGGTAAAAATGCAGTTGATATTACAGTTTAAATGTAAGTATTAAAAATTATCTTAGAAGTATTTTGCTTATGTGTTGACAATTTGGATATTGGATTTTGACTGTATACCAGGTCTGCTGTCTTTAGCAAATAATACCTTCACTTAACATGTCCTCAAGCTTTCAACTGATAAACTGAAAAAAAAGGAGGAAAGCGACAATAAAATCCTAATATTGAATAAAATATTTGTATAGCTAATAGTCTCTCTCACATCAGTAAAGTGCTTAATATACAAAATTGCTAAATATAGTTATTGCTCAGATACTTTTTAGGATTTTTGAAAAAGTACAATAAAATTATGAGGACCACAAGCAATGGTATCAGATAAGTTTTAAGATGTAGCTTGCCTATTACTTGCTCTGCGACTATGAACAGATCATTTAAGTTTTTTAATAGAGTTTTATGAACTGGCTAATGTACATGGTCAACTGTAATACCCACACCAGAGAATATACACAGGAAATAGTTATCATTGTAAGTAAGGAGACAAGCACTAGCTGTTTCTATGGTTCTATTTTGGTTTGTAAAATTATTTGTATTCTATTAATTACTTGCATATTATCAATATGCAAGATATTGATGATCTTGTCTGCAGTAGACTGCAGTAGTAGATCTTGTCTGATGAAGCCACAGGTTTTCTAGGAAATAAATCAATGAAACAGTAGCTGATGAGAGAAATTAACGCAATAATTTTATAGAACTTTTTCCAAAAACTGGTTTTGAGACATAGTAGAAAGGATAATGACCGTTGTTGTGGTGGACTTTGTGTTTTTGTTTTTCATTTCTTTAAAAACAGATGAGCTTCAAAGAGGGAAAGCCTTGAGACTGTAGAAAAACCAGTAAACCAATAGAAAAATGGAGAAAAAGTCATTGTTTATGTTGTAAAAGGTAAATTTCACACAATTTGAATTATTAACTTAGAGATGAGCAGAGAGCTTTGTTATCATGACAGGAAAGACATGTAGGTGAGAAAAAGTAAAGTTCTTAAGTTTAAAGAGAATTGAAGGATCCATAACCTGATGCCTTCATTTTATATATGAAGTGAAGCAGTGGTTGTTCTCATGATTTCCCAAAGTAGCAATTACTGGACCAAAGTGAGTGTGCATTTCTGTCCTTCTGTGTACATATATACCAAGTGATTTTCACAATAAAATTTCTAATTCATACAATTTAGTTCTTTCTCAATATGTACAATTATACAGTTATTCCGTACTTCCACAACCAGGAGCATTCAGCAACCATCCATTTATTCAAAAATAAATTTTTATATGCCAAGCAATGTTTTAGATAGTGATGAAGAATGTACAGGAATTTTCTGTTCTCACTTGGTGACAATACAGTGGAGCGAAACAGTTGATAAATAGAGTTTATAATAATGAATAAATATTATCTATATAATTATCTATCATCTATCTCCACTCTGTATTTATCTATAGTATTTCTAGCAGAGGGTACAGATGCATATGTGAGCTGGGTGGGGCGGGGGAGAGAGACGAGAGAGAGAGAGAGAGAGAGAGAGAGAGAGAGAGAGAGAGAGCGATATCTCCACATACCATTGCCTGAAACAAAAAAATACTCTAGGATGGTTTGAACATATGATACATGTGTTTATACACTCACACAATATACACTCACATACATACTTGGTAACCATAATTTGGAATAAAAAAATGATAAAGGCAGCCAGGTGCAGTGGTGCATGCCTGTGATTAGAACTACTCCAAAGGTTGAGTAGAATAATTACAATTTCAAAACCAGCATTGGCAACTACAGAGATTCTGTCACAAAAGGGGTAGGGATGTAGCTCAGGGACAGAGCATCCCTGGGTTTAAATATAAATGGAAGAAAGGAAGAAAGAATGAAATAAAAGAAGGAAGGAAGGAATAGAGGGAGGGAGGGAGAGAGGGAGGAAGGAGGAGGAGGGGAAAGAGAAAGGGAACAATTAAAGAATCTGGGAACTTAAAGAGGATATGCGATAGAGAAACATTTAGGAAGGAAAAATTGTTTCTATTACTTTGTTTAAACATTTAATTTTGTTGTACCTATATCTTTGAACAAGCCATCTTCCCAAGCAGCTGTCTGGGCACTGATTGAGCACAGGGAATGAAATTGGTACCTTAGGGATCTTCATGGTCACTACAACTCTCAGGCAAATAACTGCCTTATCTCAGCATCAAACCTATGTCCTCTACAAATTCATGTTTAGCTCTCTCAAATGAGCCTGGATTATCTGTATCTAAAATTCAGAATTCTTATTCCAGTTAAGTATGGAACTATTAAAAAATAAAACAGAACTTTAAAACAAAATGAAGGGTTTGAAATGTTCTGAAGGAGTTCCATTTGAAAAGTCTATACAGAATTATAAAATTATCTTTACTCATGAATTTTATTGGGGTGGGGGGACAAGGGAGTACTGGGGATTGAACCCAGACATACTTTACAACTGAGCTACAATCCCAACACTTTTTACTTAGTTTTCTCAGACAGGGTCTCACTAAATTGATAAAGTTTGCCTCCAAATTAAAATCCTCCTGCCTCCACCTCTCATGAAGCTGGAATTATACTTGTGTGCCACCATGAGTAATTTACTCATCTACTTTTGTTCTTGGAGTTCTCAATATCTAAATTACTAAAACTCAAATTCCCTAAAAATAGCTTTCAGGTTTTCACTTGGGATTATAAATTTTACTTTGATTATACCTCTGTTATATTTCCATTATTTCCTACTTTTATTTTGAAATAGTCTCCATGGATACATGTTCATTGGCAAATATTCTTTAAATATTTAAGAACATCAAATGTTTAAAGAAATACTCTAGGTAATTACAGAATTTTAAAATCTTATTTGTTTATGAAGATTTCCCCTTTTTGATTTTGTAAGATCAGAACAAGGTTTTGAATTAATTGCTATTTTAGCATTTATAAATTTAAGATAAATGCCTAAAACTTGAAAGACCCTTATTAATAAGAACACAAATGAACTCCTCAGTCATACTTCAATATTTTTCTGATTATAAAATCTGGGATAAATAAGCCTAACTGAAAGAATTCAAAAGAGCATAATCCTGTATGAAACTTTCTTTCTTTCTTTCTTTTTTCAAGCATCAAAATGTCTGCATAATATGTCAGTGTCAGTTGGGACAGATGGAGACAAGTCAAGCATGGAAAAAAGCAGAGAAACGAGAAGGACAGAAACAACCAAGGGCTCCAGTGGCAGAACGGAGGCTGAGGCATACAACTGACCTTCAAATGTTTAGATACCCCAGAGCAGGATTCCTATAGGAATTTCAGGGCAGACTAAAACCTTCAAAAAAGCCATGACCAAACTTAGATGTGGTTTATGAAAGTTTTAGACTTCAGTTTTAACCAACAAATTGACTTCTTTTTGATCCACTGCTGAGATATGCTGAGAAATATTTTAATTCTATTTTATTTTGAAACTTAATTTGTTTAATAATTGAATAAACTGGTGCGGGTGGCAATAACTAAATACAGGTGAGTACATTCTGGTGAGGTTAAAACTGATTCATTCGTTCATAGATAGCTCAGAAATTTAAAAGTTGATTTCTGCCATAATCCCTTCCATGCCTTAAAATAATAATTACAACAGCAGGAATTACAACAGCAGCTCAGAAATTTAAAAGTTGATTTCTGCCATAATCCCTTCCATGCCTTAAAATAATAATTACAACAGCAGGAAAAAAGAAAAACTAAACTTATACTCCCCCTGGTGTGAAACCTCATTTACTGCCATGCTCCTTGACACTACAGGTGAAGACAGGAATTACTTATGGACAAATTCTGAAAGAGAATGGTTTCAATTATACTCGTAAAATTCAGTTGTTTTTTTCCCTTATTTTAGAACATCCATTTATTTGATCTGACATATCTCTTTTATCAAAAAAGTACATAAATATTTTTCATCAATTATTTTCTGTTCCAACCTTCAATTATTTTCCTACTTTATGTTTTTTTTTCAAATAATGTTACAAATATCCTTATAATAAGAAAATTCTAGGAGTTTAGCTAGAAATAAAGATATTAAAATATCTTCTGATACTGAACTAAATGATTCAGGGAAATGGAGGATGAATTCATGTCTATCTACCTACTTAGCTTGTCCTGGTTTATAATTTTCTTTCCATTTAAACCTATATGTAACTATTTGAGTATATAATGTTATTTGTTTAACTCTGATTTAAAAATGAATCTTTGAGAATAATTTAATTGCCACACCTTCAGTCATAAAATATCTATGTAGTTAAAATGTCAATCAACAGTGACAGTCATTTTCTGTTTACTCATATGTAGAACTCCTTCTGTATTAGTATGTTAAATGAATAATAAGCTAATAAAAATAAAAAGTGTTGAATATGAAATAAAAATCTTCAAAACTGTTGAAACAATTGAATAAGAGTGGTATGAAATTATTTGCTTTAAATATAGAATGAATAAATGAAGATTACTTACAACAAACGTATAAAGTGTACTTTATTTTATTTTTTTCTCTTTAAATTGTTAAACTTCAAATATCTAAAGTAGTGAGATTGTTCACTGGTTTCAATTCACAAATGGACAAATGCATGAGGAATCTAATTGCTGAAGTAAAAATAGAACATGAGAAAGCATTTCCCCCTTTAATTGATGGGTACTGTGATTCATTGTCTAAATAGTTTCACATATTCAAACATAAAGATAGATCTTGTCACAAATTGGCACTATTATGACTTTAATTTATAATGAAAGTGGGTCACATTGAGCTCCTGAAGATATTTTAGGTCCATTTGCTGGAAAATGGAGTAATAGATAAAAGATGGAGAGATCTAACTAGCAAACACAATTATGCTTCTGCTATAATTCATCATTCACGTTTCTATTTTCAATGAAGTCTGTATTTTAAATCATTCCTACTAGTTTTGCTTTCTCATATTTTGGAAATATTTGTGATTTCTGCCTCTAATCGTCCAATATCTGGATGAAGTAAGACAATCCCAATTCAAAGACTTGACAGAAAATTTCAGAAATTGAAATAAATTAATAGTAGCCAAATTACCAAAGAATCAGATATGAAAATAACAATTTTTCTTTTCATCATAAAGCAGTGTTTCTGATTTATTTTGAATTTTTATATCTGTAATACCTTTAAAATATGTAAAGCATCATCCAAAGTTATTCAGAAATTTTTCCTTAAAATCTCATATATATATATATATATAAAGTTTTTGATAATAAACAATGAAAATTTTACAGAAATAATTAGGTTCTGAGTACAAGAGTTCACATTGGGTCCTAGTATAGATATTCATAATCCCTCATATTTTTCTTTGGCAACACTGAAACATTCCAAGAACAGTTAATATAAGAGTCTTTATCCTTTCAATATCCTAAAGGAGAATGTTACAGTGTTGTGAATATGTCTTTCACACAATTCTTTTAAGTCAATTGGCATTTTTGACATGTAAACCTTGTTTACTAAAATTTAACATGATAAAAATTAAATCAAGACTTTTTAAAATGGTGCAAAATTTTTGTTATGCAGGAAAAATAATTTTAGAAACAATGTATTAGTATGGTGACCATAGGTAATAATATTGTATACTTGAAATTGCCATAAATATTTCTAGAAAAATTAACAGTAATGGAGGTGATATATTAATGGCTTTAGTGTAGTAACCATTTTATGATTTACACGTGTTGAAACATCACTTAGTACATCTTAATTTTATGTCAATTGTAACTCAATAAATCAGAAAAAAAATAAATTTTAAAAATTAAAAATGTAAAAAAGGGTGACTTTATAAAAAATTAACTATATGGAATGGACTCCAGAGAAGTATTGCAGAGGTTTAAAGAAAAAAATTTAGAAAACTAATGCATCATAATTTTAAAATCAGTAAAATTTTTATCATAATCAAAATATTATAAACATTATTTAACACACATTAATAGCAAAATAGGATCATTGATATATGAATATATCATTTATAATTCTTAAGTAGCTTGTTCCATTACTGAATATATTTAAGAGGCTTAAAGTCATATCTACTTTGAAGAATTCATGCACTTCATCCATACTAATTATACACACAAAAAAACCCCACAAATATGGTATACACACTCACACACTTATGTAATCAATGAAAGTTATATGCATGAATTTGTATCTTAATTTTGACTAATATAAAAATAATTAGTGTATTACATTCAGTATTATAATGCAGCAGTTCATAATTCTGACTTTTTCCTTTTATACCTTTTCCTGCTTTTTAAAAAATCATACCTAGAGCACTTTGATTATAATTTATTTCCTCCTGAATTTTTGAGCAAAATTTTCAATGAGGCATTTTAAAGAGAGAAAATGTTTGTATGCTTGACAGTATTGCTGTCTATCAGCATTTTATTTCATGAAAGTTATTTTATTTCACAAAAGTTACAAATAAGCATAGATTATTTCAAATAAGCATAGATTCTTCAAATCTATATTTTCTAAGAGACGTGTTATGAATAGATGTGGCCCTCACAAAAAAATTACCTGGTAAAAACCAATAGGCTATGTTGATAGAGGAATAAGTTGTCTACATGGTAGTCTTGAGTGCCAACTGGGAAGAGTCATCTTCACAAAAATTGTCCCCATCCAGCTTCCAGAATTGGGTCAGCAACAGGCCATGTGAGAACTCAGGCTTTTAACAACATTCTCTTTGCTCCCACTCTCATTAGGAAGTGATATTTGGGAATACAGAGCAGGATATAAGAAATGAAGACCTCAGATATTAGCACTGCCTCCAAAGGGCTCTTTGGTCTCAGAAGAACATTCTGGTATTATAGAGGAAATTGAAAAATGAAATAGAAGGCATATGAAGTACAATGAAAACTTTAAATTAGAAAGAAGAATAGGTTGAAAGTATGTGAAGTATAATGAAAATTGTCACTAGAAATAAAAATGGGTGAATTCATTTATTAAGAATTTATTAAGTAAGAACTCATTTATTAAGTATTTTAATGAATGCCCTTGGTTTTCAATTATTCTGAGTGGATAAAGATTGAGGAAAATATTTTCAGTGCAAAATGCCATAATTTTTGTCCTGATAAACAAATTGTTTATTTATTTCCTTTAATTTAAAGGAAAGCTACCTAGCACTTAGGGAAACCTATTATAGAATAAACAATAATTTTATTGCTTCATGCGTAGTAATTCATATATTAGTATATATGTTCATTGCAACAATTTCACGAAATGGACAATGTACACATATATTACAGAGAAGGAAAATAAATTATTTACAGGGTAACTAAGTTACCAAGTATCATACAACATATTAGTTTAAAGACAAGAGGTTGTTCTGTCTGTCTTTAGAGATGCTCTTAACACATCACATGCTAAAAAACGGGGAGTTATTACATACCTATGATTGACTTGAGTTGGAATAAATGAATTTCAGATGAACAATTGAGATTATTTTCTTTGTATAACCCATTATGAGTAATTTCAATGGCAAAAATTTACATTCTTTTGTGACATATATGAAGAATTCTGAATTAAATGTGACTCATCAGCAAGCACTGGATTTTATTCATTTAAGGATTTCCAAATTTTGAGTTCCTTCTTTTTTATCACTGAATTGTAGTTACACATATTATTGGGGTTCATTTTGACATAATCATACCAACATGGAATATAATATGCTCAAATTCAATCCACAGCACTTTTCCTTTTCCTCCTGTCCTCCCTCCACCATCCCCTTTCCTCTACTCTACAGGTCTTCCTTTTATTTATTTATAATATGTTCAAATTCTGAATTTATAGATATACAAAGAGGTGAAATTTTCTGTGGTGTATTTATCTACATACATGAAGTAGTTTGTTCAATTTCATTCCATGTAATACCTCCAAACTCCTGTCACTCTTTCCTCCTCCTCAATTTCCTTCCTCTATTCAACTGATCTCTCTTATATTTTCATTAAATTTCTTCCTCAGTTTTTGCCATTATTTTGATCTGCCTTTAGCTCATGAGAGAAAACACTCAACTCTCAAAGTTCTGATTCTGGCTTGTTCCACATAGGATGATGTCTTCTGGTTCCATGCTTTTACCAGCAAAGGCCATAATTTCATTCTTAATGGCTGCATAAAACTCAGTTGTGTATATATACTACATTTTCTTTATCTACTAACCTATTAAAAGGTGTCTATGCTGGTTCCATAACTTGTCTATTGTGCATTTCACTACTATAAACTTTGATGTGACTGTATCACTATAGTATACTAATTTTACTTCTTTTGAATCAATACCTAGTAGTGGGATGACTGTGCAATATGGTGGTTCCATTCCTAGATTTTTGAGGAACCTCCATATTACTCCATATTACTTTCCAGGGTGGTTTTCCTTTTTCCTATTTTGCAGTCTCACCAACAATGTATGAGTGTACTCTTCTCCCACATCATAACCAACATTTCTCTCTCTCTCTCTCTCTCTCTCTCTCTCTCTCTCTCTCTCTCTCTCTCATTTGTTCTTTTTAAATTATGTAGGACAGTAGAATCCATTTTGACATAATTGCAAAGCATGGAATATATCTTGCTCTAATTCAGAACTCAGTACTTCTTACCCTTTCCTTCCCCTGGTTCCTATTCACTTCCATTGATGGATCTTTCAGCCATTTACTCATAGCTATTTTTCAATGAATTTCTCATGGATGGTGAGATTCAGTGTAGTATTTTCATATATGTACATAAGTGAGTTTTATCAGATCCATTCCACTGTCTTTCCTTTTCCCAACTCTCATCTCTTCCCTTCATTCTACTTGTCTGCTCCACTGAACTTCTATAATTTTCTTATGGGCATTTTTGATAATTGCCATTCTGACACAGTAAGATAAAATCTCAATTTACTCTTAATTTGCACTTCACTAATTGAAAAGATGTTGAACATTTTCTTACACTTGTTAGTCTTTTAAATTTCTCCTTTTAAGAAATGTCAGTTTAGTACCTTTGCCCATTTTATGATTGGACTATTTGTTTGTTGTTGTTATTACACTTTTTGAGTTCTTTATATATTTTAAATATTAATCTCCTGTCAAAAGAGTAAATGGAAAAGATCTTTCTTTCTGTAGACTCTTTTCACACTCTCATTTCCTTTACTGTGCAGACCCTTTTATTTTTATGTTAGCCTATTTATTGCTTCTTGGTTGTATTTTCTGAGCTTTAAAAATTTTATTAAGGAAGTTGGTGCCAAAGTAAATATGTTAAAGCATTGAGCCTACATTTTCTTCTTGCACTTGCAGAGTTTCTGATCTAATTCCTAGGAATTTGTTTCCCTTTTATCTGTGCAAGGTGAGAGAGAGGGATATAGTTTTATTCTCCTACATATGAATATACAGTTTTCCCAGCACCATTTGTTAAATGTTTTTTTTTCCAACAAAAGGTTTTGACACCTTTGTTTAGTATTAGATGGCTGTAAATATGTGGATTTGTTTTTGTGTCTTCTATTCCATTCCATTAACATTCCATTAACTGATTAACATTAACATTACTCTTTTTACTCAACATTTCCATAGCTATTCTGGGCCTCTTATTATTGCAATGAATTTTAGAATTGTTTTTTTTTCTAGTTCTATAAAGAAGGCAATTGATTTATATATGTTAATCTTATATCCTGCTACTTTGTTAAATTTATTCATCAGCTCTAAATATTGACTGGTGATGTTTTTTGAGTTTTCTAAATATAAGATCATGTCATCAGCAGAGGTAATTTAACATCTTCTTATCCTACTTATTTTCCTTTAACTTTCTTCTCTTTCCTGGATAAAGTTTCAAGTATTATGCTGAATAGAATTGGTGAGAGTGGACATCCTCATCTTGTTCCTGATTTTAGTTGAAAAGCTTTCGTTTTTTTTTCTATTCAGTATAATGTTAAACTTGGGTTTGTCATATATAACCTTTAAAATGTTGATGTGACGTAAGTTCTTTCTATCCCTAGTTGTTGGTGGATGAAATACTCTAAAGATTATATATGTATATATATATATATATATATATATATATATATATATATATATATATTTCATTAATAGTAGGTTTTATTTCTGAAGAATCTTTACTTAGTTTATGTAGGGATGAACTGGGTCATAGCGATAGAGTCGGATTGGAATCACCCAATATAAATTGAATTGTATTCTATTTGATCCTTTATATTGAGAAGGCTTCATTTTATGTAAATAGGTGCACCATTTGGGAGGGGACATAACACAAATATGTATAAGCATTATATATTGTTGTTGAACAATTCCTTCAAACAATATGAAGTGGTCTTCTTTGTCTCTGATGATTAGTTTTGGTTTGAGTTTCTACTTTGACAGTAGTTAAACTTGCTTGCTTTTGGCTACCATTTGCATGTGCACTTTCACCTTCAGTTGTAGATGTCTTTTTATGTAAGGTGAGTTATTTGTAAACAACATATCATTGGGTCCTATTTTTTAATTCAAACTGACAGTCTATATCTAGGACTTTTGATTGGAGAACATAGACATTTACATTTTATTACAGAAAGGTAATTTTTATTTTCTGGCATTTCTATTCATTTTAATAATTAATTCAGATTTGATTCTCCTTTAATTGGCTATTCTTCTAGTGGGATTCATCCCTCTGCTGGTTTTCATTTTGTTGTTCATTTCTTTTGCATTTATGAAATTGTCATTGTATATGCTTTTAAATGCATCTTTCACCACCTGACATTTATCCATAAAAGACTGAGAAAGTATTGCCAATAATTTAGGTATTGCAAATATGTTTTATGAGGTAAACAAACTGGAAAATATGGAATCTTTAAATAATTATTATCAACCAGAAATTATAAAATATCAAATGTTACATAATATGGGAAATATGTAAAAATTCAGATACATAACTATAATTATATAAAATATTTTAAAATATGCAAGTATATAATATAATACTTATATATTTACAAAATATATATCTGAGGAGATACACACACATATACATACATTCATATATAGCATATATATGTGTATATATATATTGATACAAGGGTTTTTACCCAGGGGCACTTAACCACTTAGCCATATTCCCAGCCCTATGTATATTTGATTTTGAGAAAGAGAATCACTAAGTTCTTTTAGGCCTTACTAAATTGCTGGGGCTGCTTTGAACTTACAATCCTCCTGACTCAGACTCCAAAGCTACTGCGATTGCAGACATGCACCACCATATGCAGCCACATATACATTTATCTAAGTTTATTTCTCCCTCTAACTTTCCATATATCTCTCTATATATAGATACATATGTCTTTCTAAATTAGATAAATATCATATTGATATGGATATTTACATTGACAATATTACATTGAAGTGTTCTCTCTGTGTAATTCTCTTCATAATTATAAAAATATGCCTTCCACTATCATCAATACATTAATTTAGTTACTAATCTAAAATATACAGAAGTATATTCAGTACCTATAATGGTGGAAAAAATAACTATTTTTACTAGAGATTAATATCCTTCCTTAACTCTATATTAAATGTATTTAAATAAATTTAAAATTACCAACTTTGATATTTAAAGTGAATATTCCAAGAACATGGGGAAAGCTGACATTTGCTTTCTATATGCTTATTATGCTTTCTATAACAAACTTCCGAAAAGTCTTTTACATCTAAATACCTAAAAACTTTAGAAAAATATAACAAAATAAATCTAACTGAACAATCATTCATAAAACAATTTAAAGCCTTTTAAAAATTGAAGGTCAAATGTGTTTGTTTTGTGTGGCGATTGTCAAGCAAGATAGCATGGAGTCTAAGATCTTCAGCTCTATCCACTGCTACACAAATTTGAGCAGCTATTCACACATCAAATCACACCACAAGAATTAAGGAAATCATGATGTGGAGATTCTGTGTGGTGTATTCATCTACATATATGTACATACATAGATAAGTTATGTCAGATTCTTTCCACTGTCCTTCCTATTCCTATTGCCCCTCTTGTCCCTTTATTCCCCTTTGACAAATTCACTGAACACCTATTCTTTCCTTCCCCCTCCCCTCCCCCTCTCTTCCCCTGCCCCTCTCCTCCCCTCCCCTCCTTTTCTCCTCCCCTCCCTTTCCCCTCCATTTCTCCTTCCCTCCCCCTCCCCCTTGTTTTGTGTTAGCATATCAGAGAGAATATTTGACCTTTGGTATGAGGGGATTGGCTTATTTCAATTACCATGATTTATATCCACAAGATTGGGATATTAATTAGAATAAGATGTACTCTACATTTGTTTAAATATGTCAAAATTGATTCTACTGACATGTATAACTAAAGAGAATAAATGAAAGAAAAAAATAAACAGAAAAAAATTTAAAAAGGAATTAAGGATATCAGATGAAAGATCAATTTAATATATAAAATCACAAACTTACTTATATCAATTATAACTTGGAACTTTGCTCACTTTTATATTTTAATCATTTCTATGTATTAGAAAACATTTGAAGTATGCTTTTGTTGCAAAATATTTCAGCTATGAATATATTATAATTTTTTCAATCCCTGTCATTGAGAAATGAAAATTTTCAATATTGTAATGATGAGTGTGTATACAAGTATATGTATTCTTCAGTCTATAAATATTGAATGAATGGCCATATTTCGTGAAATTGGAGCATGTTATACAGTGTATGGGAAAAAAATCAAAATCCTTGCCTTCATAAGCCTTATAGTTTACTGGAACACATACACTGAAAACAAAAACTAAGGATGTAGTTAAAAAAATGTGATGTGACATATGAAAAGGAATAAATTATTAAGAGTCTCTCTCAACCTTTTTCTCTATGTATCCAGCATTCTATGCAGCTGGAGCTACAACCAAAATAAATAAGTAACTTTACAGTGTCCCAAAGTCTAACCTGATCTTGAAAGTTTGGATGGGGCTAACTATGAAAGTGAAAAGAGAGAGAGAGAACATTCCTAGTAGAAGAAACAATATGTGAAAATATCCTATTATAAGAATTTAGTGTGCTTTAAGAGTCAAAGAAGAATCCCTGCAAGTCTGAACCATATCAAAAGATCAGCATGGAGAGCTGACCAAAGGCTCTGCACTGTCTCATACATCTTGGACAAAGCACTCAGCGAAGGTAGGATCAAAGCTGGTTTGAGTTATATTCCCCACCCCAGTGTGTGTGTGTGTGTGTGTGTGTGTGTGTGTGTGTGTGTGTGTGTGACTTTCTACTTTCTCCAGTTGAAGCAATTTCTTTTCTTTAACAACAACAAAAAAAATCTTATGCTTACTTGTTAAATTCTATTTAAGAAACAATCTTATGATTTTGTTATGTCCAATCAATGTCAAGAGTTCAGTAATTGGAAATCATACAAGATTTTATTCAAAACACACTTTTTAGGTTAATGTTAAATGTCCTCCCTTCTTAAAGCTCAGAATGCTCCAGACTGGAGCCTGCTGCTACTGCATGCTGCTTTCCAAATGCAAAGAGCTACACAAATAATCTTTCCCACTATGTCCATCTGCTGATCAGCTTATCCACCCTATACTGAAAAGGTTCTTTGCTGCAATATTTATTTGTCCATTTTCCTGGTGCCCACTATCTTCTCTGCAACCATATTCTATGCTTTTCTATTAAGAATTCCAGGATTACCTATGACTATTTCACAGGTAGCTCACATAGTCTTTCCCGGCATATCTCACTACCTCTTCACTGTAGTGTATAAGATACCATGCAGTTGTTTTAGCTCTCTTCTCATTACCAACTAAATAGTCAGTGCTTTACTTGCTTTCTAGATTTCTGAAACCAGATTCTCACAAATATTTCATGACTTCATTGATATCTAATTCATGACAACTTCCTTGTCTTCCTGAATAAGAACATAAGCTTTCTACTGATCTGTTTCCAGTAGCTTTACTGATACCTAATACTATTTCTCCTACTAGCTATTGGACCTATTTTTTAATTGAATCTATTATATACTTTTTCTTCATGAAATTTCTCAATGGCTCCCTGTACCTCTCTACCTCTCTACCTCTCTCTCTCTCTCTCTCTCTCTCTCTCTCTCTCTCTCACACACAGTGCTAGGAATCAAACACTGGGAACTCACACATACTAGGCAAACATTCTACCACTGAGAATTCTACATCTCCAGCCTCTCCATGCCTCTTTTCTGTATAGAACATATAATACTCTGTCCTTAACATAGCCTTAAACTTCATTCTCAATATGTGTCTTCTGATTCCATATTTGAGTTATTGTGAATAGTACTGCAATAATCACGAGAGTTTTTTCTTTGGATACATATCAGGTAGTGGGATTGCTGGATTATATGATAGTTCTGATTTGAATTTTCTGAGAAACCCTCATATTTTTCTCCATAATGGGTGTACTACTTTACTTTGCCACCAACAGTGCATAAACATTTCTCTTTCTCCACATATTTTCTGATATTTGTTACTTTTGATCTTTTTAATAATATAAATTATTGCTGGGGTGAGGTAGTATCATGTTCCATTGTAAAAATAAATTAAATATTATTTATCATTTTCTGATATATATTTAGACTTGTTTTGCAAATTGGATCTATTCTAAAATATTTTTTCCAAAAGCCCTTCAATGGAAACACACTTTCATTTGATCTGAGTATTCACCTATGAATAAATATGTTGGGTCATAATGTAGTATGTATTTTTACTTTAATTAAAATTGCTTAACTGTTTACCCTAAATAGTCTAACTTTAATAGTTATAACAGTCTACTTTTCCAACAGTAATTCCTGTGAGTTCTAGTCCCTGACATTCTCATATGCATTAATATTTTTCAGTATTACATTTTAATTCTTTTGACAGGCATGTATTGTCTCTTTCTAGTTTTAAATTTCATGTTTCTCATGACTAATATTCCAATTTACATGGTTTTAGGCCACGTGAAACAATTTATAGTTTTTTTTTAAATTTTAGTGTTTTTGTCTTTTTTTAAAATTTTTTTGCCTATTCCAAGATCACAAAAACATTACCCTTTTTTTCTAGAAATATTATTAGCAATTGTTTTTTACATCTAGATTCAACATTTATTTTTAATTAATTTGGGATTCTGTCATTACTAGGATCATAATATTCATTTTTTTCATATAAAGTATTAGTTACTTAAGATTCATTTATTACCACTGTGCACCTGTGGATATTTCTGAACACTCAGTTCTGTTCCCTTGACTTATTTGTTTAGCATTGCACTTGCACTAACACTATATTATCTTAAAGAACTGTGACTTTTAAATACTTTTTTTAAAGAGAGAGAGAGAGAGAGAGAGAGAGAGAGAGAGAGAGAGAGACAGAGAGAAATTTTAATATTTATTTTTTAGTTTTCTGCGGACACAACATTTTTGTTTGTATGTAGTGCTGAGGATCCAACCCAGGCCTCATGCGTGCCAGGCAAGCGCGCTACTGCTTGAGACACATCCCCAGTCCCTTAAATTCTTTTAAGAAATCCAGAGTACCTTTACACATCTGCCAAGATATTGTGATGTAATGGCTCTCTTGATGAACAATTTGGGAAAAAATGGCATATTTACAATATTGAATCTCTCATCCATGAACATGGCAAAGCTATCCATTTTCTTAGCCACACCTGTATTTTCTCAAAATTTTACAGTTCTCAATAGAGGTATCTTAAACAGTCGTCTAAGCATTCTAACTTAAAGATATTGATCTTAAATGATGTCTTCAGTTTGATTTGCTTGGAATTCTGGTAAATAGAATTTCAATTGAGCTCCTTTTAAAATGTCCTTTTTAGACAATATTTAAGGATATTTGTTTTCTTGTATGTAGTTTCCACCTGCATCATACAGATTTTGCTATTGGTTTTCATTTTACTTCAATTAAAAAAATTGTCTAATTTGCATTTTGAATCATTATTTGGTACCTGAGTTATTTAAAAGTATCTTGCTTAATTTCTTATCAGTTGAAGGTTTCCAATTTTCTTTAATTTTTATTTTACTTTATTTAACTTTAAAAATTGTTCTAATTAGTTATATATTATAGTCGAATGCATTGTGATGCATTATGTGCAAATGGAGCACAATTTCCCATTCTTCTGGCTGTACATGGTTTATTTTATTTTTTTAACTTTTAATTTGTCATTAACATGTACTAAGAACACATATCAATGAGGTTCACTGTGAGATTTCTAGACATTCATACAGTGTGCACTGGCCAAATCTATTCTCCTTACCCAACATCCTCCACATACATGCTCTTCCCAGATCCTAACAATCACAATTCAACATTCAAATTTCCTTTTTCTTAGCTTTCAAAACTTACTTGGTACCTATCTGTCTGTGTCTGGCTTACTTCACTCTACCTAATGTCTTCTAGTTCCATCCATTTTGCTGCAAAAGGGCTTCTTTATGGCTGAATAACATACTATTATGTATAAATATTATATTTTTTATCCATTCACCTATTAGTATCCAGGCTGATTCCATATCTTTGCCTTTATAAATAGTCAATACAATAAACATGAGTGTGCAGGGAGCCTGTTGTTCTTGATTTGTAGTCAAATTCCTGTTAAGTCAGAGAACACTCTGCTTCTGTCCTTTAGAATTTTTTGAGATTGCTTTATGGCCCAGGAGGTGGCAAATTTTGTTATGTATGTGCATGTAAATTAGGTCAATTCTGATAATTAAGCTCTTCAAGTCTATATTGTTACATATATGCATGATCTCTTGTCCATTTATTTTAGAAAAAGCTAGATTAAAACTCATCTATTTGACTAGTTGGGAAAAGCTTCCCCACTTCTTCTAAGACCTGGAGTTCAACAAGGGTGTCCACTGTCACTGCTTTTATTAAGTGTGGTACTGGAGGTTATAGCCAGAGCAATTAAGCTAGTTGAAAGAAATAGGCATGTAAGTAGGAAGCGGAAAAAGTCAAATTATCTCTGTTTGCAGATGATATGATTCTATATATAGAATAACCCAGACTCCACCAACAGACTATTAGAATTGATAAATGAGTACAATAAAGTTGCGGGATACAAAATCAGCATACAAAAATAAGTTGCATTTTTAAATACCAATGATGAATTTGCTGAGAAAGAAGTCATGAAAGCAATCCCATTCACAATAACTACAAACAAAATAAATAAATAAAACCAAAAACCCTAGCAATAAATTTAACCAAGGAAATGAAAGACTTCTATAGTGAAAATTACAGAACACTATGAAAGAAATTTTTGAGCACACACATACACACATACGAATACACACAAAATGGAAAGACCTCACATGTTCGTGGATTGGAAGAATTAATATTATAATATTGTTAAAATATCCACTATCTAAAGTAATATACAGATTCAGTATAATTGCCATTAAAATTATATTCTTCACAGAATTATAAAAGAAAAAAATCTTAACATGTATATGGGATCATAAAAGGTCCCAAACAGCCAAAGAAATTTTTATTAAAAAAAAGATCAAAGCTAGAGGAAACCTGTTATTTGATTTTAAGACATGCTATAGAGCCACAGTCATCAAAAGAGCAGGGTATGGTCTTAAAACCAAACACAGCCTAATGGATCCAAATAGAGATCCAGGAAAGAAACCCATGCATCTACAGTTGACCAATTTTCATCAAAGAAGCAAAAATACACAATGAGAAAGGACAGCCTCTTCAATAAATTGTCCTAGGAAAATGGATATCCATTTATAAAAGATTGAAATTTGACCCCTCTCTGTACAAAAGTCAACACAGAATGGATCCAAGACCTAAGTGTAAGATCTGAACCTAAGAATTAACTAGGGTAAAACAGAGAGGAAGGATTTCAAGACATTGTTTCAGACAGCAGTTCTTGGGATGTAACCTCAAAAGCACAAGAAAATATAGCCAATCACAATTACAAAGAACTAAAAAGCTTCTGCACAGCAAGGGAAGCAATCAACAGTGAAGAAAAAACCTACAGAATGGGAGGGAATATTTGCTAACCATTCATCTGACAAAGGCTTAATATCCTGCACACATAAGAAATTCACAAACTTGCTGGGCATTTAAGCACGCTTGTAATCCTAGTGGCTTAGGGGGTTGAGGCAGAAGGATCATGAGTTCAAAGCCAGCCTCAGCAAAAGTGAGGCACTAAGCAACTAAGTGAGTACATGTCTCTAAATAAAATACAAAATAGGTCTGGGATGTAGCTCAGTGGTAGAATGCCCCTGAGTTCAATCCCCTGTACCCCTACCTGCCCCCAAAAAAAGAGGGGAAAAAGAAATATACAAACTTAACAAAAAATTAGCCATATTTTTAAAATGGGAAAATGATCTGAAGACATACAAAAAACAATGCTTGATCTCATTAGCCATCAGATAAATGCAAATCAAAACTGCAATGAAATATCATCTTGCTCCAATAAGAATTACTACTAAAAGAAAAAGCACTGGGGGCAGAGAGCCAGGAGTGTTGCTCAGTGCTAGGGTAGAAAAGTGGAAGGAACTGTAGGATATTAGGTGAAATGAAATAAGCCAGTCATGAAAAGACAAGGACTACATCTTTACTCTCATATATGAAAACTACAAAGATCAGGACTAGATCTTTTTTCTCTTACATGTGAAAGCTAAAAAAATGTTGGCCCAAGTATAAAATGGAGATTACTAGAGTTTGGGAAGGGCATGAGAAAGTAATAAAATCTGGAGTTTCTATCAATCACGTTGCCTACTGATAAAGCTTCCTGCCTTAGTAACTCTCAGTTTCTTCATATATTTTAATATGTTAGCAAAATTAAAATGACTCCCCCTGGCCTATCTCCTGCCCCCACAACCAGTTCCATCACAGCAAACTCTTGCCTAGTTTTGTCAAATGTGGGGGTTGAATTCCTACATTCACCAAAGAAATAGGTGCAGGCCACAGGCTGTGCCTCAGGGTTGGCTGCTGTCTGTGCAGCATTGATGGTGACTGCAAACACCTGCACCATACCATGAATGTGAAGGACCAAGTTAAATGTAGGAGTACTTTGTTTTATCCTGGGACTCGAGGCTGCCCTGATTTCCATCTGAGAACCGAGGTTTGTCACTGTGATATTTCACACAAGGTAGGGAGGAGGGTGGGGCAAATGTATTTAAATGAACACTCCATATAGAATCTAAAGCATGTGCTCCTGTGGGGAGCCAAGATATGCGGCAGGAGTACCTTGGATGTCTCTCAGATACCTACAATATGTCCAATTGCTGCATGACATATTTCTGATCTTAAGTTCACAACCTGAAGTTCAATTTAGTAGAGGCAAAAAGCTTCTTGGTCTTTCAAAATCAGCAAGATTATGCTCTGAGTCGCCTGGGGTCAGGGGGCATTTCTACCTTATCAGGTGCATCTTTGCTCTTACATTATACATTGCCTTCCAGAATGATCCCTTAAAGGGAACTTAATATTTATTTTTGAGTGGAGAATTTGGAAATCTTCCTCCATCTTTAATTCTTCTGATAGAAACAAAGAAGTCATGGGAGGGAGTTCTGAGTCCACTTTCCCTACAGGCTCAAGACTAGAGACTTCTCAGTCACTTTCTGTTTTCTTGGAACCTTGAATATCTTTAAGGTGCTTCACCAACAAGCCATTGTTGATCTGATCCATATTTTCCATCATCTTCTTGAGCATGTACAGCTCAGCTGTAAATCTCACCCCATTCTGTATGCAGCCTGCACAGCAGGCTCCTTAATACTGCACAAGAGGGTAAGCATTTACAAATATAGCATCTGTCCTCTCAAAATCAATCCATGTGCCTAAAGCTTACAGATCTGCTTGTGTAAACACAAGCAGTACTACCCACAACAGACAAGGGCTTTAACCACAACTGAGGGTTATTTATGTGGAATGTTTTAGCAAAAAGTACCGAAATAAAAAATAATTTCTGAATTTTTCTTGTGTGGTCTTTTGTATGCTTTCACAGGAAATAAAATCCACATGTTCACAAAACAAGTTTATAACTAGATGTATTTTCAATCAGGAAATGCACATCTACAACACATTGCAGGTCAAGAAACAACAAAAATAGGAAAGAGTCTCGCGTTTTTTAAAAAAAAAATTTATTTATTCTGACTCTCCCTGGACAACCAGAATATTCTATTTCTGAAACCATAGATCAGTTTTGCCTGTTTCTGAGCTTTGGATACATGGAATCATGTACTACATTCTCATTTATGACATATGCATTTGGCTCAACATCGTGAGATTCGTGTACATTTTTGCTGTAAGCATGGATTTTAGTTCTCATTTCAGTCTAATATTTAAATGTTTTTATTCCTGCATTGTAGCTGTACATAATAGTGAGTCTCATTTTGACATATTTATAAATGCTTATTCGATAGTGTGCTCTATTTTAATCTCAGTACTTTCCCTTTCCTCCTCTCTCTCTGGACCCCTTAATCTGCTCTCTTGGTCTTCCTTAGACTTATTTATTTTTTTAATTACATGAATATACCACAAGTTACCCATTCTGTATTTGGACATTTGTGTTTTCTGTACTTGGGGGTTATTGAGAAGAGCATTGGTGTGAAGACTTTAGTATGCTTTGTAAACATACGTACTCCAAGTTCTTGGACAGAATTTTGGAAACTCAAGAGTAGAATTTCTAAGTGGAAACTTCTACATATGATCAATCAGCTTTGGTAGATCCTGATAAATATTTGTTTTTAAAACCTGGATGGACAAGTCAATTGATAAATACAATTTTTATATTTCAACCAAATAATAATTTGGAAAAGTGGTTGCACACATTTCTTTTCCCTTAGATGTGCATGAGACTCCCTGGGGCTTTATGTTTTCAGGAATGCTTTGGTATGGTCCCTTTTTACATTTCTCTCATTCTGGGGGTATTCCTTTGTGTGCATTGTGCTTTTGATACTCATTTCCCTGATGACTACGGAGTGGAGACATGTCAAGGTGTTATGATCACTTGGATGTCTTCTGTTGTGACATTTATATTCAAGCTGTTTCCCCACTTTTAATTGGTCTCTCACCCTCATCTTATTCATTTCTGAAAGGTTTTTAAATTTTCAATGTATATTTGGCCATATTAATTCCCTTCCATGCCTTATCTGTGGTACTTTTTAAAAAAAAAAAATAGAAGTTCTTATTTAAAGTAGTACACATTTTTGTTTTATTGCCTAATAGCACATTCTGTACCATATTTATGATATCTCTGCTTATCTCCAATGCCATGACAATATTTCTCTTTTTTTCTAAAGACTTTGTTTTCCTTTTCTATTTAGATCCACAATGTGTCAAGAATTAATTTTTGTAAATGGTGTGAGATGGTAACACATTTTTTTTCCCTCTGGATTGATATCTAATTGGTTCAGCAATATTTATTGAAAAAAAAACCTTTCTTTTCCCCACAGCACAGCAGTATTATCTCACAATAAACAAGCTGGGTCTGTTTGTGAATCTTCTGTTTTGTTATACTAGTTTATTTCTTTGCTCTCAAACCAGTAATACACTACCTTATTTATTTTTGATTTATTGTATGCTTGATATTTGGTAGTTTAATTCTTCACCTTTGTTGTTCTCATTCATGCTTTGGGTAGTTTATGTTTCCCTATAAACTTTAAAGTCAGTTTGTTGGTTCCCATCAAAAAAAAATCTTGACAATATTTCATTCGTATTTTTTTAAAATCTAGCAGTCAACTTAGGAAGAGTTTACCACTTCATAATATGTGACAGGGCATTCTAAATATGCAGCACAAAAAATGGAGCATGGAAGAAGTATTGAGATAGGTGCTGATGGTGGTTATCATAGGCATGTGAGTCTTGAAACAACGTGTTCCTCTCTATCACCAGTGTAAGGCAGAACTTAGCACATGTGTTTAGTTTGCACCAGTTGCCTTTACTATCTGCACTCATGTCTGTAGTCTTGAAGATGTACTTGTGACTTTACTTATGGAAAAGCATAATTGGAGGGTCAGCAATTCACCAATCCTCCCCTCTATGTCCATGTCAATTATTATAGCACACTGATGCCTTCCACACATGAAACATGGTTCAGGAAGGCTATAGCCCCATAGTTACTCCAAAGAATATCAATCTTAATTCAGATTAGGGAGGATCCCCACCTTGGAGTGTATTAAAAAGTTATTTCTATTTTCTCTCTTTTTCCTTTGTGTTCCTTTATTTTTCCTGTTCATACAAGTTATTTCCCTCAATAAACAGATAATAATTTATGTTTTTAAAATATCAGTTTGACAGAGATTGAAAGTTGGACTCTATCTGAATCCCTGAATATTCTCTTATGCATTTATTTTGTTTTAACCAAGATGTTATATGCAATGTCATAAACAATAAAGCAGAAATCCTTGCCTTCCCTCCTGCTGTCCCCTCCTCTCATATGAATCACCCAATTATTATGCATTGTGTTTTCTAAAGGGCACACTGTGAATCATAAGCCCAACCTGTTCTCCAAAGCCCTTCATGAATTAATGTGTTTTCCCTCCCAAATCCTTATGCTCTGCAATTATTCAACAATAATAAAGCAACATTAATTTCCTTTTAAGTTTCTTAACTCAGATATCTCTACTTACTACTCCCAGGTCTCTGCATGTATAAGACACATGTATGTATCTTTTCAATGCCCATATCATATCTAAAACATACTATGTAGATAGTACCTTTCCAAGAGAAGGATCACTTTGGTTTCACTCTCTGCCATGAATTCAGCCCTGGCATTAATATGTCAGTCCCAAAGAGTCACAGAATCCAATATGGACTTATAAAATTTTTCCTGAGGATTTGAAGCAGGATTCAGAGATACTAGTCAATTTCAGCAGCTGCTAAAATTATGAAGTATTATGGAGCCTTAATAATAGAAGCTATTTATGCCAAGTAGAGAAAACCAGTTTAGATAGTGGGAATGGGAAGCTGAAAGAAGTCAGAGATGAGAGGCCAGGTGGCACTCAAGAAAGTGATACAGAAACTCCTGGTCCTAACTTTTTATTTGTTGGTTCAAATCCTTGGGACTTAATGTTTACCTTTTGATCCCTGGATTATGCATCTATCTCTCTGAGATATCCCCCAGATCCTTCCAATATATTCTTTCTCTCCTTTCTGTACATGTAATGCATGCTTTCCTGTTGCTTGCAGCGACAGTGTCTTAATAAATACATGCAAGACGATTCCTGAGAGATCGGACTGCTTCCTCTTCCTCACCCCCATGACTCCCTGTATTGTCCTTAGTGCTTATGAAGGAGAATAGGTTGGGGTACACATTACTCTGTAATTACTCTGTAATTCCTCTGCCTTCCTAGTTCATGAGTCTTCACTGTCTCCTCCCAAATACACTCAACACACTTATGCTAAAATTTAAATTTTAAGTGTTAATACTTCTGGAGAAATTATTTGACCCAGCTATCCCACTCCTCAGTTTATATCCAATGGTTTAAAAATCAGCATACTACAGTGATGCAGCCACTTCAATGTTTATAGCAGCTCCATATATAAGAACTAAGATGTGGAACCAACCTAGATGTTCTTCAACAGATTAATGGATGAAAAATTATGGTATATATACACAATGGAGTATTACTCAGCCATATAGAAGAATGGCTTTATGATATTTGCAAGTTAGTGGATGGACCTGGAGACTATCATGCTAAGTGAAATAAGCCAGTCCCAAAAAACCAAAGGTCTAATGTTTTAGCTGATATGTGGAAGCTAACCCACAATAAATGAGTAGAGGAGAATAGATATTCAGTAAATTCGACAAAGGGCAATGAAGGGAAGGGAGGGGGAATAGGAAAGGGAAAGACAATAGAATGAATCTGAAAAATCTGAAGTGATTTTCCTTTGTTCTTATAAGAATACATCATAGTGAATCCCACCATGAGGTGCATCCATAAGAATGAGGTCCTTAGTCAGATAAGATATATTCCATGATTTTAAATTTATATCAAAATGAAATCTACTGTACTGTTTAACTAAAAAGAACCAACAAAAAACAAAACAGGAATCTGCAGAAGGTGCTGATAAATACAAAGCAGTAAGTCACTGTTATTATAATTCATGTACTGATAATTCTTCATATTTATATTGGATTATAGATATGTACACAGCATCCCACATGGTTTTTAGATCAACCCTGATGTGAATTGTTTTCAGACTGTGTTCTTTTCTCTTCTTTCCAGTGTTTGCCTCATGATACTTAATGTACTGGTTTGGAGGTGAGGTGACCCCCAAGATCATATGTGAGACAATGTAAGAAGGTTCTGAGAAAAAAATGATTGGGATTTAAGATTTTTAATCCAATGAGTGAGTTAATCCCTTGATAGGGATTAGCTAAGTGGTAACTGAAGTGGTAGGGTGTGGCTGGAGGAGGTGGGAATTGCTAGTGTGGCTTTGGGGTATATATTTGTATCTGCCAAGTGGAAATCTCTCTCTGCTTACTGATCATGATGTGAGCTGCTTCCCTACATCACACTCTTTCTCCATGACATTCAGCCTCATCTTGAACCCCAAGGAATGGAGCCAGCTGTCCATGGACTGAGACCTCTGAAACAGTGAGTCCCTAAATAAACTTTTTCTCCATAAAAGTTGTTCTGGCCAGGTCTTTAAGTCACAGCAGCAAAAAAAAAAAAAAAAAAAACTAACTAAAACACTTAATATATGGAGATCAGAGTGTGGTCAGTGTTGGAACTGCTGGAAACTCAACTATTATACCTATTTAACGTAAGGACATTGCTACAAGAGAAATTAAGTGACAGGTCCTCTGACATATACCTAGAAACCTGGACTCGATAGAATCTAACTGAAAGGCAGGTGCCACCTCTCCTGTCTTTAATATAAGATAGCCATGTTAGCAGCCTTGATACGTTGTCTTCTGTACCTGTACTAGAGACATACTTCTCAGTTCACAAGCTGAAGTCCTTGTGAATTGTTCAAGTGTGAAACACTTGTTCATCAAGTGTTTGTAGCATATGTCCTGGGGTAAACATTGTATCCAGAAGTGGGCATGTGGTCTTTGACAGATTCTGGGCAAATACACAGACATGACTTCTGAAAAGTGCACTCTGAGGGGAGCTAGAAGTCCCGTCCCTTTAGAACGTCTCTGCAGCTCCCTTCCAGCTATGTGCTCACTATTGCTGATGGACACTGGAATTTATTAATGTTGTGAAACCAATTCCCTTGTGATGTAGTTATTTTGTATGTAAGGGACACAGGGCAGGAATTAATATAAAGAGTACTGGTCTTCAATTGTGTGCTTTATTACCACTTCCTTGACTTTGTGGCTTGGGCCAAGTTACTTTGGAGTTGCGGTTTCAAGTCTCAGTAAGTAGGTGTGGCAGGCCCAGTGGGGCCCTGTTCCTGGTAAATGGACACTACTCAATCCATTCTTCAGTCAGAGCCTCCATGACACTGTGGCTTTCTCCAGGTATTGCAGCAATTTCTCTGCTCCAAAATGAAACAAAACAAACAAACAAAAACAAATTGTGTAGGAATCAATTGCAGAACAGCTTCCCCAGAAGTGATTGTCTTCTGGTATCATATTCAGCAAAATGTTAATTTTTGATACTGAAAAGTGCATACATGTGTTTGAGTCAAATTTTTCTCCCTAGTACAACAATTTAAAATCATGGAATATATTTTATCCTACTAAGTCCCCATTTACTGTGGGACTTTTCAGAGACTTAGGCATATTAATACACCAAGTGAACTCACCAAAGGAAGCTACAGATCAAATGTTCCACTACACACTGGAATTGGGGAAAGGCAGGCATGGCTTGTCTATGATGTTCTCTTAGAACATCCTTCCTTAAAAGGTTGTCTGGAAAATGTTAGTCAAACCTGCAATTTTTTTTCTCCTAAAACTATCTCATGAGGATGCTGTCATTTCATCTGAAAAGTTTGGGAAAAATTATAGAAACCGATAATAATTTTGTATGTGTGAGCTTCTCAAAAGAGAGACTCCCTAGAAAAGACTTTCCTAGGAAAGGTCTCCAAGAGTCACAGAATTAAAGTACTTATTACAGTCTTAGAGAATCATTACCTTAATGTTTTACTTGCAAGAGATTATTGAAAAGCATATCAACTCTAGAAATGTTAAGCAACTTGATCAATTATTTAGTAGCTAGTAATTGATCCAAGGTAAAAATCCAGTTCCCAACATTGGAAATTCATTCAAATAAAAAGAAAAAAAATTGGATAAGTATTTGAGGATAATAAAGTTTATGAACAAAACTAGCTTCACTTGGAAAAACGTGACTTTAAAGGACATGGAGTAGAAATAAGTAGGGATAGACTTCTGAACTGATAGAAGTAAAATTTGAGGTCCAATAACATTAATCACATTATGTTATGAAGTTAGGATGAAAGGCAAGTGGGGGTCTACACAGGTTCATGATTCCCTCAACAAACCAAAAGAACAGCACTCACCAAGAATTTCAGGAGAACTTGAAAAAAAACAGGTTGGGGAGATAGTGAGTAACAGCAAAATTTCTCAATGAAAATAAGGAAAGAGATGGTGTGAGTCCACAGACACACAGATGGATGACTGAATATCAGCACTTGGTGAAATAGACAATTTATTACAGCATCTTACATAATCCTCACCATTATCTCATACTATAGATCACTTCATGATCCCTGACAAGGACAATCAGAATCAACTGGTAATGTTTTAGAAACACACATTTCCAGGCCCTTTCCCAGAATTTCTGGATTAGAAGCTGGAGTTAAGACTCAATGGTGGCCTGGGGCACTACCCAGTCTCTCCAGGTCATTGCAATACATTCCAATGTCTGCTATCCTTGCATGTGTCCATCTTAAAGATGAAAAAAATAATGGTTAAGGAATTTCATTAATCCCCCATAAAGTTGCTCAGCTTGAACATGGTAAAAGGCTTTTAGACTCATATTACTTCCACATGAATCCCCATGCTCTGATCTGATATATTACCCTTCTGATATAAAATATTACCTAATTTAATATACTCAATATAATATATCTGATAAACCTGATATAATGTACCTGATATAATATACCCTTCTGATATAATATACCCTTCTGATATAATATATCAGAACTGATATAATACCTACACTGTTCTTTTGTACTTCTGGCTTTCTCAGAGCATTGGCTGCTGGCTCAGACAAATAAGGTATTAAGCTAGGAACTGAATTCTCCCAGGAAGGGAACAAGGAACAAGGTAATAAAGGCTACACACCAGGCCATAGAAAGAAGCAGCTGCAGAATCTATTCACCTCCATGTAATCAGCTCACCAAGGGGGAGCGCTCAGCAATGCAATTGGGGTGAAAGCCCAGTCTTTCCCTGCCGGTTTTATGAACCACTTTGGCAGGCTAACAGCAGCACATTATATGTAATTGCCGGTTTACTCTACCTTGTCTGCCTTTTATTTTCACAAGGAATCCTGGTTATTCAGTGGAATTAGCAAAGGAATCCATTAAGTGCTGGCTGCAAAGACTGCACAGTATTTATTTCAGTAATAAAAAGTCTAATTTTGCAATAACATGGCAATCTTTGGGAAGTGCAGGCTGATGGAATCCAAGTCTGGCAAAATGAGCCTCTTTTGGTAGTGCTTGTTATTATGGTGCTTGTGAGAAGGGAGAAGGAGAAAGAGGGCGGGGGGCTTGTTTGCCAAGTAAACACTTTTACAAAACAAAACAAATTTTCTTCGACAGTATCCTAAAATGAGAAAAATAAGGAAACTGCCATCATGCTCGGAGAGCAGAAACAGCAGGGGCTGAGCTTTTAATTAATGTAGGCTGAGGGTAACTAACTGTGTGCAGAGGCAAGGATGTGTCCTTGGCAAATGTGCAGACTAGCTTGCCACCTGGTCCTATTCCTCCCTTCCTGAAACATCAGCAAATGCCTGGTGCCATCAACATGCCTGTGATCTCTCAGCACCGTGTAGGATTCAGTGAAAACCACCCTTCATTTGGCAACTCAGAATATTAGAGCTTGAAAAGAACTTAGAACTCATCTCTGACAAGCCCCTTATCTTACAGGGAACTAAAAGAAATGTGAGTTATCAAAGACTGCAGCAGGACTGTATATCATGTTTTAGTGTCTTTTCCTTTTCTTTCCCCACAGTTTCTTTATAGTACAGAGGTAACAGCTCTAGATCACATTAGAGTTGAACCATGAATTCAGAATTCCTTATTGCAGAAGTAGAAATCCCCTTGGTACTTATTGATTAGGACAGCAGTTGCTTCTTTCTTGATCTGAAAGATGTTTTAAAATTCAAATTTCTTGAGAAAATCAGCTGTGCATTTCCAGTCTGCCCACTCTGGACTAAAGACAACTTATTTTTCTCATCCTATACTCCTCTAAAGACATTCCTCACACTCTTGCAACCCTTTATTTCTTAAACCATGGTTCTGGGTACTGGAGAATTTAATAAGCTTGCAGCAAAGCCTTGGTTCTGACAGCAGGAAAATTAGACTGACTGATCTGGTGTGACTGCACATATAACTAACACCCCACTTAACCCTCCAATTCTAGGATCTCTGAGAAGCTCCTCCATTCTACACATACATTCCCATTAAGACACAAATCACAAATTGCTATCAATGCTAGTGGGCTTCATGATATTTATCCAGAAATTACTATCTGCTGTCTAAATGGGAAAAAAATAAACATTGCAAAGCACCTCACATGATAATCGAAACACAAATATAGATAAAAATGATTTCTAGTTAGGATTATTTCTTCTGCCTTTTCTCAAAAATTTCTGAATTTCCTTCCTTTCCTAAAGAACAACACTGATTCTTGTACTTTTGTTTAGACAAATGAAGAGTAGATTCCTATGATAGTAGCATGATTATATATTAGCCCACTTATACAATTTATATTAAAATTATTACACAAGGGCTGGGGGTGTGGCTCAGCGGTAGAGTGCTTGCTTCGCATGTGCGAGACCCTGGGTTCAATCCTCAGCACCACATACAGAAATAAACAAGTGAAATAAAGGTGTTGTGTCCAACTACAACTAAAAAATAAATATTAAAAAGTTATTACACCAAAATTAACATAGACTTTAGCTTGTAACCATGAAGGTGAATGACTAATTTGTAATTTCTGTATTTTATGAAGGACAATGTTCCTATTCTCACATGCACTGAGTAAGGTAACATGAGTTTTGCTTCTGAGGTCTTCTGTCCAGATTATAGTCCTTTGTGGTCATTAGTAATCATGAGTTCATTAGTAAATGAATAAGTGTTTGAAATTCATAATTATGAACTCATCCAAGTTTAGTCCATAGTCCAGTTCATAAATGTCTCTGATAAAGAACACATTCCAAATTTTAAAAGTTACTTTGATTATTCTTGTTTCTTTGCTGTTGCCTACATCTTCCACATCCCAACCCTTTAATTCCCTCCTTCCCTTTTGACCTGCCCTGCTACCATCAGTCAACTATCATGGCCTTCAATAAAATTTCTGAACTCGATCATGTATATTGATTCCCTAAATTCTATTCAGATCACTTACATATTGGCTGGCATAATGCATATTGTGTGAGTGCAGTGCTTCTAATAATTTGGTGCTATGAAAAAATAAACTCAAGTGTTGTATTTTATAAACAAGATTTGAGCCATGTAAGTGACATTTAATGAAAGACACACTAAGAAACATGATGTACATGTTCCTGGTAAACTAGTGTCCTTCTGACCCAATCTAACTCTCCTCCACGACACAATTGGAAATAAACATAATTGAGTCCCTTTTGTTATTGTCACTAAAATTATCCTTATTAATACTTCATATGGATTACAGGGGTTTTCTAAGAGATTATGACCCAAGAAAGTCTTTGCACCATATTTAGTAAATGCTAAGGAATAGCTGCTTTCTTTTTTTTTTTTAATTGAAACAAGACAAAAGTGCTTCATGGGTCAAAAGGATGGGCATAAGCTTTGTTTGGATATTTTGCAAATAATTCTGGAAAGAGAAGATCCTTGCAGTATATAAAACTTTTTGGATGAGATTAAGAAATCAATGATTTCTTTGGGAATGGAAGAAATGCAATTTTGGGTTAACAAATCTATTCATAATCTTTTATAAGATCTTGCTCTAATGTAACCACAACACAAAGTCTTTAAGAAAGTGTGAATTGTTTTAAGTTTCTGTGCTGTTCTGTTTTTCTCATTATTGTTCTGCAACAACCGTGCTCTTTAACTGTTCATCCTGCCACACACACAGCAACTTACTCATGTGTAAAGGTTAAAGCTGCATAATTATGATAGAAACATAAAAAAGCTACACAACCTGATGTGTTCAACACATAATATTGTAGAGAGTAAGGGAAGGTATACAGAGAAAATGAAACGAAAAAGATGGCTTTTCTTTGTTACTGGATAAAATCTATTGTTGCAAAAAAAATTTGAAGTTTGTAGTTTTGCATCTTAAATTGGCCATGTGCTATCAAGTGGGATAAAAGCAAATCTCTCCCTAGGACAAAAAAAAAGAAGCTTTGTTTCTCAGACATGCAGCTACCAAATCTGTAAGGACGACTTGGGTAATACCTGTGATAGTTTTAACCCACCACCATGGTTGTGCAGATCCTAGGTAACAAAGGAGCATCCAAATGATCTGCTTTAGAATCTACTTTTGGAAAGGTACTCATTACATACACAATAGGCATCAAGTAATGCTGGTTGAATAAAATTCACTTTATCTGATGAATAATTATGTTAGAGGGGCACAGTTTTGTTGATTTGAACTGAATATATATATATATATATATATATATATATATATATATATATATATTTGGAGTGTTCCTGGAAATTCATGAAATCTTAGAAAGGAGTTCACTCCCAATGAAAGAGGAATTGGTTCTGGAAGATGTAACTTGACAGAAAGAGAGCATAGATAGTAAGTGGGTGGAAAAACTCCTGTAGAGCAAAAGTTTTAATTGCTATAATCACCTTTCTTACAAATAAACACAAAATAAGTGCCTTGAGTGTGACCTATGCATTTAACTGAAAGATGACTCTAATGAGAAGCTTAGCACTTATGTCATGTATTTGTATGCTAGATTCTACTTTTGTTTTTTAATGTAAGGAGGCTTTAATGCCACAGTCTCAGATGATTTTTATAAGCATGGTTTAAGTAGCATTTCATGGAATAATAGATAATTCCCTTGATGGAAACTGAATGATAATTCTCAAAACTTTGGTGTGATATTTATTGATATCTTATAATTAGTCCAAATTGAGAGAGAAGAGAAGGAAAGAACCTTTAACCTCAATGTCTATTCTGTTAGTACTTCAGCAAATCTTATGATTTATTTAATATGAAACACTTATACCACGTGGAACACCCAATAAGCCCTCCATGAATGCCTAATATTCTCAGTGAGGAAATTGGTACCAACAAAATATAAAATCGAGGCCTAAAGTCTGTCTCTTCTGAACTCTCATTCAGAATGTCTTTTCTGTGCTAATTCTTGAACTGGAAAATCACAGTTAATAGCATCCATAAGGCCTGAAGAGAAAATTCTCATGAGTCCTGGTCACAAACCATGTTTGTCAGCATCTCTGCTTGTTTTTGTTCAAATGTGTATGACTTTTCTCCCTGACTTAAGGCACAGAAATCTGTATCCTTTTAGAAGTTATGTGCCTCCTCTGAAAGCTGAAGATCTAAGGTTTCTTGTAGATGCCTTGGGCTTCAGAATGTTTTTTGGAACACTTTCACATTTATAGAGCTTTCACCCAGGCTTGTGTGTGTGGACATAACTGAGTAAAGGATACTGTTGATGAAGACAATAATGACGCTATAGTAACCCATATATGTTTCAGTCCCTGTACCAGATAGCATAGCCGCCAAAGTAATTCTATTATTGCTCTTAAAATGGAGCCCACAATGCAGAGAGATTATGTAGGTGCATGTCAGAATCCAGATCTAAACCCGGGTATGATTGATTCAATTATATGATCTTATTCATTATAAAATATTCCCAACCACAGAAGCAATCAAAGAAATTATCCTCATCCCAAGTCCAGTTGCATCGATTGATATTTCTTCACAAATTCTCTTTCTGGCACTCTTTCTCCCCAAAAGTGAGAGATGTTCTTATTTATGAGTCATAATTTCCTTGAGAGCTACAGGAAATGTTGTTATTGGTTTTATGAGGTGGGAAAATAGAGAAAAGCATGATTAGGGTCACTGATGAGGTCTATGGTTGAATTATCCTAATTCCCATTTAATTTCTTAGTCTAAATGGATTCTTGCAAATGACTACATATACCACATTTAAAATATGTAATGCACATCAAAAACACTATTAGCTATTTAAATTTTATTTTACTTCTAAATTATACTAGTCTCAAAGTTATTAATAAATCCCCATTCATTTTCCTATCTTAAGCAGGCTGAATAATATGTGGCTACAGAGAACATAAAAGTGTAAAGAATACTCAGTCAACGTTGATATGAAGCCATGAGAGCAGAAATAAAATATTTAACTTTTATTTGTAATAGTGGAAATAATATAAAACCCACTGGATTTCCCAATAAGATCCAGTTATACTGAAAATCCAACAAATTACTAGAGGCCTGGAATTCTTCACGTTTCAGAAATCTTACTAGATTAACTTTGTTAGTCAAATTCTTTCTTTGGTATTAGTTTTTAAATGTAAGTCTATTCACTGATGTATACATGTTGGCTCTACTGGAGGGCTCGAAAGTGTGGGTGAATGGTCACTATCCCTGATTAATCACACCTGGATGGATTTCTGGCTGAACAAAATCCTAGGTTCCTCTCAGCAAGAAACTCTGACATTAAATGTAACTAAAAATGGCATTTTTAAATATTAACATTGAAAGCCACACTAAAACATTAAATATTCGACCCTAAGAAGATAGAAGTTGGAATATTGCTGGGGTTTGAATGATGACATTTACTTTTGATTTTATTGTTTTCTCATTATACTCAGCATTGTTTACAGAGACTCAGAGTGAAACTATGAACAATTCAAATTCACTGGAAGAGTAAACAAAAAAATAATACTGAGACATATATTATTATTATTATATGATTTGATATGTATTTCATGTAATTTACATTATAATTTGATATGCATTTCATGTAATTTACATTTCATGTAATTTAATTATTATTTTTAAAGTTCTTACCCTTCTAAGAACTTTACATGGATTATCTCTTAATCCCTACAACAACTCCAGAGGGTGGTATCATTAGTGTTCTCATTTTGTAGATCAGAAAACCAAGAGTTGGCAAGGTTTAAATGATTCATCCAAGATCACCCAACTAGTTCATTTTAGTTAAGCCAGAACTTCATGTTTCCATACTTCCAAAATGAGTGCTGCCACTATTCTATCCTGTGTGGCTATTCATTCTGTAGAATGAGCCCAAACCTTTATTTTAAAGAGATCCACCAGATTTCCATGGAAGACAGACACACAGAATCACTCTATTTCCAAAGAAATTAATTCCAATGAAATAAACATAAGAAATTCAAGTCCCAATGTAATATTTAGAAAAAAGTTATATGCAGAAAGAAAAGCTTTCGGTATAATAGCTGCCTTGGTCTTCACTGTCCTGTGCTCCATGCCTGGCTCCAATATTATCTTAAATTCACATTTCACTATACTGAATATGCCCAGTTTGAAGTACATGTCCCTTTGCACAGAGCTACCATTATTTTTTCTTCTGCTCTTCCTCTGCTGAATTCCAAGATTGTGTGATATTTTGTAACTTGCTTCCTGAGTAAACTGGAAATGTAAATTAAGAAAGAAAACCCCAAATCTCAAAACCTTAAGTTTTTAACTTGGCGCACCTCCTCCCTCCCCCCTCTTTCTCGCCCCCCTTTACTTTTTTCCATGCTTCCTTCTCTGTATTACAAGACATTGTTTTCACCTCCAATCCTTTCTAGGTCCCAGAGACTTTCATATTTAAAAGCAGGAAGTGAGAAAAAGGCAGGGTGGAAAGAAAGAGAACATTTCCCTATTCAGTCTCCACTAGTATAAACAGAGATAAAGTGTAGTAGCTTACTTTCATCATAGCCACTGCCTCTTTAAGGCAAAAATAATGAATTTGACAGATCTTTCTCACTCCACTACTTCTATGAGAGGTTGCTTAGCAACCACAGGACATTGGAGAGAGGGCGATGTTAGAGCAGGTTGCAGAAAGAAGGAACTATAATTAATTCTGCAGATGTTAAATATGATCCATCCATCCCTTCTTTTCTTTCATGGTATCTATTGGTCATCTCAAATGGCAAATCCTACTGCCACCCAGAACTGGGGAGTTACTAGTCCATCCTTTACCCTCCAAGCCAATGATCTGACCCAGCTAAAGGAAAGGTATCTTTCACCCAGAGAACATTACGCTTAAAAATAACAATGGCCTATTTGAATTTTATGCTTCTGATCTGTCTCACATTTTTAGGTGAGAAAATAAAGAACTAAGAGAAAAACAAAATATTTCAACAGTTGCATTAGCTGATTTTTATTTTGCACATATTGTTTTGCAATAGGATTTTGGATATATTCTGTTGCTCATGAGATGGGTTTGACCTTATTAGAAACAGATTCCATGAGTATTTGAGCCCATTTTTATGAGCTTCAAGTCTCTTGAGAGCTTACTACCACGAGGTTCTCTTATTATTGTCTTATACATTTAATGCTACATGTACACAGAAATTCTTATTAACCTTTATATGACTGATTTGATGATTTCAAAGAATTCTGCTTTCTAGTCCTGGACATAGACACTCAACTTTTTAAAATAACTAAAAGATCAGAAAGCTTGAGAGATCAACTTTACTTCCTAAGATATATAGTGGCCAGTGACAGCAAATATTTTATTGTGTATTTGACTATGTGCCTAGATCAGAGGTAATAATGAAGTATTTTTATTTAGTTCGCATAGCACCTCTTTTAAAATAAGTGCTGTTATTGGCCACTATAAGGAAGATGAAACCCAGGTTTACTGTCTAGCTTAAGATCACAATAACTTCAGTCATGAAAGCAGAGATGGAGCTTAAATCTACCCACCCCAAGAAGCCAAGCTGGGAACCCCAATGCCTTTGTTAAATGTTACAGGCTCCAAAACTGTTTGTCAAATAAAGCAGCTAAAAAGTAAGCAAAGGAGGGAAGGAAGACTGGAGAAAGGAAGGAAGTAAAAGGAAAATAAAAGAAAAATATTCTATTAAAATATTCTTGTATAAAAAGAACAAACAAAAAAAAGTGACAAAAACATGCTCTCTCCTTTAATAGGTGCCAGAGGAAAAACCTCATTCACTTCCGCATGAATGAATTAACACAAATGTTAAAACGTAAGGTGTTTATAGTCTGGGGAAAGCATTAGTGTTTTGCAAGCAGACAGACCTGAATTCAGATCTAAGATCTACATATTCCTCACTCTGCACGTGGGCTATGTCTCTTAACCTGTCTAAAAATGAGATCCATAAAATGGACCTAGTAACACCAGGCTTGTTATGAGATATTGAGCTTATCTAGTAAAATTGCTATATGTAAAAGGCACTTAAAAAATATTGGCTAAGATGTTTCGAAAAAAAAAATGAAACAAATGTGAATAAATGAGAATCTATGAAAAATAAATAAGAAGAATAAATAATCTCTATTGGTAGTGCAATAAATCCCACAGCACTGTTCATTACTGATTTCCATGGTTCCCTAATCACGTGCACTTATTTCATTTTTCAAAAATAAAACTATACTGACATATTCTCCCAATCCAAAAATTGTTCCACCTCTGAACACAGCAACACGGTGGGTGTCTTAATGCCACACTTTCTGTGGGCAGCATGCTGTGCTTACACTCTGTGTTCATCTCAGGTGCAGACAGAGCATGGCTTCTGTCCTTCACTGAGAGTTGTAAACAGAGTGAGAGGGTACCTGTGAGAGGAAATATGACAAAGCAAACAATGAAACTGTTTGGCGGAGTTTGGAGAGGAAGTACATACTTCTGGCTAGGAATTCAGGTTAAAATTCCCCCAAAGAAATAAAATACAAGGGCCAATGGGGGTATAGCCCAGAGGTAGAGCTCTTGCCTAGCATGTGTGTGGCCCTGGGTTCAATCCCAGTGCTGCAAGAACAAAGGAAGAAAATATGAACTCAGCCATTGAGCCGGCATTCCTAGGTTTCTTTTGTTGAATCCTATGAACAAATTTTTACTTGGGGGACTCCCCCTCTTCCATCTCAGCCCTTGTTTTCTAGTTCTGCTGACTCCTTCTGGTGTTAGTTGAGCACCTGGCAAGATGTGGGCCAGTCAACAGCATCCATACCCCTGGTCATATAGCGTCCCCAACAAGACAACCAGGCCTTTGACCCCACCAAGAAGCTTCCATTCCTGGACTTGTCCACGAGTTTTAATTATTTTGGTGTATATGTATCTTGCCTACCTGTTTTTGTTGATTTTATTTTGTATTTGTGGGCAGTGAAACAGTTTGTATTGCTGACTGATGAAATTTTGAAGAGGAGCTAAAATTTCAGCAGATGGAGAATTTGGAGAGGGCCATAAAAAACAGTGTGAAAACTATAAACACATACACTGGCTGGGGGAAAGCGCTGAGGAGGTAGGGAGCCCAAGGAAGTTCATCACCCTGCTGTCCTGATCATCGCCACTGTCCATGTTCCTGTCCTCTAGTGAGGGAGAATTTTTTTTTCATTAGCATCACCAAGCTAATTGACTTCCATTGCCTTGTAGTTTAGGCTCAGGGACTTTTTTGACCACCTTGGGGAATTTGGCCTTGGTTTTCCATATGGTTTCCATCCTTTCCTCTGTAGTTGTCTAGACCCCAATGAAGAAGAGAATGCATTTAAGTGTCAGCACATAAAAAGGCTGATGTAGGCCTATCAAGCAACCCATTAAAGATGATTAGACGTGATAAATCCTTTTTTTTTTTTTAGACACTTCTACCTGCTGAACCTAAAAAGAGTGGTAAAGAGATTTGCTGGACGGGATTCATCACCCACCAAATGTCTCTCAGGAACAGAGGAAGAATATCACATACTGTTGGAAAGTACACTGGGATTCTGCTCTTTTCTTATCCAGAGACTTCCTGTTGCATGTTTGTTCTAGAGACTTTAATAAGTAGGTGAAGGAATGTGTATAGCATTTAATTACAGAGAGGAGTAACTCGGACTTCTTTCTCCCAAATGTCAGCTCACTGCCCATCAATCTACTCCACAGCATCAGTGGGAGGTTCTGGAAAGATTGCCATATTCAATGCCTGGAAATTGATGGAATCCTTTTCAGGCCCACTCATTAAAGACCTGGTCTGAACCCACCTGCTGCCTCCATACAGCTTTTCTACAACTCTGAATTCTCACAGCAAGATATGGGATTCTCTCTGTCCATGGTAGTGGTGATGGGTGAGGGTGATGTGTCACTACTAAGTCATTACTAATAACACAGTTCTTTGTAAAAAAAAGTTTATATTTCCTCAACTTCAATCAAATTTGAGTTTGCCCCCATAGAATCATTATTCTCACTCTTTTTTTGCTCTGTGCTTTCTTTACTGGAAGAAATGGAGGAGGGCTACTGTCAATGTGGTCAGACACTGCATATTGTCCTATCAGAAAATGCTCTCATTTATATATGGTGTATCTGAGATTTCACAGTTCTCACCTCTAGCCCTCTGAGTCTCAGCCCTCTTGTTCTGGTTTTCACATGACTTGCAAGAAGTGCTGGTCATTTTTCTTCTACTACTGGACTGACCCCTTCATGTTTACCTCTTCAATACTTCTAATGTGTAAACAAAACCATGTCACCCGATGGCTTGTCATCCTACAATTACTCAACAAAACATGGAGAAGAGAGTCCTCATCCTTCTCTTCTCATTACACTCATGACCTTCTCATTATCCTGTTTCCCACCAGCCTATCCTTTGGCCATTCCACATCAAACAACCCGACCTCATCCTTAGTCCCTGGATACAACACATACTTTGGGGTCTCAGGAACTTGACACTTAGCACTGCTCTGTCTGCCAAGAATGTTCACCACCCTCCACTCAGATACTCACATGACTCTCTCCCTTTGTAAAACTGTGTCCCCGCTCACAGGAAAACTCTTCAGCTTTCTTTCCTGATAATGCGATTTAAAATGGCACTTTCCCCACATTATACCTTTACTATCAGTTTTTAGTCAATGTGACCAGAAGAGCTGACAAGAACAACATAGAGGACGCATAGCCAGTTGACTCCAGAACTCTGGCAGAACGTCATGGCAGAAGGGTGTGGCAGTGAAAGCAGCTAAGGACATGACAAACAGGAAGCAGAGAGAGCTCTGCTCACCAGGATCAAATACAAACCTCCTTCAGCCATGTCCTCCCTGCCTGTAATTACCACCAGTTAATTTCTATCAATGGATTAAGACACTGATTAAGATAAGGTTCTCATAACCAAACCAATTCACCTCTGAACTTCCTTGCATTGTGTGTATGTGTGTATACAGACAGACACACACACACACACACTCACACACACACACACACACACACACACACACATATATATATATATATATATATATATATATATATGTATATATATGCACATATATATATGTATATGTATGAGATTTGGGGAGACACCTCATATGTAAATAATAATTATCATTTCACATTATTGGACTATTTATCTCGTTATCTCCCTCACAACTAGAATAAAAACTACATGAAGGCAAAGACTTTTAATAATCAATAATAAATTACAATACCTTGAATGATGATTGAGCAAAGTAAGCATACAATACATATTAGTGAACCAGATGAATAACCTACAGGATACTTTGTGCATTTCAAAGCCAAGAATGTGTTCAACCTGTAAAGGCCAAATTCTCTATGTAAAAAGATTCTGGCACCATCTATTTATAGTAAAAACAAATGCTAATACTTGAAGCATAATAGGCACTGTGTAAATACATATATATAAATTTGATATGCAATGATAAACTAATGCTCACAACTCCAAGGGGAAGGTATTATAATTGTCCTCATGTTGAATATTTGGAAGCTGAAGAATATGTAGTGCAAGATCTTGGCCAAGGTTAGGTAAATAGTAAATAGCAGAATCAAGATCTGTACCCCAGTAGGCTAGCTCCAGATTTTGTAATTTTAACTAGCAAACTGTTTATTTTGTCTTATATTATGAAACTATTTGGAATGGCTAATAAGACAGTGATTCTATCAATAGTACTTCTCCATCAAGTATCAACCATATAATTCTCTCTAATGTGTTTTATCAACCAAAGTAAGCTAAAATATTCTGAGCAAGCCCTAAGTCTTCTATAATCCACAGTACTTCACACATAAGACACACAGTGAGTATTGATCTATTATTTAAAATGCAGATGCCCTATAGGACTAAATCTTAATAGCTAGACTAAATTGCAATCAGTAGTTTCCGCCTTTATTAACTGCTGGTTGAGAAAAATGTGTTCAAAATCCAAAACTCAGCAATAAGCATCCAATTTTTATAAAGGAATAATGACTGTGTGTGTACAGAAAAGAAAATATTTATGTCAAATTTAGCCTCCTTTATAATTTTGCTCATGCAATTCCTGTCTTTTATATTCTTCTAAGTAAATACAAAATACAGCAACTTCTATCTTTCAAGACAATTGGATATGGAATCAGAGATTCTGACAGAGATGAGAAGCCTGTGGTTCCTTCACCCTTGTGCATTAGTTCAGGCTTCTTGGACTTTCTTTACTATCTGAATTTCCCTTTGAAAGCACCATGTCAAGCAGGAACATTATGTATATCCTTCAAAATCTATTTTGAGAAAGACTGACTTCTATAAAAAAATATTTGCAGTAACAAATATTCAATAAGCAGTATGGCTCTTTTGTGCTGGAATAATCCAAAATGATGACATAAATTGAATTAGTCTTTTAAAATAATGGTATGCACACTGTGTTCTTTGGCCTTTTCCATTCAGCATAGGCTATTTTATTTGAAAGCAGTTACAATGACATTTATTGGACAATTCAGAGGTCTGTTAGAGCTAAATTTAGCCCCTTTTACTATTTAAATGGAAGGGATAGAAATACTTCTTCTTAGGAGCTACTTAAAAACATTCCACTAAATTAACTTGCCATCCTTCTTCTGAGGGAAATTTTTATATTCTGTTTAGGAAGTTGTTAGTTAGACATCTGGAGATTTTAGCTAATCATGATTTGAAAATTTCGGCTGTGACCCCAGAAATCTTCCTCCAAATGTCTTGCTTTGATAGTTGTAAGACATCTGGTATAAGAGCTGGATCCGACAGCAAGGATTTTTCAGTCTTCTGGACTTCATCCTCATTTTCAGAACTAATGCTTTTCCCTCTTCAGCTTTCCTGTCTTTATTTTATTTTTCCTCTATTGACAACCTGAGTCTTTCACATACTTTTTCCCCCTTCCTCCCCTCACATTCTACTCTTTAAAATAGAATGAACTATATAAATAGTAAGTTGACTCAGAATCACCTGACTTAAATAAAACTAGACAATAATATGAAAAAAGAAAGTTTTCGGCCACTTGGTTGATGTTGGATATCAGGAAAAAAATCTTAGACTTGGAAAAATCTTTCAGACAGCTAAACCATACAAAGTGTAAGAAGATTGTAAAACATGTGCATGTGTGTTTATATGTATGTGTGTATAAACACACATTGCCTTCATGGGTGAGTAAAGTCTAGTCATACAGCACAACTTAGATAAGCATTGCACCTGGGGTCTTCTCTAAATGATGCCACCACAAATGTTTGATTGAGTCAATTTAGTGAGATAATCTGTCAAAGCAAGTATTTAGTACCTTGCAGATTAAAAAAAAATTGTGCTGATTGACTTAAGTTTTCCCTCTTATGTCCTGGTTGTTAGGTATCATATAGACGGGGGTCCCAGAGCAGCAAGGTAGAGTGCAGCCCATCCAGTATTTACAACAAAGCTCTTTAAATGCCAATTTCCTAAAATTCTGTACATTACCACAATAGTCTTAAACTAGTTTCCAATGAACCCTTTATTTTATATCATTGTTTGGAAAACCCCCTATGATGAAATGTACAAAACTTTAAGTTATAACTTAAAATACATTTATACTGATGAGGATGAATCTGGTCCCACTCTCCATTCTCTCAGCCTATGTGATCTATTGCCTGATAATATTTCAGAAGCATTATCCACATTCTCTGCTTCCTATTTTTCACCTCCCATTCATTCCTCTGCCAACTGACAACTAGTTTCTTCCCTCATCATCTCTCCAAGACTGCTCTCTCTTGGAGGTTAGCATAGTCTTTGGATTGTGGGGTGTGATGACTTTTTCTCACCTTTATCTGGTTTCCAGTCTACATAACTTGAGTCCTCAGAGCATCTTTTTTGGGAAACATGGAAACTGATTTTTATGGAACAATTCTCTTCCTCTTCTTATTCTCATTCTTTGCCCTCTCTCAGTATCTTCTACTATTTCTTTACCTGAAGCTGTTCCTTAAAAGTCAAATAAAAGGCAAATATCACATGGAATCACTTAGGGAAACAGAACAAGTGTAGTTTCCAGGGCTGGGTATGAGGTGCACAAAGGAATAGATACTGGTCAAAGTGTCCAAATGTTAGTTATAAGATGAATAAATCTTAAGGACATTACACATAGTAATGATAAATATAGTTAAAAGTAGTGTATGCTGGGCTGGGCATGGTGATGCACACCTGTAATGCCAGCCAATTTGGGAGTCTGAGGCTGGAGGATCACACATTGTGGGCCATCCTCAGCAATTTAGTGAGGCCCTAAGCAACTTAGTCAGAACCTATCTCAAAATAAAAATTAAAAACAATAATGTATACTGAAGATTTGAAAAAATAGCATAGGTCATAAATGTTCTGAATACAGAGGCGATAAAAGGTTAATGGTAGGAGGTGATGGGTATGCCACAACTTGATGGTAGAATCATTCATTAACCATTATGGTTACTCCTTAACATTAAATGTCTACCTTTAAAACATATGCAACTTTTTATTTGTTTTTCTCAATAAAATAAACAAACAAACAAATAACAGGTGTCAAAAGAAATTCCTGTTCTTTGATACCTTCTTTTCTTCATATAACACATGTTTTTCAATTGGCTATTCACCGCCATTTGCAGATGTGAAATCTTTGTGGATATGCTCGCTAATACAAATCCCTAAAAGATCTCTCCCTGAACAACAGTGGACATTTTGAACCGCCTGCCCAGCATCACTCCCTAGATATTTACGGACACATCCCATTCAACATGTTCCTCATGAAATTCTTTTCCTTTTCTTCTAGATCTGATCCCCCACCTACGAAAATCAAATGGATATCTATTCCTTATAATAATTATATTCTTAAGCATTAACACATACTAAACTATCCTTATGTTCTAATGGCTTTACATGCACCATCCTTTCCTCCTGTGACTACCCTTTGTAGTATGTACTACCATGATGATTCTTTTTAATGACACAGAGAAAAAATAAATAATTTTCTGAGCTCATACAGCTAGTAGCAAATTAGTAGACAGTCCTTGACTTTGAACCCAATATGGCTGAGCATTCTTAAATTTCATACATGAAGAAGGAAAATGCAGAAAGCAGTACAAAAAGGTATACATCTTAAACTAAATGTTGAAAAAAAATACCATTCACTGCAGTCTTTGCTTTTCTGCAGCCAAATTTAAACTTCTTTATTTAAACCTATGTTGATATATACAACATGAGTATTTAGCTTGAAATTAATGTCTTGTGATTTTTTTTGTTTCTTTTATTATTAAACCATCCCTTTGGTATTTTAGACAATAGGTTGGTTAAAGCTCTTATTGGTCTTCTGCTATGTACAGATCTCATATCTTCAAATACCTCTGAGCAGGCCAATTTTTCCTAAGAAGGCTGTAGAGAATTAGGAGACTTTGGAATGAAAGCCTTGTTGGAGTTTCCCCTGGTTGAGCCCAGGATACACACATACTTGGAGAGAAGAGTTAAGTATCAAGAGAGACTGTGTGCAGTGTGGCTACAAAATGAGGATAGGAGATGATAGAGCTCAGGCAGGGACTTCTGCCTCTTCCCTGTCTTAATCATTCCCAGATAGTGTAGGAACAAAGAACAAGCCCTGTCCCATGAAAGGAAGGAAAGCCATGCAACAGCATGTCTAGCTGACCTTCGATGCTAGTGGCCAAGGCACCCTGTTCTGAAATTACAGCCAATAGTTTGTCACCTGTATAATATAATGACTCTCTCTATAAAAGGTATGCCCTTGACCTCTGCATACTGTAAATCAGGTAACAAATCACGTGACTTTGCTTTTAATTTCTAAATGCTGCACTGTGAACTAGGTTGCAATGTACAAAGCTCTTTCATGAACCTCCTTTTGTTTGACTCCTCCAAGAATAATTGGCTTTTATCCTCAGAATCAGATGTTGTTTTTCTGGGTAGCTTTTTATGTTAACATTATGAATCTAGGATTTCCAAATTGATGGTTTAGTAGTGATTCTCTTATTAACTCTATTCTTATTGAGGGACAAAGGCAAAAGCAACTGCCTCATAATTTTTATAATTATTTTATTTTCTACTAAAATTTGTTATTATCCCCCCAAAAAGCATACTGATAAAAGTTCATTATTCCATTCCTTTCTCCCCATCGCTCAAAAAAAACAAACAATCAGGTTGAGATACTCAGCATGTTTCTCAGCTATACTTCATACTAGCAACATACTTATGGGCAAGTCTTCAGGTATTAACAAATAATCTTTACACTATGATGAAATTCTCTGTTTCTCATATCTTGTATTCAAAAGAAAACATCTATTTTGATAGATGACCTTACCTAGTTCTATTCTAGCTTTTGTCCATATGCAAACATATATATATATAATAATCAAAACATAAATGAGGCTTTCTTTAGCTTCTTTTCAGACAAATTGAAAATGGCCTATAGTTCTTGGGAATTTCCAGAATCAGAGGGAAAAATTTCTTTTTGGTTCCCAGGGAACTTCTAAATGGAGATTTATGGTATAACACTTTCTGGTTCTAAAGAGAGACTTAACAAAACCATGATTATTATTTCCTCCTCTCCTAGCTACATGATTTTATGATTAGTTAATACACTGTAATCTAGTTGTCCATCCCACATTGCTGGACATTTATATTCTTTTCACATTCTTTTCACTTGTTATTATAAGCAATACTGAAATACATCATTTTATGACTATAGCAGACATAACTTTGCTGATATGAATTAACCTTTAAATAAATCTTCAGAGATAGAATTACTGGATCAAAGGCTATAACCATCATTGCTGATTTTTATGTATTTTTATCAAAGCACTGTAATAATTCAAGTGTGGATTTTCACTATAGGAATAGTAGTGAGACTATCAGCAAATTTAAAAATGACTTGTATCTCTTAGGAATTCTCAGAAACATGGAACAAAGTTTATTTTCTTTTTGGTTCCTAGGGAATTTCTAAAAGGAGGTTTTTTTTAATATTGCAGTTGTGGGTTCTAAATGGATATTATGTTGAATAATGAAATGTGATTGACATCACATCATAGATTCAGTAGGATAAAAAATCAGAAATAGACAGTGTTGTTTTAATGCACCATAGACATAGACGAAGTATCATCTTGGATTCCCACAAATATAATTTATTTGCAAGAGAAAATCCAAATAAACACAAGTAAAAGGGTGGTTAAAGGCAAAGAGGAAGTGGAAGGAGCCAATAAAGCTATGTTAACTAGTGAGTGATGCTTTGAGAACCAGGGCCCAATCCCTCTGGGGATCTTCAGTGGCCTTATAAGATGCACTATGGAATTACTTGTCAGAGAAGTTAAAGAACTGGGTGTTTTTCTAAAAACTTAAATGAGGTTGCCTAACGTATGTCAGATCCTAGCATTTTTAGACTTCCCTGCTCTCCTGGCACTAGAGAAATTTGTCAAACATAGAAAAAAAAATTGTAGTGAGAAGCAAGCTATCAGTGTGGTCAAGAAATGTGCAATGAAGCTGTAAGTGATCTCAGAGGTGGATGAGTGGATGTGTAGCATCTGTTCCACCTGCAATAAGGGCCTCTTCCTAATAGTGTCGAGGCCAAAGGAAGAATGAAACTAAGAACCTGTGCCTTATCTCTATCAGTTTACTATGCTAAAAGCAGGCTGTGAGCATTGCACTGTGGTCAGAAGAGCTCTTATGTGATAGATGTGGTATAAACATACATGTATCAATTGAGCCAAAGACTTCAGAATACAAGATTCTGACTAAATTTTCAAGTTAAAGAAAAAGTAAGTTTAAAAATAAAATTTAAATTTCTTGTTTTGTTAACAATCATGTTTGAAAGTTTTTTTAAAAATCTGTTTTATTTAGAAATGTCCAGCAAATATGATTAAATAGTTGTTTGATGATTAGGACATTGTAAGGCATAGATCATCTGTCTGAGAGTCCCACAAACAAAAGATAGTAAAATATTTGGAGGTCCATGTCGAACATGAATTGATTCTAGGATATAAATTTTCCTCCTCAAGTCTTCATTTATTGAATTTTTTGTTAACTTTTCTTATAGGTTTTATTGATGTATGATCTATATATCACAAAATTTACCCTTTTAAGTATACATTTAACTTTTTAAAGTATTTTTCTGAGTTGAGCAAGTATCTCCATTATTTAAATTTACAGTGTTCTTATTACTCTTAAAATAAATCCCATGGATAGTCACTTCTTACTCTTAATACCCTCCACAAATAATCTACATTGTGTCACATGTATTGGCCTACATGGCTTGGTCTAATTTGGGCATTATTTTATAAGTGTAATCCTACAATATGTGAACTGTTGTGTATGGCTATTCTATCAAAAACTTATGCTGAGTAAGACATTTGTTATTGTTTTTTATCAGGTAAAATGTACAGGCATAATTGAGACTATGCCAGAAGTTGTACTATTCATATTCTAGCTCTTCTAGGTGTTTTTTTTCCTCCTCGGTTAGTGATACATGTAAATACTTAAAACGTGAATTATTCTCTGAGTAGGAATCTGAAGTTCAATAAGAAGGGTTGGGAAAAGTTATTTGAAAGAAATGGAATAGGTTTTTGAATAACAACTCAATTAAACTGAAAATTCTCAACATATTAATCAAAAATGATAACTCTGCCGGCAGAGGAGATATTGGTCAGAAAATAATTCAAGAAAAATCATAATCATAAAAAAAAGTTAGCTGTGTCTCTCCGAGCCCCACCAGGGCAAAGAGAAGTAGGTCACTAAATTTGAGGAGCATATTGCCATTTGAAAGACTATCCCTGCTGTGGAGATGGACATGTCAGGCTGTTTTTGTCTCACCCCACTAAGCCTAAAATCATCTAATTCGCTTTCCTTGCTCTAATTCCACACTAATCAAGAAAGTTTCTGATTATAATTTGGTTTCCCACATTGGTGTGCCTACAGAGTAAAAATGTGCTGGCCCTACTGATGTAAGGATTCCAGTTCACAGGATGATTATATTTCTTGTTGTAAATTAATAAATTAGCCTCCAGATCTGCATCATTCTCAGAAGGAGCTGATCTTGAGGTGATGTCACCCAAAATTAATTGTTTGCCCAGATTACTCATACCCACAGATGTCACTGTAAAACAGCTGCTTGGTGGGACTTCTCCAAGCATGGCTACAGAGTCCCACTCCCCAAACTGTAGGATCACCTTTCCCTGTTGAAGCATCTGCAGACTGTTGGTCTTTACCATTAGGCTGGAAACTCTTCCAGGGAAAACATTTTCTGTATAAATTTGAAAGTCAGATAGGGTGTGGTTGGAGAAGGTAGGTCACTGGGAAAATTGGGTTATATATTTTTGTCCTTGTTAAGGGGTTTTCTCTCTGTTTTCTTGTGTGGTGTCCTGAGCTGCTTTTCTTCTTCACACTCTTCGGCCATGAACATCTATCTCACCTGAGGCTCAGAGCAATGGAGCCAACCACCTATGAACTGAATCCTCTGAAGTAGTGAGTTCCAAAATAAACTTTTCCTCCTCTAAAGTTGCTCTTGTTGGGTCTTCTGGTCACTGCAGAAAAAAAAAACTGACTTAAACAGGTACATGTTCCTCATAGCCATCTATTTCAATACTTCTTTTATTGATGGTCCATGATCAAAGGAAAACATTTTGCAGTTGTTTCCCCCCTCTGAACACCATTTCTGAAGTCATTTGGAAGCCTGAATCAAAACCCATTTTCCAAACCTGAAAAGAGGAAAGGTTAGTTAAATAGCAAAAAGTAGACAGGCATGTATTAGCTTAGGGGAATGTTTGAGATCAGAGATCCTGAGATCTCTCTACTTAGGGTGAATTCTGGCCTGATTTATATATATGAATCTTAATAAGATAAATGAATTTCTCTTTTCTGGAGCAGCCCCTCTCATTTTCCCCTCTGCATACTGCAACTGATTGGTTTTTGGGGTTCTTGCTGTTTCTGCAGAGTGATGTCTGCGTACTTGAGTATTCTGCTCTCTGCAACCCATGCATCCCAATTTTTACTCCAACCATCATAATGTGTAAAATATTTCATTTGTTTGTCCTCAACACACTTTTCTTCATAACAGAATGGCCCCATGAAAGCACAACACTCACTTGCCCTCCCAGGGTTTTGGCTTAGGGTCCTGCTTGGGCGCCATTTATAAGTGGTTCACTATCTCCTCCTTCTCCCATCACTGGCGGTAACCCCCGCCTACTCTATACCCCACCTAACTTTGCATCCGTTATGTGGTCAGGCACAACCAGCTCTACATCCTGGTCCAGATTTGCCTGCACCCGCAGTCCTCACAGCACCACCATCCAGATAGTCTCATCTCTGGCCAAAGTCTGGCGCCTGTGCCCTGTGCGCCCGCTGCCCTAAGTGCATTTCTCTGTGCTCTGGTCTCCACATATGTAAAATGGGTCATTGGGGATATCTGCTTCAGAGAATCATTACAAGAATTAAATTAAATTGTTAAGTTCAATGACCACATAGTAGATTTTTGCACATTTTTAAACTTATTGTACTTGCTACTGGTTTGGTATGCCTCAACTGTCAACCTGCAATACTACTGTTTGGGTTGGATGTTGTCAAACAGTGATGGTGTTGAGTGTCTGTGCCACCTGCATAGAAGCCTCTTTTATTCATTCTCTGGAATTTCAACGGAAGCAAGATCATTGTGTGCAGACAGAACAACTGTCACTGTGCAACATTTCTGAAATATACTCTGGAGTCTGCTGATTAAAACTTTCTAACTTGATCTTGATCTCAGAAACCTTGTCCACTCTCCCAGATTCGGTGGGGTAACGAGAAGATCAAGTAATGGTTACATGTGTCAATTTCTAGGATTCCTTTCAACTCTTGAACTGTATGCATCATGTCTGTTCACAAACATCTATGCAATTGCTCTTCCTCTTACTGGTCAGTGGTCTTAGAGTAAGCTGAAGCTCTATGCAGGTAGCTGAGGTTGTTCCAGAGACTTAGATATTTGATGGTCTGATACTGCTGTGGGTAATGATGTTTCACACCTTTGGAATGCAAAGGTCCAAGGTTTTGGACTAGTTCTGTTTAAGCATCTTATTATACTATAATAAGATATATTGAGGTATTTTTGTTTAATCTGCTGTTATTATCACTGTCCTACCTTGTAGATCACATCAGAAGAAGGTGTGTCTAAAAAGTAATAATTACCATTGCATTCCCAAGATTTGTTTGCATCAATATTCTATAGGTCTGAAATGTAATAGATAGCTTACTTGGGCATCTTGCATGTAATCGGACAATGACTAAAAATAGAAATTTTCTGTCTTTCCATATTCCCACATATTTATTATAGTCTGTCAGCAGAGTTACCCCAGGTATAGCCTTAGGTATTAAAATTGGAAGAATGTCAGTTTTGCTAGATGTTTTCCAGATTCAATGTGATATAAAGTATTTTAAAATCTACAGTGATGATGCTTTGTGTAATTCTCTATTCAGTCTAAATTGAAGGAAATAACTACATTTCAGTCTTACATAGATAATTATCTTTTTGTGTTAACATAATTCAGACTTTTACACCTACCTTTACAATTTGGAATATTACTTTTGTATACCAAAAGTGAATTTCTTCAGGATTTTTAAAATTCAGAAAATGTTGGAACCCTCAATTAAATATATACAACTGCCACTCCATATCCCTTGGGTTCTGCATCCATAGATTCAACCTTTAGTAGGTCGAATATCTTGAGAAAAAAACTCTACATCTGTACTAAACAAAAACAGATCTTTATTTTGTCATTAGCCCCTAAACAATTTAAAATAACAACTATCTATGTGGAACTTACATTGTATTACTTCTTATAAGTGATCTCAAGATTACTTGAAGTTCCTATGAGGATGCATTCAGGTTATATGGAAATATTATATCATGTTATGTGAGGGACTTGAATGTTCTTGAATTTGTGTATCCATAAGGGATCCTGGAACAAATGCCCTATGCACACTTAAGGACAACTGTACAGCAGATGCCAAAACTGTTTTACTAGAAATATTTATTCCTATTATTCAGTTTATACAAGAGCAGTATATTTGTATCCTAATATGCTTAATTCTTACACTTGGTGAAACTAAATCATTCTGTAAAATTCACAAGAAATAAGAATTTATTCTTGGAAGAGTAATGAAATGGTAGTGAAAAGATGAGTCAGAAAGTTTTATCTCTTCATCCAAAGCATCTGTGTAGCTAGCATTTTCCAAACTCCTGCCAAGCTCATCTCAAATTCTGAGTCCTTCAGGAAATCTTTCTACATAAAGAAAATGATTTGGGGATAAAATTTTTCAATAATTCAGTTACTATATAAGAGAACAGTTTGTGTTTTGGTTTTCATTAGTAGCCTCTGTGAAGAGAACTGGAATATACCTGCTGTTCCAATATTTTCTTTTAAACATTGCAGCCTCAAAGTCTACGTTTGGTTAAGCATTGCCTTTCCCTAATAAAAACACAAGTCACTAGAGAAATCAAACACAGCCAACAATATCCTATGAAATAATTGCTTTTTAGTCAACTCACATTTATTGAGTGTTTATTACATGATAAGCACTGAGTTAGCTGGAGCTGGTACTCTTAGTTGATATGTGCATGCCTTTACCTGAAAACATCCTGATTTTGCTTTGGAAGAAGGATCCATCTGAAAGCTAAGATGTAGAAACTCACTGGTATAGTGACAGAACACGACTCATTTAATTCCAATTCATTTAACTATTTCAACAACCAGCAGTCCCACAGACTTACCTCCTGTCTCCCTCAGTGCATTTATAAATCATTTATATGCTGCTTCAGTTCTGTGTTTGGGGATTAAACTAAAAATCTATTTACCAAAATGATTAATATCCATGCCTACTCGGTGATATGTATAAAAAATTTATTTTTTTCAAATAACTTGTTTGCTTGAAAAATTGAGTATATTAAAGAGGGTGAAAAAAATTCTGCTTCATGTTATCTGTAATCTGTGACTTTCTGACGATGAAGGGCCCTTGACGAGCCCCAAGTTCACCCTCTTCATCCTATGTATTAGATATAAAGGGGCTGGCAGCTGGCAGCCATGGGCTGCTTTTATTTCCTTGAACAGAAGTTCCTCTGAGATGTAAAAATATTATTTTATTCTAGGATTACTCAATTCCTGGTTTTAGCTAAAAAGAAGGTGAAAAAAAAAACACTGTAGATCTCAAAATATAATGAAATGTGCTTCTTCCTTGAATTCAATTCATTAAAAAAAAACCATAATCAAAAGTCTCAGAAGTTCACAGTGTTAAAATGACTAACATCTATGCTGCTAAATAGTGTGTGTATGTGTGTGTGTGTGTGCGTGTGTGTGTGTGTGTGTGTGTGTGTGTGTCCCTGTGTTCAACTTTGTGGACTGACCGGGTTAACTTTTCTCTTTTTATAATGGATGTGGAATTCCGCAACTAAACAAACTTTGAGGATTTTTTTCTACTTTAATGAATGCATTATTTACCCAGGGTACTAAGTAGAAAAACAGTGGTTTTGGAATCTGAGTTCTGAGTTCCAACACTGACTCTGTATCATCCCAAGTAAGTCTGCAATCCTCTCTTTTTGGTGTAAACAGTGAAAGCCAATGGTCAAGATTTCCTAAGAACCTTTTCACCTTGGCCTCTCCAGGGCTGTGCTACCCAGACACCAAGACCTTATAATCTCAGAGACTTGTATTTATTTTCCTCTGTGTTCAAATATCAGTGAAGTTTTTCAAGTTGCTTGAAGAGCCAGTTCTCTGGGCAAGGAATTTTAACTTATTCCCATGCCACTAGGATACTGTTGCTAAATCATTTTTAAAATAAAATTTGGTGCTAATTTTTCTTGCACTTTAAAACTATTTTTTGTTTTGTTTTGAAAAACATACAAACCCCTTAACAATGCCTTCAAATTCACACAATATGATTCCTGTGTACCTTTCCTGTCTTGCTACTCAGAGTTTTCCATCTTTCCTCTCATAGCCCCACATATTTGAACCTGCTCAGCTTCCATTTTGATCCCAATGTGCCACCTTCTCCTTTGTCTTGAGAACCCTCTTGCTCTGTGTTTGGCCTGACTGACTTCTGCAAGTCACCCATAGTCCTGCATAGATGTTGCTTCAGGGGTTCATTTCCTGAACACCTCACTGGTGGTGGACAGAGCGATAGCTCATCTGGTATGCTCCTCCAGCTCCCTGTATTCCTGTATTCCTTAATGCAAATGCCACCTCAATTGATCCCCTTCTGATTTATTTTCTGAGTGCAGGATGTAGAATGGTTTCTCAGTGAACATTCATGGAATGAATGAATGAAAGATGGTAACAAATGGAAGGAGAAAGATGCCTATAGCATTTATTAGTTGAAAAGTTCTCTCTCTCCACTTCCCAATCAGCCAAGGTGCTCCCTAGTCTTATCTAGGCTGAAGTTCCACTTTTAGATCAATAGTGAGTGGTCAACAAAGACAATGGCATCATCTACAGAATGACTCAAGTTACCATATCAGGCACTGTCTCCGAACACTTGTATTCAATGGCTACTTATATTGTGTCATTCTTCTGCTGCAGGACTTCATGGTATCTCTATTTCCTACTATTTTTATTTTATAAATTCCTCTGATTGGCATAAATTACCTCCATGATCACCACACATACAGCCTATTAATACCAATCCCCTTTTCCTCTTCTGTTTCTATTATACCCTCTAAATATTGGGACATCAATCCCAATCCTATCCACTTGCAAGGAACATTGTGAACCAGCATTGTCAGATCATCTGAATTGAGCAGCATATCAGATTCACCAGCTGACATCATGAGAACCTCTTTGGGGTCTCAGGAGTTGCTCTGTCCAAATTCAGTCCACAAATATGTTTTGTAGTACTTATTTTTTTAAAATTATACATGGACACAATATCTTTATTTCATTTATTTATTTTTATGTGGTGCTGAGGATTGATCCCAGTGCCTCACATGTGTGAGGCAAGGCGCTCTGCCACTGAGCCACAACTCCAGGCCTTGAAATACTTATATTATACTTTTTAAAAATGTTTTTTCATTGTCAATGTCAGAAAAAAATAACAAGAGAGCACAAAACTAATGATTTAGGGGCATTTACTTAAAGATAGCTTGAGATCGGCCAATAGTGTAGGGCCAAAATTCCACAGAGCAAAAATCATTTGATGTTGATTTAATGGCCCAGGACCTCTCCAGATGCCAGCATCCTCACCTTGCCCCTATTACCTATGCATGTTACTTGTCTGGATTCCACAAGCATTTGAGTTTGAGTTTGAGTTTGAGACCTTAACAATTAACCACCAAACAAGGGACAGTGCTCACTACTAACTTCCCCACCATATGTTTATATTCCAACTGCTTTTATTTCTATTCACGTTTCTCAAGGATTATTAGTATCAAACTATTTCTCTGTCTTTCTTATACAGAACATCCACACATTCTTGGTGGCCCCTGAGATAACAGTGAGGTACATGTAGTCTGAGAATTTTAAAAAGCTTCAAACTATAGCTTCAGCAACATATGCTTCTTTGAAAATACTGGAATTCATAGAAGTGCCAACTGTTGGAATTTCAATTTTCTGTTATAAATCACCTTCTCTCTCTTTTATTTGATAGCTGAAAGCTGACACAAATAATTATTTCCTGTTAGATATTGAATAGAAAATCTTAGGAAATAGTGTTGAGACTCTCTGGGCGGGGGTGCAGACAGGAGAGGGGTAAGTAATGAAGGCTTTCCTGAGTAATAGCAATATCGTTATTCACATGGTATGACAATTATTCATTATTAGGTACATTCTCTCAAAACACACCACCGTTCTTATCTTTCTGTGCACAAGGTAGAGAATATCTCAAACTTCTTCCATAATATTAATGTTGCAAACTTCTTTCTGAATGCCACCTAGATTCAGCAGTAGACAGCAAACAAAGACTGGGTCAAGAGACACTGAAGAGGACAGAGAAGCCACAAAAACATCATTCAGAAGCAGGATTTAATTTATTTTGGGGTTATTTGGGGGGCACCCTGAATCAGAAATGTATGGGAACTGAGAAGTGAAAGACTTAATATACTGAAGTATTTTAAAACTATATTAAGACTCTGAAAATAGTCTGGGTTTCTCAAAAAATAGTGAATTTCCTGCCATAGCAGTGTTCTACACATAGGATGACTATTCATAGGTAAGAAGGTGCTGAAGCATCTAAGACCCTCTCAGGTTACTGATAGACTATGTATGGTCATGTAGGGCAAACTTATGTGTCAAACTCTAAAGTAAAAATCTGTTTATATTAATAGAAATATTATGGTAGTTTGTACTAGTTGTTAGAGTTATCAATCATCCCTAATTTTTCCTTTAAATTTTTTGAGTATCTTAAAATAAGCACATTTAATTTCTTAAATAGAAAAAAAATATATTAACAAATTTCAAAGAGACACCCACACTCCTTCCTCTCTGGGTTGCCTCAGGAAGCCAGCACTGCTATACTAACTGAGAAAAGCAAAACTTAAATTTGAATCTTTGCAACAGGTAAATATTGCATTAGAATAGATGAGGTACCTATTACAGCTTCAAACTAGATTTCAATTCCTCCCTCTCCATTAAGTATTCTTGGTTACCTTAAAAGGATAGCATCCCTGCCTCCAGAATTCCTATAGTCCATCCAATAGCTGCAACCTGTGAACTACTTATCACCTTGTCATCCACTCTTGTTTGTTTATACTTCCTATCCAGTTAGAGTGTGAACTTTTAAGTAACATGTCCCCTGGCAGCAATTAGTAGAGCACTTAATGGACGTGTAGGCATATGGTTTAAATGCCTCTAGTATACACATTGCTGCTTTTCAAAGATAACCATGTCTCTGCCAGGTTCACTTTTCTTCATCTTTATATTCATGGATTTTGTTAAAATATTAACTATAACTAAATGATAAATACATTTAAGTATATGCATAAAGTTACATATAGATTTAATAATTTATTTCCAAACATGAGGTATTTCATTTACCATTTCTAAGTAGTATGGATGTGTTTGTAAATGTGTCCCCAAAACATAGAGAAATAATAGCACAATAACCTCACACATAGATCAAAAGTTATTTCCACTGGTTTTTAGAATATAGCATATTTCTTTTTCATCTCATTTGCTTTTCTCAAGCTAAAATTCTCATTTTTGTTTTACATATATTTTCTTGTTCTGGCTATTCTTACTTTCATTGTCATTTTCCCTAAATGTGTGTGTGCATACACATGCATGTGTGAGCATGCGCACACACACACAAACACACACACACACACACACAAAAAAAAAAAACTAATAAAAAACTGAGAGGCTGGGGTGGTGGCTCAGTGATAGAGCACCTGCCTAGCATGTGCGAGGTACTAGGTTTAATTTTCAGGACCCATATAAGTAAATAAAATAAAGGTCCATTGACAACTAAAAAATATTACCAAAAAAAAGTAGAGACAAATTTCAAGTGTATAAAGGAGATGGGGGCTGATGACATTCTTACTATGTATCAATATAAATTTCCACTATGTGTAAAATCACAAATGTCAGAGGATATATTTTGTAAATTCATGCTTAGGAGCATAGTTATAGCCAAAGGACACTTAGAAATGTCACTAATTTAGTTTATATTAAAATATATTTTCCAAAAAAATACCTATATTTTAAATGGGTGGGTTTTATACTTGGCCATGTTAATGCCAATATTGGTCATTCTTGGTACACTTCCATTTTCAAAACCATATTCATCTCTGGATAAAATAAGGCAAGCCAATCAGCTTATCCAATTTTTTTCAAAGAAATAGCTTAGGATATGCTAGTGCAATTCAGTATAGCCAATTCTCATTTTCCCTCCCGGGAGCTAATAGAGAATAATGGACCAGTGTGAAGTACAAAAGCCTCATTCTCCTGCCTCAAAGCTGAACAAATTCCATTGTACCATTTACTGATTCCTCAGGGATCAGCCCAAGCAGGAACCTCACGTGAATCCGTGTGTTTACTGCTTTTTCTTCTGCTTCCTTCACACACAGATTTCTCCATGGAACACTCATTAGACAGATCACATTCACACAAATCTTTATCTTGGGCTAGTCGTTTAAGAAATAAAGTCTAAGACAGATTACCTTAAAATCAGAGGGAAAGAACTAAAGTATGCATCTTGATAATAAATATTTAAAAATAATATTCCTAGTAGATAAGAATGTTTGGGATAGTCTTAATGGAGAAGTAAGTGAGGTTTTAACTTTACAACAGTGGTGGATTCTTAATTGGAAGAATTTTTGCTTAATGGAAGACAGTTAGCCTATCTGGTGACATTTCTGGCTGCAATGTGTGGGAGTGGGGCAGGTGTTCATAGCATCTCATATTTAAGCAGCATGCTGCTAAATATTCTTCAACACACTGGACATTTTCGTATAACAAAAGATTATAGGGCCCAAAATATCAGTAGTGCCACTGCTGTGAGGTCAGTGAGCTTGTTCACTCTGTTGTGTGTAAAATTCTGAGATGTACTTGAGAAATGCAGTGCCTAATGTGCCTATACAGTCTTTTAGTCACATTGCTTTGGCCCTATTTCAAATCTAAAGTGTATTCACTTCTGTTTCCCTGACTTCATAGATTTTTGTTAAAGTCCTATAATTTGCAAGTCAAAATAATCAACCCAGACACAGGTTGGCATGCATTCAGAAAATAGTTAGAGGGGACATTTGATGGACCAAGTCAAATTTTTCTTTTGAGCAGATAATTGCCCCTTTCTTCTCTGCACCTGCTATGCCTAACTACATTCTTATGTCAGAAAAGGATTAACTCTTATCTAACTTAATTTGTATCATGTACCTGGAAAGGCAGTGTTTCAGGGTAGATTTTGTTTTGTTATATTATATTTTGTTTCTATTATTCTGGCACAATAAATTTAGAATTTTTGTTATAATTTATTTATGTGTTATATCATATTATATATTAGGTGTGGATATATAAATGAATATATAAGAATATACTAACTCATGCATATGTATTTATCAATTTCTATAATGGTAGCTATTAATATTAATATTTCCAAGGAATATGGGTCATTCCTCTTTTTGTGACTAGGGGAAGTAGAAATAAGTTTGAAATTACACTTTGTGACTCTAGAACTGGAGCAGCCTCTGTGTACAGCTTTGCTAATTGGGGATGTACTGTTATCCAGAAAGCAACAATGGATGTAAATTCTGCTACCTTACTTCTTGTCCAAGGCAATGCCCTGTCTCATTGTGTTTGAAATATATCACTCAGATCATCTGCAGTGCAGTTTGAAATTCAACTGACTCCCTTTTGTGCTGGTTTTGAACCCATCTGGTGCTCCAGTGCAATGGGTTTCCTTGGATTATTCAAATACAGCTGGAAGACGGGATGCCATCACAACAATGGTTAATGGCTTTCTCTTTGCTCCTGGTGGGTTTTACCCAGAATCTGGAAGAGGTCTTGCGTTTTGAAAGTGGGAAACTTCAGTGGCAGCTCAGGGAAATGTGCTCTATGATATTTTGGATTTATTTTGCTGAATAATAAACAGATTATTGAATATAATTCTTCACAGTAGATTTCATAATAGAGTTCCTTTAAGTTGCATTACACCAAGTACATTTACAATATAACTTAATTTTAAAAAGAAAAGGTACAGAACATTCCAGGAAACAGTTCTTTCCAGCATTAAAGTTACAAGTCATTGACAGAATTAGGAGAGACCTTATTGATCATAGCTTAGATTCTGACGTTTTATCTCTGAGATGTACTTGAGAAATGCAGTACCTAATAGTCCAGACTCCCTTGACCTCATCAAAACTCTGATTTGAAAGCCTCTGCTTTATAAAAAAGTGTTCACATACCTAGAGGGTTTTTTCCTGAGCTAATGATGACATTCCTGGGCAGAGCTTCTCTTCCTTTGGAAAATGTGCTCAGACAATCTTGACTCTGGGAATCACAGCTCTCTAGAGACTCTTTCACAACTCAGGAATCTGTTATTGGCCCCAATTCCAAAATCATCAGCCTTTATGGGGAGATAATCAATCAACCTGATGGTTCAATAAATGCTTGTTAAATTGCCTTGAACTGGGTTTGTTCACCCATCCATCCAACTATGCTAGCCTCTGGGGACCCATGGTGAAAACAGACAGAGGTGGATGTGGACCAGATGCTCTCTTGATGGGTCTTTGTGGCACAATTCTGATACAAAGACTGGGATGGCCTCAGCACACCAAAGCTCTTCCCCTGTCTGCTCTCTGAAGCTTGAAATTCTTTGCATAGTAATGGGCATCCTTGGGAGACAATAAGTTCTTTGGAAAACTAAGTGTTTAACCAGAATACAGAGTGAGCATTGGTTCAAATGTTAAGCTAAAGAACTGGGTCAGACTCCATTGTCCTGGATCTTGATGTTTGCCCTTCTACCTTATGCCCTTCTTAGTAACAGAACCAGAACTGCATGGTCTAGAAATTGGCCAGAAACTAGTCAGAGCCAAAGGAAAAATCTCTACCCTGACTCACATTTATGGATGCAAAGATTGGCTCATTGGCCCACGACACCCCAGCTGGGTTATTTTGTGCCCAGCCAGACTGCGGCATCCTAGGACTTTTAAATTGAAATATGAGGTTTCTCTGAACCTAGTCCTATCAGTGAACCTTCCCTTTCTCTTGCCCTAAGAAGAAAACAGACTTGCAAATCTGGCTCTGGAAGTAGAAAGAGCCTTGGTTCTAAAAACATCAATGTCCAGAAATGACTAAGGGTTACCAAGTGATTAAAAATATAGGTTTTAGAACCAGAATGCCTGGATTCAAATCCAAAGCTTTTTACTAAGACACCTTGATAAAATTATAAATCTTCCCTTTGCCACAGTATCAGCCTCAATAAAATAGGGATAACAATGTCTATCTCATAGGACTCTGGCAGATTAAATATGTCCTCCAATTGATTTCTCAAACTCTTTACTACTACTCCCGTGGAGAGCTGAGATCTATTTTCCCTCCTCTTAAATGTGAGAAGAGATGGTTTTACAATACAGAAAAAGCTATACTTTCTGGTTCAGACTTTAGGAGGCTGGCAGCTTCTAATTTCCATTTCTTGGAAGACTCCCTGTCATGTCCCTAAGCTACCTTGTATACTGACAAGACCTTGGGAAGGTACTGAAATTATGTGGAGACTTAGAGAGGCCAAGCTAAATCCAGCCTTCCAGTATTCCCACCAAAGCATTATGGGTGTTTTATGAACCACTCTGAATGTTCTAGTCCTGCTCAGCCTTAGCGACACACCAAAATCTAGTGACTTCTACAATGCCATATGGAGTACACATTCTGCCTGAAATCCTGGTCCATGTTCTCCTGAGGTATAATAAAACAGTTGTTGCTGTAAGCTACCAGGATGTCCAAAAGAGTTGTTAAAAGATTAAGTGAATTAAAATAGATGAAGCTCTTAAATAGTAGCCTGATAATAGTAATATTTCAGAAACTCATTATTATTATTATTACCCTGATTCTGGTCTCTCACAACTTCAATTATTCTGCTCATTACTCAATATTTCACCACCATGCTAGTCTTCTAATTAGTCCACTAATTTCCCTGCAATCTGCTTAGAACTGAGGTCCTGGCTTCAAGTGACTTTGAGCTTATACAATGTTTAAGATCCTTAACAACCTAGAGGTTCTGATCCCACATAGATAGCCCATTACACAAGACATACAAAGAGAAATACTTTTCCTTTTAGCCATTTTTTTTTCAGTACTGGTGATTGAATCCAGGGTCTCACACATGCTAGGTAAGTGCTCTACTGCTGAGCCACATCTGCAGCCCTGTTGGCTTTTTTTACAGCTCTAATTTTGTTAATATGTGCGAGAAATTGTGACTTTATAATAAAACCAAACACATAAGCAAATTCTTTATTCCCCCAAAGTTACATAGGTACAAATTCTGCCTTTTACTGTTTTTTTTTTAATTTTTCATTAGAATATTTTATGTAAGGAGCAGAAATGTCCATGTTAGAAAGAATATTAATGAAAAATCCACATTTCAGAGTCCTCTGGAGTACACAATAAAGGAAAGAGAAAGAAAAAGAAAAAAAAATTAACCCAAAGGACAATAGTAAGCTGAGAGAAGCCACGAGTTGTTCATGCAGGTGTAAGAAAACATAGTTCAGAAAGCATGTGCAAACATGTGTTATTAGCAAATCTCAGACACTATTTCTGGGCCCCAGCCTTGTTTGGAAAAAGGAGAAAGGAGGAAGGACCTTTTGTCCTCTATTTTTGGAGACTTCAGATGCCATCTGTTTCTGCAAATGTTTTGATAAAACGTTTTCCTAAAAAAGTGCATCATTAAAAAAAAAAAAAAAAAACTTTTGCCCTTTGTCCTTTCTAAATGCCTCTGAGAAAGTTGAGGGGAAGGTGTCTGGGTTGATTGATAAGGGACAAAATTCAAGGTGATTTTGGCTGGAGGACCAGCAGAAGATACAAATACATTTTCTTTCTGTGTTCACAGCCATTTGAACCCACAGGAAATGTTTATCCATGACAATAGACACAGAATACTCAGGTTCTCTGCTGGTGAGACTTCAGGCAACATGTTCCTTCATACAACTTGTGGAGTACATGATTCTGTCATCCTCCCAATTAACCCTACTACCTGTTTGCTGCATGTAAAAACCCTTTTATGGGGACAAGTCGTCTTTTAGAAGGAGATTCGTATTTGATATGAACAGCTGTCTAAAGACCATCATTTCCCCCATTCTTCTTTGCTAAAGAAGTCCCTCAGGCAGCCTTTGAGTCTGGAGGGAGGTGGTTTCATTGAGAGTTCCAAGTGTAGGGCTGACTGATGGGGCAGGAGGTATCACTCTCAAAATAGTGTTTGATCTAGGAATGGGAATTTCACTTGGTCCAGTGAGACTGAATGGAAGATCAATGACTTTATAATTGTGGGAATTATTTTTTAATTTCTAATTTCTAACTGCTTGATGTGAATAAAGAAGTAGGCCGGTCAAATCGTTAGAGAAAGTCACCTTTCCACAAGTGCATCCAGACAGAGCCTGGAGTCAATGCTGTGTGTAGTAGCAAAGAGAGACAGGCCCCTGATTATGCCACTGAGTTGTGGACATGGCTTGCCTGAATCCTGGCCTAATGCAAGACTTATAGTTAAAAATTCATTCCATAATCATTGAGGCTTTTCTGATATTTGTAACCCAAATTTGGCTGAATTGGAAAAGAAATAGTATTTCAATACTAAAAGAGCTGCTCTTTATTTCCTGCTATTAAATTTTAACATGGGGAAGAGAAAGCATAAGTTACACATATAGACCCAGGATGACAGAAGAGAGGACAGACAAAGAAGAACTGAAAGGCCACAGAACATAGAGACCAGCAGAGCTCAAAGAAAAAACCCTAATGAATCCACAGCTTCACCATGACCTGTTTTAAATTTAGCTAACTCTAGACTAGAGTTTGTTTGTTTTTTAATTCAAAATACTTGTAAAACTCCCTACCATGTATTAAGCCAATGGAAATGCAAAAATTAACAAGGTACACACTTTGAAATTTAGAAATTTATATTTAAATAGTCTATAATAATATTTAAAACTTTAGAAGCTCCTTCTAATTATACTGCCTCATTTAATTTTTAGAATTGCCCTATGGGCATGTACATATTTCACCGTGTTGTAGAATAAAATCAGAGGCTCAGTTCCCCATAGTCATATCCGAGCATGTCTTGAAGCTAAGGTTTCAATCCCAGTCTGATTGTATCCATCTTGCCTTGTTTCTCACACTGCACCATCCTCCTTAGAGAATACAAGATTCAGATACATCATCCCCAGTCACCCTAGGTATTGCAATCCTATTTTGTAGAGGAAATTTTTAGATAATACAGAGAGAATAGGATTTTCCTAAGGCCCAAAGCTCTGAATGACATAAGGATAGGGTTTGGTACTTTGGCAGGACAAAGCTGTTCATTTCTTGGGTGTCTGGAAGTGATGTAAAGTATATCTGCAGCCACGGAACAGAAAGAGAGAGAATAGCTCACAGTGAGAGTTAATTCATTAGGTCCAGATTCTGATGACTTAGCAGCCTGGAAAGGGACCAAAACAAACCCTTTGCTTCACAATGGTACCCCCTCTTTTCTAAGTGGAGGTGAAAGACACAATTTTGAATCATGATTTCTGAGTCGATCACATACTAAATATCATAGTGGGTCATTCATGATTTTTCCTTATATGGCTCTATTTATTGGTCAAGTTCCTGATGAAGGCTGATAATTGTCCATAGGACCTAAGCTACTAACAGCCCTAGATAGCCCCTTTCTATCTAGCTCATGCCAAACTTTCTATTCTGGTCAACTCTTTCTAGTATTATATTAAGTTCCCTAAATTTACCTCACTCTGAATTTCCTGAATTCATTATTTCTATTTATATGGTTGCCATGTTGTCTTTCCACCTTTTGGAAATGTAAACTCTTAATGGGCTTTCAGTTCCCATCTCTTGGAATCACAGTAGTTAGCCTGCTCCTGCACTTCCCTGTTGTCAATCTTATGGAAGTCCAGTTATGCTGTTCATATTTGTTTAAATTCCTCACCAGTCTGGATGATGCTAAAACATTGCCTCGTTCACTGGTATATTCCCAGTAGCTGATGTGACACGGGCATTAGTATTTTGTTGGATGAATGCTAAAATAATATGTAGGGTTCTCTAAATGTTTAGCACTCACCTCAGAAATAGCTTGGCTATCAGAAAGGAGAGTTTCCTGGACTTGATGATAGATGGGTTAGAACTCATATCATCCAGGAAATATTCTCTTATTAGATGTCTATTATTCAATGCATTATTTATATAATATTCATTTGCATCCACCTTATAAAGATGGCAAGTTGAATGCATGTACTTCTATTTGCCCCATTCCCCAAGGCCCACAAAGATGAAAGAAAGGTGCTATGGCATCAAACACCAAGGAATAAAAGGAAAGGAGATGTGGCCCCAAAACAAGATTTTGGAAACTGAAAGAAAATGGACAAGTGGAAACTGACAATAGAACCATAAAAAAATGAATTCTGTGCTTGAAGTAAGAAGACCAAGAAGAAAGCTCTTGTTGAGAGATGAATCCCTGAAAGGTCTAGGACTTGGGGAAAACAAATACTTCATAAGGGAGATGTAACATGCAACTAAGCAGGTTGTTCGCAGATCTCATTAGGAAGGAGCAAGACACCCAGGGACCTTACCTGATTTTGTACAGTCATTCTTCAACCTGGGCGGTGACTAGAGTTTATTCTCCAGAGTGAAATAGCAGCTATATTGAAGACTCTACACACATTTGAGTTGAGTAGTTTATACTAGAGAGAGAGAAAGAAAGAAGGAAAGAAAGAAAGAAAACAAGAAAAAGAGAGAGAGAGAGAGAGAGAGAGAGAGAGAGAGAGAGAGAGAGAGAGAAAAGATGATTCCCAGTGACTATTGAACTTGCCCATTCCAGGCCACTTTTTGTATCCTCCAAATATGAGACAGAAGCAGTTGTCATCTGAGGCATCTGTTCAACAGAGGTTAAGTGGCTGAAAGGTACTGGCAATAAAGATCCCTAATAAAATAGTCCCCCCAGGTGACATTGAAGACAAGAGCACAGTCAACAGCCCATTCAACTCTTTATTTCTTGTTCTTTAATATGAGAAAAAAAAACTGGTGGAACAAGGAATTTGAAGCAGGCATTATGGGATATGGGGAAAAAGGAAAACAAATAACTTTTCAATTTTAGGGTTTTTTTAATTTTACATAATACATTGTTCTATCATTGATATTGTTAGAAAGCCAAGTAGATGGTATCCATGAAATAGGAAAAGAAAGCTACACAAAGGAATATACAAAGAATATAAATGAGTGTTTGGGGATAAAAAATAGATTTAAAAATAATAAAATGTTCGGAACATGAAGTTAAAGTTAAATCTCTTGAAGAACAAAATGGAAAAAAGTGATGAAGAATAAAAGATAAAAAGACTGGGAAACTAAAGGTCAAATTCAAGAATTACACTGTAAAACAATATCTGGTCCAGAATAAAGAGACAAAAATATGGAGAAGAGATGTCATCGAGGACATGATTCAATTTTTTTTTCCTGAGAATTGAAGAACACGATCATTCAGATTGGGACTATTAAGCAGCCAGAATGTTGAAGAAAACTAAACCCTTCTCAAAGTGTGTTGCTGCAATTTGAAAACACCTGTTTTAAAAAGAACAGTGTTAAAGCTTTCAGATGGTGAGGGTTGTAATAATAATGGCTTAGTATTTATCTACAAAATAGCGACCTCAGAAGCAAAAACACTTTAGGAAAATATCTCCACAATGTTGAAGATTTTTTTTTTAGCCATATCACTGTATGTTGTATGTATGCCCACTTGATAAGATATTTTTGGTCACAACAAAAAAATACATGCCACACACTTTACTTAAGAAAGCTGTTGGAAAATATTAGTCAATATAAAGGAGAAAAACAAGAAGAAGGTAAACAAGAGATGGAAATTAGAGGATTTAGACAAATAGGAAGATTCCTTATGATGATATTTTCATATGGGATTCAACAGGGTTAGAGGGCCACTCTACAGATTGGAGGTGATTGTAAAGGAGATATTTCTTTAAAAAGATGAAATTGATAACATATATTTTGTTTGATGGCATTAAGAGAAGAATTAATGATAAATACTTAGAAAACTAAACAAGTGAGACAGACAAGAGGAAGAATGAAGATGAAAAGAAGGAAGAAGGAGTAAATTGGTAATTCCAGATAAAATCAACTCTGATACAGGAGGAAAATTAGCCAAGTAATAGGCTACATGTGTCAATTTGAACAGTTAAGAATAGTTTAAATTAATAAATGTTGACCTAGCAAATCTTTTCTTGAGACTGTGTTGGGAGGGTAGAGGACCCAAACTGTGGGGGCAGTGGTAGGAAGATGGGGTTGAATAAGAGCTACATAGTTACTTGTCGTTGTAAGAAGTCAAGAGCTAATTATGAAATCTCATAAAAAATACTAGGGATATAAGCTTGTTATTTAGAGATTTTGATGTAAATGCCATAGGAGGCAATCTAGAGACGAAAATGTTTGCCTCTGCAAAGCAGATAATAGAGGTGGCAGGAGAATATAACAGTTGTAAGACTATAATTATCAGGATAACACTAACTGCTGTAACAAGCAGACCCCAAACATATCCTAATGAAATTTTATGAATTACTTAACTGTCCAAGGACAGTGTTTCTGTATGGTACATATGGCTGTCTTCTATCTATTCAACCAGAGTAAAGAAACTCTATATTTCCCAAGGTTGCAGCTGAAGTTGTCACTAACCAAAAACTTTGTGGGCATGGGAGGTTATCAAAGGTACATACTTCTTCTGCTCAACTGCATTGATAGAGATCAGCCACACAGCCACTCCCAACAGTCACTGAGGCTGAACAGCCTGTCTTTCAAGGGAAAAACAGGAGGGTGCCAGCTCTGGTGAACAATTGCAATTCCTGGGCAATTTGTAAAACTATTTGACTCTTTAAGCACCTGTCCAGCTTGTGGTTATAACTGTGGTTTTTTTCTAAAGTGATAAAAGGAAAAATGCCAGTGGGAAGTCATTAAAATTTAACCATAGATTATGATAATATTATTGCCTGGCATTTTTAAAAAATCATTGAACTTCTTTGAAAATACAGAATGCTCTGGTCTGGCTTCACTTTGTCCCTGCTTCCTATAAGGGAAGGTCAAAAGTCCCTCCTAGCAAGGCAGATTTAAATTAAAGAACATTATTCTAAAATAATGGCAGAGAAGACGGCATTCTCCCTATTTTACAGAAGAAGCAACTGTATTTCTCAGAACTTAATGACAGTCTCAAAGTTGGTACCTCATTTGTTTCACTGATATTTGTTAAGTATTTACCAGTCACCACATATGAGAAGGTGATACAGCTTCGAGCCATCCAGACAAGTTCTTTGTTTGTGTGGAGCTTTAATCCTAGGAGGCTGGCCTCTCTGTGAAGACCCCAGTCCTATCTCCTGCTTTGGAGCTTGGGAGTTCCCAACAGTTCACTCTGCATCTCTCCAGCTAGTATACTTTTCACACATCATATCTCCTTTTTTGTGCTGAAATAAATTCCTTCAGCACACAATCAGATGGCTTGTCCTACGTATAGATTCAACCAAAGATGCAAATTCTCCTTGAAAAAATCTCTTTGGAAAATCATAACCAAAAATCATACCCCTTTCTCCATTCAAAGATTTTGAGGGATTCTTCAGACCAGTGTGGGAAGGAAGACATGGGCACATTCTCTCTATGGCACCCCATTCTTTTTCTCTGGCTGACACACACCTTTTCGGACCACCTCTGAGACTTGTTAGGCATGTTCTTCTATGCAAACAGACATGGAGCTGTCTTGTATCTTAAACTGCCATGTCTGTAGATAATCATCTGGCTACCTGTGAGCCAGCAATCATCTCTGCTTACTTCATTCAGGAAAACATCACCAACTGGAACCCTCTACTCACACTTAAATGACGTATGTTTAGTTGGTGCTTGGTTTAGTGATTGGGAATGTTTGCAAAAGACTCCTAAACTTGACTGGACATGAGATCAGTTACATAGAATGTGAAGATCCTAAAATGTGATCTTAAAGGGAAAGTTGTACAATTCTTTGTCCAAACTGGGATTCCAGGAGAGTGAGAGGTAATGCGAAAAATGAAGCTGAGAAAATAGGCATAAGTATCATTCTGTACAACAAGGATATAATCCTTCTATGTGGTATGTACATTGATAGAATATTATTCTGCCTGGAGAAAGGAATTTCTGACACATGCTATGACATGGATGAATCTTGAGGTCAGTATGCCAAATAAAATAAGTCAGGCACAAATGGACATCTGCTTCACATTTCCACTTAGATGTGGGATCTAGAAAAGACATATTCACTGAGTTAGAAAATAGAACAGTGGTTGCCAAGGGCTGATGGCAGAAGGGAATGGTAAGGGATTGTTAAAGGCATCAGAGTGAAGAATTCTGGAGATGGACAATGGTGAAGTTTGCACAACATTTTGAATGCACTGAGTACCACTGAACTTGCACTCAAAATGGTTTCAGCAATAAATTTTATGTTACATGTTTCACCACAATGAAAATTGATTGACATCCTTTTCTCTATTTGGTAAATGATAAAACTTAGGCCAGAGTATCTTTTACGCAAAACACATTATGATCCCAGTTGAGAGTCACTGAAGATGAGAAGCTCTTTGAGCACCCACTGCACCCTCTACATGAAGAGTCAATTGAGGATTAACTTTCTGCAAAGCTGGTCAGAGAACTCAGCACAACCTCCCATTGCCCTCCTCAATTTAGATTTGAGTACAGTCCAAACTTACACCAAGAGTTGTAGGCAGAGAATTTGGAACTAAGAGAGCAGCAACCTACTGGCTCCCCAGAAGCTGCTTGGGGTTTCCTTATCACACAGAGCGAGGCTGACTCTTCCTCACTGCAGGAGGCCCAAGAAGGCAAGAGGAAAAAGAGTAAAGTGACCACAGGGCAGATGACCCACTTCACCTGGGCTTCCAAAAGTGTGTCTGCCACCTCTCCATTAATGCCTCCTAAACTAGATGATCACAAAATAAGCCCCCCTACTCCACACCTAACAAGGAGGAAAAACATGAAGGGATTGAAGAGAGAATTGGAAGCAAGGATCCCCTCCAAGGAAAATAACTTCCAACCCTTGCTTTCCTGTGGCCTCACAGAGGCAGGAAACCTAGTCCTTCTAGCTAACAAATGATGCTGAGAAGCACTGCACTTTCCTCTTCACCTGGTGAATCATCATCTTCTGTGCACTTCAGGCTGTTTGCTGTGTCTGCTCCCAAGGCGGTCCATGTAGGAGAGACCATGCACGGGCACATTATCAATCAGGGGAGGTTATGGCCCTTGGATCCAAGTTGAGTCATTCAGGAAGGCTGCATCCTGCAAACCACTTTCCCTGCTTTCCCCTGCACTGTTACTGTACTGATTCAAATGTCTAAGATCCACCTACACGGGAGCTCCAACTTAAGAGCAAAGTCCTAAAAGAACATAAAATGTCAGTGGGCTTTGCCTCCTGTTCTCCACGACAGTCCATAGCATTTCACCCTGAGGCAGCCCCACATGCCTTTATTTGTGGAGCATTTATTAAGTCTCTGCATATGTCTAGAGTAGGGCCAGGTCCCTGCCACCTGGGAACCTCTATTTAATAGTACTCTATAGGCTGTGGAGCTGTTGGTGGCAGGGATGCTTCCTCTCAGGCCCCCTGGGCCTCGGGGAGAGGAGATTTTCAAGGAAATTAGGAGGGGAATGTGTTCTGAAAGACAGCACACAGTTAGCCTTGGCTGCAAACTGGGCATTTTATTGCATTTGTCTGATGGATAATCACAGATAAAGACTTTGTTTTTTATCTCCACAGCAGTAATAAGAAAAAAGCAGGAAGTCTCAAACTATCTTTTATTTCCTTTCTCTGCAGTTCTGGGAAAACATTGAAAGGCTCAGAAGAGTCTCTCTCTCTCTCAGTGTTGTGTTTCTGAACATCAAATCCAGTGTGCTGTGCTTTACTGATCTGCCATTGTTCTCCCCAACACCAGGACAGGAAGGAGCTGGGGAGGGAGTGTGAACTCTTCTTCCTAATGGATGGGGAAGACCGGAAATGCTGAAGGAATAACAAGGGAGGATCCAATGCTGAGTGTCAGGGAGAGATGAAGGGAAGAATTGCAAGAACTCCCCAACACTGCAGCCCCAGTGAATACAAGTGTTCAGAGCTGGACTTTATGCCTCAAGCATGGGAGCCTAAGGGCCCATGGCCCATGGTGGCCATATCTGTACTCTATTGTCCCTCATGATTGAACCATGCAACCCATTTCACCTTCAAACCTAAGAACTGACTTCAACCAAACAAACTAATAAAAAACACCATCCAGTGGGGAAGCAGAAGCAGAGTTTAGGGAGTTGGGTTGTACAAGATGAAGCTTCTCCCATCCTCGTTGCAGGTAACTTACTCTACTTCCTATTGAATCATTAGGAGTAGATGATGTCCACCAAGGACAGAAAGGTTACCGTCATTATAAATTGAAGACTATAGGTTAACTCTTACTTATCCTTATGAAGGATTCTGCCAAAGCCCAAAACCTCCAATACTTGAGAAGTCTTCTTTGTGAGAGCTTGTGCATGTACAGGGTGCACATGCACATGGCGCATGGGTGTGCAAAGCAGTGGGACATTGGAAGCCCACCCTTCCTGGTGTGTGATAATGTCCTGCAGCCCAAGTGTATGACCTTGGATTCACAGAGAGACCACACCATCCAAATGGGTACTGCAGGCAGAGTCAATTCATTTTCATGTTATTTTGCAAGATATTTTATATGTTTTCTTGTAAGTTTAACACTTTGAAATCTTAATTCTGTTTTATATTTCCTCATGTTTTAATATAACCTTCATGTTGTAACTTGCCCATGACTCATTTGGCTTTTAAAATTGTGTGTGTGTGTGTGTGTGTGTGTGTGTGTGTGTGTGTTGTGTGTGTGGCTGGGGCGGGGTGTGTGTGCACACACATGTACCCATGGGAAGCAGGACAACAGAAGGGTTGAAAAACAACCCCGTTAATGAAAGACCCCCGTTTCCCTGTCCAAGGAGAATCACACGAAACACTGGCTGCAAAAGCACGAGGGGGTTTATTGGGACACAGGCGCCTGCGGGTGCCCAGTAGAACCTCAGCCGGAGCCTTGGTGAACTGGCACACCGGGCTTGGGGATACAGAGATTTTTATAGGGTTTGGGACAGGTTTCGCGAGCGCGGGAAGCAACAGGTTTCTTATTGGTTTGTTTAAATCTAGCATATAGGCCACCTAGGGGGTACAGGTCTGCATTCTATTCTTTCTGTTCCTGCTTATCTGTTCTGGTTTATTCATTCATGCCTCAGGATGCGGGTGCTCTGTTCTTCAACCGGTTGTCCGGAAAGCATGCCTGGCGGAAAGCATGCCTGGCGCCTGAACCTGTTTATGGCCTGCCTGATATCTTGGTTTCATATCTTGGCCTTAGGTAACTGGGCTAACTGGGCTAGGGTCTTTCAGGGTCTTAAAGTAAAACAAATCCTATGTTGACAATTAAATTACACATTGTGTTTCACTCACCAGCCCTTTATTTTTATATTTTCAAATGGCATTGCATGTCCCCTTGCAATTAATTCTGTAGCTAGCCACTGGAACCACAGATACCAAACACATTTTGCAGCAGTAGTTAAAACCTGTGGAAAGAAAACAAACCTCTAAACTTGTCACCTCCTCTGTGATTTTGAATGACACATGTAAAAGCGTGATCCCTAGTGGTAATAAGCCAAATCTACAGTGTTTAATTAAGATGGAGCTCTTGGTGGGGATGGGAATGTGTTCAGACCACTCATGTTGCTATAGGAAGCTTTCTGGGAGAAAGCACACAGCTGGTCAACTTTACTTTTTCTCACTTAGCAATTACACAGGTTAGACTTCAAAGTTCCCCTATCATATTGAAGGCTAGAATTAGCCTAGGAGTTTGCAGAAAAGTATCTTCTTTTTCATGTAGCAACACTATGCACACATTACCTTTGGATGCTCACCAGATTTTCCCATGAAAACTGACTGGTATTATAATGGGCATTTCACTGTTTTTCTTCTTCCTGCATAATAGTAAACTCCCTTATTGGGGGAAGAAGTTTCCATGTGCCTGCTTTAGAGAAAGGGAGTTGAGGGACAGGCAGCAAGCACAGGCCAATTATGACTAGGATTTAAGCACATGTACTAAAACTGAATGGTTGGTATCTTCCTCTCTAGGAATCTGAATCTGAAATGAGTGAGGCAGTGACATAGAGTGGCAGTACATGCATGCCCAAAGGCAGTGTCCAGAAGCAGATGCAGTTGTGTTCTATGTATCTAGAATATTCAGCTCGAAATCCTGGCCATGTTATTTCACCCAACACTTTATCACTCCTTTCATTCCAGTTCTTTTATAAGTTTGCTCTTCCAGATGGTCAATGTTTTATAACATCTCAGTAATTTTAATATTTAGACAACCAAAGTTGGTTTCTTTTGCTCACAAACAAGAACCATAATGAGTGCTATTGTATTTCATCATTGGGAAACACCTTCTCACTGTATATTCCCATTAGGTCTGGTGCTATCTTCTGCAAATCTACATTCTTTTATTATGACAGGGAAAGTCTTTTTTTTTTTTTTTTTTTGCATGTTCACTTTATTTTTTGAAACTCTTAAAAATCCCTGTAGTGACACTTCTAAAAGGAAAGAAAATCTATTGAAAGTTGAATAACTAGAAGACAATTGCCTCAATATCTCCATTCACTTGGGGTGGGAGATGTGTGCTATTGTTATTATAACCTCGATGTAAGATAGGGACAGGCAGCAAAAATGGGTGATATTGAGAACCGAGTCAAAAATAATAACCTGAGATCTCTGTAAGTTGCAGACAGTTCCTGCACAGATTTCTGGACTTCACTGTGAACATCTTGGGATTTAGGGCAATGGCAAGTCTTTCTCACAGTCTTAGGAAAAAGTGTTGCTGACCTTATCATGCCTCCTAGCACCATGGAAAGAAGAACTGTGATGTCCTGAGCCCAGCTCACAGGGATAAGATGTCTCATTACTCCTCCTTGAACAGAACTTCTGCAAACTTTCAGTTCTTTAGTCAACCACCTTCACCTTTCTCCCACCTCCTTCATCTTCACAACTTTCTATCTCTCACAGCTAAAGGTATTGACAGGAAACATAGGGTGTTAGTCAGCTTTTGTGTCACTGTGACCAAAATACCCAAGAAGACCAACTTAGAGGAGGGAAAGTTTATCTGGGGCTCATGGATCCAGAAGGGCCTGTTCATAGATGGCCAACTCCATTGTTCTGGACACAAGTTGAAGCAACACATCATTGAGGAAGAGCTCAGTGCAGAACAAAGGATCAGCTCATGATGAAGCCAGGAAGCAGACAGAGAGAAGGTGGAAGGGGTGATAGTGAAGATGCACCCTTCTTTACATGCACCCAGCCACCCAGCTCCTCCATCCATGCCCCACGTGCCTACACTTACTGCCCAGAATATTGAAACTAGCATGGGCTGACTAGGTTACGGCTCTCACAATCATCATTTCACCTCTGAGTATTCCTGAATTAAAAGAAGCTTTTGGGGGACACCTCATATCCAAATCATAACAGATAGAAAAAGCAAATGATGACTATTTTTCTACCAATGTAGGCCTCAGATATTTCTCTGACTTTCTTTAAACTTTTCAGATTCATCTGGATTTGTAGATGACCTTGGAGAATGGTGGTCTACCTGAACCTATAATATCCCCCTTGACATAGTTCCACATGAAAGTCTTCTTCATAGCAAATAGAGTACAAATGAAGCACCAAATTATAGTTATACTTCTTGAAAATGTGGGAATTTAGAGATGCCATACACCAAGAGAGATTTTAGCCAGGAAAAAGTCCAATTCTGACCACTTAACAATCCTTAGTCCTATAAGATGCAAATTCAGTGTGGCTCATTCTAATTCAACAGGATATGCTCTCTATTTAAAATTGAATAAAATTGTACATATTTCTATCCAGAGAGACACATCTTTAATTCTCTTTATGCAAAAAAAAATTCACCTTGGAAATCAACAACATACAGAATAATCAAAGTAAAATCCATTTTGTGCACAATAATCTACTTACTGCCTCCAGAAAATGAACTTGAACATTGTGAGTTTTCTGATGTCTTATAACAAGGATAGGCTTTCAAATGCTTTTGTCAGTGAGAAAACAAGTGTAGCATAAGTTATTTGCCTGATCCTCAGATTACCAGTATTTCCTGTATTACCTCTTCCAATTCTATGAACAGGAAATGAACAGCTGCCAAACATCTCCCTTTGAATAGACAGTATATTAATTGCTTTTAAAATGAAATGTTTATTGGAGATAACCAGGACTCCTCTGTAAACTAGTGATCTATTTAAATAAAGCATTCTGAAGCAGCCAATTGTTCTACTGAATACGACCAACCTTTCTGTAGCAAGTTCTTATGATACAGGAATCAGAGACATAAACTGCTATGCCAGAATAAACCTTTATTTGAATCAGATAGATTCATTTGGAAAAAAAATTATGAACAAAAACAGGTGGTCATATAAGTATTAAAAAATACTAGGAATATTAATAGCAAGTGTTTGTTGGAAATTGAAGTATTAATCCAAAGAAAAACGAAAAGGAAGAGAGTAAAGATAAATAGCCCTTTAAGGGCTGGTCTGTAACCCTCTACTTCAATGTTCTAAACATACACAAAACATACACACACACATATCCGTAAGCAACACTGAGCCTTATGCTGGAGCTAATCATGATCTCGTGCACACATACATTGTATCCTAATTCAAGTAATGGCCTGGTGTTTTCTACATAATTTCCCACTTTTGTTATTATTAAGGAATAACTTATACATAATGAAGGAACTTCCAACATCAAGTTGGACGAGTGTTTAGAAATGTGTGCATGAAGGTATCCATCATCCAAATCAACACTTCCCTTGACCCTTTTTCAGTTTGCACTCTCCCTCACGTAGGCGGCTACTGCTTTTCTGATGATTTCTAATCATAGATGAGTTGTGCCTATTCATGAACTCTACATAAATGGAATCATATAGTATGTACTTGTGCGAGTTACCCAGTGAGTTCTGTTAGATTCACTCTAGAGCTCATTAGGGAGTTGCATTCCACAGTTTGTGAAGGGGAAAGGTTTTTGTTTGCTTTAATGCATACCATAAACTCATGTAGAGTAGATTGGCTTGACAGGCTTAAAAATGCAAATTCCCAGGCCTTGCCCACTGACATTGCAACTGAAATGTAGCTGAAGAGACCTACTCAGACCAACTGGAGCATACATCCTAGTGTGGGTCTCATGCAGGCTACTCAAGGAGAACACTCTAATAAGGTTCACTGCTGGGTTTCTCAATCACTCTGAGCAATGCCTTCACCATGTCACCACCTTCATCCCATCTAAGAAAATACAGTGACTCCTTGTTTACTGCTCATTGAATCAAGCCAAAGTACCTTTGTCTGACATATGAAGCTCTCCATCAAATAGTCCTGCTTTCTTGCCAGACAGCCCTTCCTATTTCTCAGCCAGGAGAACTTCCATGATCATCTGTCTCTTTATTGATGCCACTGCCCATGCAGCCTTCCACTGCAGAAGCACATGCTAAAATCCTACTGCACTTAAAAATGTATCAATGCTTGTTAAATTGAATAACAGCCACAGATTTATATCCAGTAGACTCTGTTTCGGTGGTGGGTGGATTTGTGAGTAATAGCCCAGTCTGTCAGTCATTGCAAATTCCTTCAGGTAGATTGATTAACTAGTGTTGTTAATTCTTCCCCCATGAAATGGTGATCTGTGATATTTCTCTGTTAAAAGAGAGAATATCTTTTTGCTCTTGCTCTTTGTTAAAATATTAGTATTCTAAGGTCTCCTGGGGATATTTGAAAACAAATTAGTTTCATTTCTTTTTACTTTTTTTAACCCTTCATATAGAATAAGAAAGACCTCTGAGTTCTGGATAAAATAAAAGCTGTAGAAAGACATCTCTAAAGGTAGGAGGAAGCATAAACTAGAGAAATGAGGCTGGGGAAAATAAAGGAGAACCTCAATTCATAGTTCCCATGTTCCATTATCTCCTTTGTGGCCCAGATGAAACAAGAATTGGTAGCAATCTTTCTTCTATTCATCCAGCACATAATTTTAAGTTCCTTCTAGCAGGTAACTTTTTAAACACGGAGACCATAGCTATGGGTGAAACAAAATCTCTTCTCTCAAACATCTCTGAAATAGGCACAGAGTATAAAGCAAGCTAAGGGGAAATGGAGTATTATGGAAATACCGGAAGCTCTCAGTGACAGGGTATTTCAACAGATCTGAAGGTGGGGAAGAAGCCATGCAACTATCTACAGAAGAGAATTTCAGGCGGAAGAAAGAACTGCAAAAGCCTTGAGATGAAATCTTCTTCATGTGTCTGAGGAACAATAAGGAAGAGGACAGGAAAGTATTGGGGTATTACAACACAAAGGACTGGAGCCTTAGGATTTATGGGCCATTATAAGAACTTTTAACTTAAAAATGACTGACATAAAGTCAAAGGAAATAGCTACTATTTGGAAAACAAAGAATTACAATCTGATTACACTAAATTAGGTCATCTATGCATAGGAGAGGGAAACGTGAGTCAGAAAGATATTTTATAGATTTCTTCAAAAGTTGTTTTCAGAGGCAATTCATTGGCTGGCAAAAATCTAAAAATCACAAACTCATTTTGATTGGTTAGTTAATTAGAGTTTTTTCTAGATGAGTATGTTGGCTCCCAGGTGAACACTGACTTCATTGTTTGCCCAAGTCTATAGGGACATTGTGTAGTTCCACCTTTAGCTTGTGTGAGCACGATCCTGACAATTTCCCCACTCCACTTTGAAAAGGCTTTGTCTTTGCTATTTTATTTGGTTATACAGAGCTCTGGCACTTACTCTGAATCAATTAATAACAACATGAAGAGTTTTGTATAGAAGCATGTATGATGTATTTTCTGGTTTTTGTGGATTCATTCTTGCTATTGTGTTGAAAATGGACTCAGGGGGAGAAAAGACGAATCAGAGAAGACTATCATAATAAATCAAGTGAACAATGAAGTTAACCAGAAGCAGCCTCATAAGAGGAAGGGAGAGTAAAAGTGGTCATATTACATTTCTATCCTGCAGATGGCAAGGACCAGATTTGTTAAACTATGGAGTATAAGAAAAAGAAGAAAATCAAGAGTATTCCCAGGGCTTCTGGCCTGAGCTACATGAGAAATGAGGTTGCATTTAGAAACACTACAGGAGAAGCAGGTTGGAGAAGGGTCTAGGAAGACTCCTGTGAGCTTTTCAAGTTTGAGATGCCTTTCAAACACCCAGGCAATGCTGTTCAGAAGATGGTGCATTAGAAAGCGTAAAGTCCATGTGATATGTCCAGTCTGTGGACGTTAATCATGGGTTTTTAATTTTGTAGATGCATATGCAGCCACAAGATTGGATGGTTATACAGAGAAGGCATGCCCAATGATAGAAGAGAATAAGTGGGAGGAGGTGTTTTCAAAGAAGTTGAATTTAAAGAATATTTTAACAAGCTTATGTGATCAACATGTCAAAAGATGAGGTCTGAGAACCAATTACTGAATTTAGGATCACAGAATGCTTTGGTGATTTATTTATTTATTTATTTTTGGAATCACAGTTGTGAATTTAATATGTCTGCCCTGTTGATTTTGACAAGAGCATGTTCAGTAGAATTTTAAGCACCAAATCCTCATGAAAATAGATTGAACACTGAAATGGAGGAGATAAACTGGAAACAAAATATAACAAGTAGCTCTCTCAAGAAGATTTGTTATAAAGCTAGTAGAGAACCGAGTAGTTGAACTAACTAAACAGGTGAGAATAAGATACATGTACACACGTACACACACACACACACACACACACACACATACATATATCCAGTCTTAAAACACAAATATATGTTTGAGAACTCAGAAAATAACAGAGAGGAAAGAGAGAACGCCCTTCAGGAGATGTATTCAAGTAAATGCCAGAAACAGGATCCCAGGCACAGGGAGATGCTGGCCCTCGGAACATGGAAGCTCCCTTAGAACACGGGAAGGAAATGTGATCCTACCATCACTGAGGCTGTACACCTGGTGGGAGAGGCCTGTAAACATTTTCTTCTAAATACGTTTTTTTTTTTCACAAAATAGAAATTGAGGTCATTGACTGAAATTGAAAATGAGGAAGGAGTTATCGCTGGGGCAAGGGAAGACATAGGCCTTGGGGAGCATCACCCTCATGTCATGTTAAAGGAAGGCTTGCTGTTGAAGTTAGGGAAATGCAGAAGGGTTTCTAGGCAGCAGGGAGGATACTCTCAGGTGGTGCCATGATTATGAAATGGGAGTAGATGCTTGGCTTGGTGAGCCCATGGGAGTCATCTGTATTATCCCCATCTTGCAGAGGGAATAGACTTGACAATAACATGGAAGTTGTCAGAGAACACGAGCAGCATCAGCGATATTCCAGGTCCCTGCCCACACCTATGTGCTCTTCTAGTGAGTCCTCAGAGTCTCCTGTGTTGATGTTCTTTCTCTAAGCTTATTTAAAACCCCTTCAGGACCCTGGCATGTTTCCTCCGCCATTCAAGGCTTTGACAGGACCTCATGCTGAAAAAGATGCAAACATATTTAATCTCATCATTTATGTCATTAACAAGTGTTTGTCTTCCGACTATTAGAATGGTGACAGATGGAAAAGCTTACCAGATCCTATTCCCTTGGAGAATGTCATAAAGTGACTATTTCCTAATTAGGGAGCAAATTAATCTGGAAAAATCAGTATAAATAAAAGATAACACTAGTCATCACCCATCCCCTGCCTGGGATTGTATAGTCAGGAGGCAGGTAAAAATGAGGGCCCCTTTGTTTTAGATAGTAATAGCAGGCGTGCATTATCTTATTATCTTTATAATCATAAACATTTTAGGTGGGAAAGACTTCTTGACTTCTTCATGCAGGAAATAGACCAGAAGATCTCAGAGACCTGGTTAGTTATCATTGATGGCAAATGGCATGGAAACCCATGATTCTCAGTACGATTCTCTTTCTAGAGTACTGAAGAGATATATGAGAATCTAAAGACTCTCTCCCCCTGCCCTGCTGTGCTCTCTCTTTCTCAGGCTTTTGAGCTTGAAGCACAAAGTCCACAGAGAGCATTTCTGAACTTTCAAAAGAGAAAGTATCTGATTTTGGCACCCTGGATTTTAACAACAGAACTCTATGAAGCTTCTATCAATGAAGTGTCTCTCAGGATTGAGAGATGGAGTGACAGATTTACTGGACCCTCAGGTTAATGGTAATAGTAAAACAAACAAAAAGTTGGGGGAAGAAGATGAAAATAGGAAGAAGAAAAGGAGGATATATCAAGCTTTTCTTCATTATGCATAAATAATACTCATGGGATTGAGTAAAAACCAAATATGTATTTACTTGTATCATAAAACAAAGTCAGAACAGGTCTTTCCATTCAACCTGACTTGGTTTGTTTTGAATTTTATCAAATTATATCTTTAAAGCACATATTAATTCAAGTTACTGGACTTAATGAGACATTATAAAGGAATGGTTTTGCATACACTCTGTAGCTAAACTCATTGACTTTGGAACAAATAGATTTGGGGTTGGGCCCCATGCTATTATTTACCTACTCTGAGATACTGGGAAATCTGGCCATTGTTCTGTTCACTAAGTTTTTCATTCTGTGTCCATGATATGTTACATTTCCTTGTGAAGCTGTATGCAGTCCTATAATCTGCTTATCAATGAATTTTGAGTTGCAGAAGTTTTAAGAAACTATGCAAGACTTGCCTCACATTTTTCTTCAACATGCCTACAATTGATAGTTGAGCACCCAATCTTTTGAACAGAATGATCAATAAATATTCAGTGAATAAAAAGTACCAGGAATATAGAACAGTAATAGTACAATTAAGTGGCATTTAAAGAGGATCTAATGACAGGACAACCAACGGAGGTGTGAGCAGGTGTGAAAGAGACTATCAAACTATGTGCAGGTACCTATAACCAGCAGCAATGTGCAGCCAGTCCTATCTCTACACTTGGAAAATAAAATGAGGAAGCACTTCTATCAGTGCCTGAGGACAAGTGGAGCCAGGGGAGAGCCGCCATCTGCAATGGAATATGGCTGTGATGGGCGGCAGCCAATACCAGGCATATGCATCAACTAGGGGCAACATGTGCAAGAAAAGCCTGCCTGTTTTCTGCATGTCCCTATCCTTGTAACTCTTCATAGCCAAAGTCAAGTATCACCTGGGAGACAAGAATGAGTGACCCTGTTCCCAGAAGTCAGTCTCCCAGGTTTCCAAAGCAAGCAGAGAAGGGTGAAATGTGAAACACAGGGAAGGTGAGGTTGGTTGTGAAGAATAATAAACATGCTAATATTTTATTTAGCAAAGAATCATTGATATAAATATGTATTTATGAGAACAAAATATAAATGCATGGAAAGACTTGATAAAGGAGTGGTAGGATAGCATTTCAATCTATTCATCCTTTAAGCAACTCCAACAAATGGGATCCTGATTTAACCTGAAAGAACCAGAATGCTTCCCATAGTTTACAATTCTCAAAACATCTTCTATAAAGAACTATCATTCTAAGTTGCAAAAACTGTTCTGAGAAGGTTGTCCTTTACAATCCCCTCTAATCTAAATATGCTCAGCAAGAAGATGATACAGCTCAAACCTTTCCTTCCACCCCAGCAGCCCAGCCAACCACTGCTCAGTTCAACCAATTAGCAATTTGCAAAGGGAAATGTGAACAAATTAATGCTGATAACTTGTGGCCACTAATTGGCTGCCGAGCTGTCGGAGTGGCAGTGCAGTTGCTAAATCAAATTGATAGCTAAGGGCCGTGAGCTGATCAGCTGTCTGCTCTTCTCATTGAGGAATTCCAGACTAAGGAAGCGGAGTGTTGACTGTGGCATTTTGGTCAATTTGCAGGTCATGTCCATCCTCCCCATGGCTGTGGGTGGTCAGTGTGTTTACTGGCAATTGTGGGGCTGGTTGTGAAGCTGTGGCTCTGGAAAGGCAAAAGGTTGTCACTCTGATGGAGACATTCTCATCTTCTCTGACAGGCAGAGAGGCATCTAAGGTGAGTTGTGAAGCTGGAACAATGCTGGAGGAACAGTGCAGATCCTTGGAGGCCACACAACAGAGGTTATGCACAGGGACCAGATCACAAGTGGAAGGAACCACTGTAGACATAGAGGATGGGGCACCAAACTGAGGAAGAGTGCCATCCTTAAGGCAGGACACTGAGATTAGCTTGGGTCAACTTGGCCAACTCAGTGTATGATCTCTGCACTCCTTTCTCATTACTTATCTCCATGATGCTGTTGATTCTCAAGTCATGTCTTGACATAAATTTGCCAGAAAAACAAACACTTGAAGCTTATTAAATTGACAAAAATAATTTCTTAATGGTTTATGCCAGTGATTCTTGGGTTAAGCTGGGTTCATTTTGTCTGAGCACCCTCTACCCTGGACTTGGTAATGACTGGAGACATTTCTGGTTGTTACCACTAGCGGTGGAGGTGGGGATGATAGAACTGATAATCTGACAGGCAGGGGCTAGGAGCACTACTGAATGTCCTATAATTCAAACACCTGCCCCTCCCCTGCCCAACCAACACACACACACATACACACACAACCAAGAACAATCCAGTCCAAAATGTCAACAGTGCCAAAGGTGAAAAACTAATTTATGCTGATGCCCTTCAGGTGAAATGTGGTTGATTTTGTGGAATTATCCAAAGGTCAGTTGGAGTTAAGTCTCATGAATGAGGTGGTTCATGAAGCTAGATAATACCATTCCTTGACTGAAATGAAGGGTGATTATAGAGTCATGAGTCTGATTTTCTTGCATACCAATTTCCAACATGAAATCCAAAGGAAGATTTCAAGCAATATTGGCATTCATTTGTTAGTTCTTCTACTCATTAAATATGTATTAAGCATATTCACTAGGAACTGATTAGCAAGACTAAATTTCTGTGTTCGAGGTGTACTTACTCTAGAGGCACATAGAATAATGGGTGTTGTCTTACACAGTCTTCAACTCCTTTGCTAGTTTGCTTCTCCAAAGGTTGTTTCCTGTGAGGCTTACATAAATTAATAAATGTAAAATATTTAGAACTGTAGCTGTCATGTAGTAAGCACACAATAAATATTATATATTAGCTATTATTAAAACTATGATAACCATATATGGCTCCACAAATAGAGTCCTTTGGGTAATAAATATTCTTTCAAATTATACATCTGGGCATCTTCACTAATACACATATATAGCCAATTGAATAGTTTCTATGTTTGCCATGATTAATAATATCCCACACCAAGGGAATTATTACTATGTCCTAATTGGAGATGATTAGTTCAGGGGGAAAAAATCAAGCAGTTTGTAAATCTTTATCTAGCATTTCTGATTGGAAGACACTATTCAAGTTTGAGTCATGAATTTACAATAATAGAGTTGGCTTACTCTGTCCTCATCTTATTTTCAATAATCTTGAGGAGACAAAGCATAAGATAATTAACCTTGAAAAATGAGCAAAATCAAAAGAGAGGGAGGATCCTTCAAGGTTAAGAGGAAAACAGAGTGGCAGAAAGGAGATCACAAGGAAGTGAGAGACTTTGTCTCTTCATTCTTATCATCTGTGAAGTTTGGATTTGGTGCAATTAAATGGATGACTTATGCAGAGTTGCCAAAAAACGTGTGACAATAAAATATGGAAATTAAGTCTTCAAAAGGAAGAGGAAAGGAATTGTCTGAGCTGATTGGAGGCAAGAAAATTTTGTCTGACTGTTGATTCCAATTCTCTAAGAATGAGTCATGAGGATCCAGAGTGGTTCAGTGGATTTGCTGAAAACTGGTGTGCTGTGAGGTTCAAGGTGATCTTCACAAACCTGACTTCTCTTCTGGACTTGGAGCAGCTTGCTAGTCCTTCTGAGACTGACAATGAATTGAATATTCACAAGTTCCTGCTAGAATATCTGTTTAGTATTAGGCAAAAGAAAGGCTAGGAAAAAATGGTATGTAAATCAAATCTCTGCATATCAAGTCCTACTTGAAATGCACTAAGGGGGTTCATTATTTAAAAGAACTTTGTAGTAAATACTTATAAAAAGCAAGTAAGACCTTTGGAATTCTCTCAGCTCAACCATCTTCTGTCTAGGAAATGTGGAATAAGTCATTTTGACCTACCAAGATAAGTTAGGATCCAACAGCCTGAAATGAGTTAATGGATGTGGTAGAACCTCGAAAACTGTAAATTGGGGGCCCCTTCAGTTTCTTGAAAATATTTAATTTTATACCTATCTGGTCTTCTTAGAAAGGAACTGCTTTTTATTAAGTTGAATCACTGTTTCATAGGTTAAAAAAAGTTTAAGTTTTGGCAAAACCATATAAGGTAACCTAATTATTTTGGTCTTCTCTATACATGAAATAATGTCACTAATATCAACTGAGAGAAAGTAATCAAGACATAAACAGTGTGAGACAGTTCCCTTGACTTGAAAACATAGAAGCAACCTTTTTAAAATATGGTACCAAAGAGGATGGATGGGAAGAGGGCTTTAAGTAAATGTTATAATATTCTTGATATATATATATATATATATATATATGGAAGCAATGTTTTTTTCTTCTAATATGAGTTTGAGCTACCTTGATAGCAACATGGTTGAAGCACATCTTGGAGGGACTACACAATAATAAAATACCAAGATGGGCAGCGCTTATATATAAATAAAACACACATTTATTCTTGGAGATGGTAGAAAGTAAGAAGCTCAAATGGTGATTATTCTTAGTGTTTCATTAAAACAGTTCCACATCGTTTGATCCCCAGAAGGAATCACCTGATGAAAGAATGGACCTAGGACGGCTCCAATAGCTCAGCAACCTAATTGCTTTGTAAGTACTTTAACACAATTTCAGGAGGCAATGGAAATAGATGAGCCATCAAAGGGAAAAACAGGACTTTCATTTCTAACCACCCCCTGACCCCCTCTCTACCAACTGACTGAAAAATCACAGAATGATACAGAATAACACCTCTTAAAGGAATCCATGAAAAATAAACCCAAACAAGGTTTTCTACGTCACCTTCTCCATTCATTTCCTTCTTACCAATAAGAGTAGGTGACTCTTCCAAGATGACAAAGCAGATTGGAAGATAGAATCCAGGGAAAGAAGCAAAGTGTGTCTCACTGCTGTCCAGCCTGGTATCTGCACATGCTTACTAAGGCTCTGTCTTCAGGATCAGAATTCATATTAGAAAACCTCAAAGACTTTAATTTTTTTTAAATATCACATTTAATTTTATGCTCATCTCTATACAAATCTTTTTTTTCTTAATTGAATAATTGTGAGAGCACACTGGCTCCTACCAGCCCTGAAATATTGGGATTCTGTATTTCAGGTTAACTTTTGTTCAGTTAATTCTAAAGCCATCTGCTGGACCTGAAATAGATCAAAACTAGATGTCAATCACCCTCATCTTAATCATTTGTAACCTTGTGATTTATTTCCTGGGGGTTGAATGGAGCATTGGTGGTTATGGGGAGAAATTATCTTAAAGAGGAATTACAGTAGAAACATTGGAAAACAAAGCAAAAAGGAAAAAACTGAGTTAACAATTTTAAAAAATAGCATCAAACCTGCTGCCTCTACAAAGTACAGAAAATCTACATCAGTTTGTCAGAAAGTCTTTGTCCATACTTCAACTACTCCTTTAGAGATGCTGTCTTAGCAGCTATTAGGAGTGGCTGATGAGCAATGGTGAATCCCCAACCATTACCTAGTAATAGGTGACTTTGGGTATGGTGCTTTACCTTTCTGCACCTCAGCATCTTCCTCTGTGAAGGGGAGAGCTAGAGCATACATTTAGACATTTGTTGTAAGGAGTTAATTTCTGCAAAACCCTTAAAGAACATATGGAATAATAGGTACTCAGAGACAGTTATTTTTAAAGTTATTGTTATTATTAATGCTAAGATAAAGCATGTCAAAATGAAAAGGCCAGTTTTCTGCAAAACAATGAATCACCTACATAAGAAAATGAGATTAGAACTCCTGACTCAAATCCCAAGTTATTTGTTCTTACCATATATAGCTAATTAAAGATAAATGTCCAAATTTCCAATTCCTGGATTGAAGTTGAAGCGAAGGTTCTAAAACTAAAATGTGCAGTGCAGAGCACATGAATATAATCCTTTGCTTATGTGTTATTAACTCTCTAAAAATATTATTAACAATTTTTTTCATAAAAGTAAAAAATATTGTTAGTGTACAAGTGATTAAAAAATCAATCCCGTCCTCTATCCCAAGATTCAGGTCCTAGAGTCCGTGTTCAAAAGAAATCAACATTGTGACTTGGATAAGTTCACATAGGAACGAGTATACCAAACACATTGATCTGTGACATGTTGGGTTTGTTTTGTTGAAGTTTTGTGGCTTAGCAATATGTGTTGGACATCATTTCAACACACATTCCTATTTCTCTCTTACTGTTTTCAGTGTTACAAGATGTAGCACTGTATGGGTACGCAGTAGCATAATCAGACTTTTCCCCCAGCCTTTTACTATAACACGAAATGTGCAAATACGGACCTTACAGAATTTCGGAAAGAATATCTTTCTTTTTGAAGTTTACCCATCAGACTTAATGTGTTCAATTTTCACATTACAGCAACTCCTGCTTCATGAGTTGACCTTTCCTGAGAAAGTCTTTGAATATTCTGAGCATCCTAGAAGCCTTCATTTTACTCCCATAGGAACAAAGCATCCATTAACCAAGAGGACACTGAAAGGGTAAAAAATGCAGAGAAGAGCTTTATTTCTATGTTTCATTCTCCTCATGATGATGAGGGTCAACTCTGGGAAGAACAGAACATTGTAGTCATATAGCTGGATAGTATCATGAATATAGATGCCACATCTTCATTTAGGGCCATTTGAACACCATCCAATAGACAAAAAAAATGGTAACAGAAAGACACAGAGCATACATTTTTTAAAACTTTAATAAAATCTTATTCTGCAAAGAACTATTTTTTGTTAGCATTAAGTGAACTCTAAGAAACAAAGCTTTCTCTATCATTTAACTTGTTTGAGGTTTTTTTTTTATTCTTAAATGAAATTGTCATCTCCCTTTCTACACCCTAAATTATCAATTTTCACTGTTTATTCTCCTGTACTCTTTATCTTCATAAATAACATTTATTGGGCTATTTTTCTTTTTTTAATCAGTCTTATATTATTTATTGATCTCCTGCCTAAAATTGTTAAGAAGTTTTAGCTCTATTCTATACCCACCTCTTAGAGTTTGCAATCTTTCCAAATATTACCACTGTGAAAATCCTCCCAATATAATTATGACAACTTAGTTAACTAATTACTGGATTTGACAATGTTATAACTATTTTCATGCTCTGCTGAAAAGCCAGGAAGAATTTGATTGCATTTTTATTCTTATGTGCATTTTTGTTTGTTTTTTCTTTGTGCCACCCCCCACTTACGTTTCCACATTTTGTTACTGAGGTGGTTTTTTTTCCTTAAATAATTTTTTCCCTAACTAATTCTGAGAGTTATCAACTGCCTACCAACATCTTTGTTCAAATACTCAAGTATTTCCAAATCCACCATCAGTTCTAATTTATTTTTTTCCTGTAGCCATTCCTCTTCCATTCCTTCAACTTTTTGCTTCTGTGTACACTTGCTGCTTGCCACAGCATACAGTGGACATGGGATTTTCCATTCATGTCTGATCTCTATGGGATTTCCTGTTCCTAGGAACCTAAATCCCATTATTTTTCCTTTGTTTTGCTCAGTACACTAGCTTGTAGCTTTCCAAGAAAGGATTTTCAGAAGCACATTTTTTTTCAAGTCCATTTATTTATAGAGATTTGTCAATTACACCATGAAATAATTGTGATGGTTGCCGGGATAAATAATTCAGGTTTGCAGCCAGTGGGGCACACCTGTAATGCCTGAAAATTGGGAGGCTGAGGCAGGAGGACCACAATTTTATGGTAAACCTGGGCAACTTAGTGAGACCCTATATCAAAATAAAAAACAGGTTTAGGGATGTAGCTCAGAGGTAGAATGCTCCTGGGTCAAATCCCTAGTACCATTACAAAAAAAAAAAGAATTCAAATTTTCAAATCATTTTCTATCAACATTTTGAAGGTTTAATTAACTCTATAGTCTCCTGGCTGGGGAGTGTGATGTATTTCCCATTTTTGGTATTATATATATATATATATATATATATATATATATATATATATATATATAGAGAGAGAGAGAGAGAGAGAGAGAGAGAGAATATTAAAATCTCCATTGGAAATTCCATTCTGCTCTTAGTTTTATGTTGGAACATGAAAAGATATCTTCATATGTATTTTGTTTTTCTCTATGACCTTTTCAATCATGAGGATATATATTCTGCTGTCCTGGGAAATGTTCTTTCTGATTTATTTAATAATGTTGTATGCTTCATTGTATTTCCTTTTCCATTATTTCTGGAGGATTTCCTTGACTCCACCTTAATATGTCTTTATATCATTTTTTCCTGATAATTTTTAATTTTGAATTCTCCTTTTTAACTTTTTGTTTTTTGTCCCCCCACGTCTACTTACAACAGTCTTTAGTTATTTTATGGCTGTAGCATCTTGTTCTAGTTTTCTGAAAGAATTAACAATGGAGTCACATTTTTAATTTCTCTTCTGCCCTTTATGTTGATTCAGCAGTTCTGAACTTGCTTTCTCTTGGTCTCTGTCCTCAACATCAAGGGTCTCTTCAAGCATTTGATAATCCTTGGTAGAGTAAATGTGTTAGTTTTTGTTGCTATGGCCAAAATACCTGACAAGAATGATTCAGAGGCAGAAAAGTTTATTTGGGCTCATGGCTTCAGAAGTGTAGTTCATGGTGGGCCAACTCCATTGTTCTGTTCTCCAGGTAAGGCACAATGTTGTGATGGAAGGGGGTAGTAGAGGAATGCTGCTCACCTCATGGTGGCCCCAGGAAGATGCACTCTTTCTTCAAGCCCTCAGTGACTCACCTCCTCCAGCCATGCTCCATCTGCCTACAATTACCACCCAGTTAGTCCATTTAAGTTAGGATAAACTCATTAGGTTACAGCTATCACAATACAATAGTTTCACCTCTGAACGTTTCTGCATTAACAGTTGTTTTTAAGGACACTTCATATCCAAACCAGTTGTGTCACTCTGATCAAACAACTGATTATATTATAGTTCTTACAATCCAATCATTTCACCTCTGAACATTCTTGCATTAATGTGATTGCTTTTGACCAATACCTCATATCCAAATTATCCCAGTGAGTCATTAAATAACTGGTAGAAACTCTAGATACAGGAAAGTTCTTTCTGATTTGAGGCCTTCAGAAGAGGTTGGAAAGCAATTCTGAGTTTCATTATAAATCCTTCAAATGCTAACATCTCTATTCTTTAGAGTTGTTCAATTTTCCTTAGAAAATTCCTGTAGTCTGTTGCCAACATATTCTTTGATCCTTAGGGGAAGGGATGGGTAATATATCTCACCAATCTCGTTCTGGAAACAGACCAGGATAAGAAGTATGGGTGACTTAGAATTTACTTTGCATACTTTTCTTAATGCCCACATTTTCTTTTTGATATTATAACATCACTCAACAACAACGAACAGCAGGACAGCTACATAATTTACTAGTGCCAAAATAAAAACGTGGAGTGACTTCTTCAAAATTGTTAAGAATTTCCAGATCACAACAGCAGAATATTAAACAAGTCAGAATGTAACACCAGAGGGCCATCTGAATGTGGGACCCAATACAGTGACACAGGTTTTACTCCCATGAAGCCTGTCCAGACAAACACACATCATTTTCCCCACTCTGCTTGGTTCTGTTTCTCCAGCAAAGAATGGACACCATCTTCTGGTAAGAAGGCATAAACTTGAGAATCTGGGGAATTAACTTTAAGCCAATGCACAAATTTTGTCTGTTACTTGATTCCCATGTTCTGTGATTCTTGGGAACTTCAAGAATCTGGTCATTCAGGATTCTATGGAAAAAACCAGATCACTTTCCATAATTTTATAATTATCCCTCTCTGTAGGCCTGGTCTATCATTCTAGGTGAGTGACCTTTTTCAGGTTGTAAAATGTTATTGACGTCACACCTGGTGTCTCTTTGCACAATGTTTCCATGTTTTTGTTTTTGTATTTATGTCTTCATTTTTTAATTCAAATTTTGGGAGCTTATAAAATGGAATATAGATGAAATCATTCTGTTTCCTAAATCACCATGTTTAACCATAAGAATCATGCTATACTATTTTTCCCTTTTCTTATTACAGTGCATATAAATAAATAACTCATTTTACCCTGAAGTTACTTAATATGTGTCCACTTTGGTGAATATATTAAATTTTACCTTGTTGAGTCTTTTTATATTTTGAGATCTAAGATCTAATACACTTTGATCTCAAATATCCCCTATTTCTACCACTTTATCCCAATTCTTGTTGTAAATGGCATATTATCTAGAAAATAGAATAGACACTACACTATACTTATTGACCCAAATATTTCAGGACAATGTATTCCTCATTTGAGCCAAATTGTTGGCTGAAGAAGATAAGATATTGAATTTTTAATTGCAAGCCATTATGAAACTCGCAGTTTTGTATCAACTAACATATAATCAGTAGTTAACTATTCTCTATTGGTTTCAAGACAAAAATTTCAAATTTAATTAGAGCTCTGAGGCACAGCCAAGAACTTGGTGACTGATCATTATTCTAAAAGAACTAATATTTGTGGAAGTTGAATGGCAGTATAAACCTTGAGTCTAAAGAAAGAATGGATTATGTTGACCTCACAGTGCATATATGCTTACAGTGTATGTGTATACCAATTCAATTTCATTTTAAACCAAATTCCTAGTTCAGGCTGCAAACTGCAAACTGCTATTTGAACTGTGCCTTGCTAGATCTTCATTTAAAATTAATATCCATGTGCTGTGTCAGTATCCAATTGTCTAACATCACCGAAGAGACAGTAAACCATCAAGAGAGTTAATTGAATCAGATTCAACTTCTCAATGATCTGAGCCATCTCAGAAACCAAGCATAACCCAGATTTCCCCAATTGGTAGTGTATTGACTGTCTAATAAAGAAACAAAACTGTCTGAGATGATTTAAGATCTGGCCTACTCTTCAGTGAGATGGATGTCTTGTCAAAAACCTGATAAAATATTCACAACCACAATCTATTCAACCAAGATTCTACTCAGGCAAATTGTGGGAAAGAGAGCAAAGAAGAGACTTCCATATGTGTGTGTAAATATTTTTTTGTAAGCATTGCTCTGTCCTATTTTCTTCCCTAGAACCCCACAAATGTCTTTCACTACATTTCTTACAGTTAGGAAAACAAACAAGTGTCATTGGGTAAATTTAAGTTCTTTTGTAGATAGCTACTTTGGTGGAGGTTGATTGAGATTTTCTACTTGTAGTAGGGCCTGCCCTACTCTGGCCTCTCTTGGGATATAGAAGTCAAAGTAAGAGCCCAGGGCTAAGGATCTTGTTTGTGCTGATCACAGACAACTGAACACTTTGAAGAGGCCCATCTTCCTATCTCCCTGCCAAGTAAACTTCACAGGTTACTGTCCTTGAATTGACCTTGCTGTCTTTTCCCCTTATGATACCAAAGCATCTCGCTTTCATTTCTCCAACAATAGAAAATAACTCTAAACCATTTTGATTCATGAAAGATAAGTTGAAAAGAATAAAGAAAGGTGAATTCTCTTAAACTTTTTTTTTCAAAGTAAAGTTTCTATTGACAATGTGTGACTTAATGTCCTCTAATTAGGGTAAATTTGTGATTCACCAGAAGGAACACCAGACACCTGGGAATTCTAGATTCCAATTCAGTTCTATAATCATCTAATTGTGTGCCTTGGGTGAATCCATTAACTTCTGTGGATCTCAGTTAATTACTCTTTAAATGGAAATAATACTACTTGCTCATGTTTTTAGCTTAAACTCATTGTTTCCTCTATGTCAAAAATTCTGCTATGCACTTATCTAATCTACCTAAAATTAGAGCTATTATTTTTAGTACCCACACTTTAATCCTACTACTAGATGTGATATCAATATAAAGCTCCTAGAAATTAATAGACTTGAAGGTTACCCATTCAAAGGCAAGAGAATCAAGATTCATAGTTAAGATAGCCATACAATCAGAGCTCCTTAGGCCACACTGCTCTATATGACCGCAGAAAAGCCATACCATCTCTTTTTGACATTAGGTCCTAATTTGTGAAATGGAGAAAATACTACCAGTATCCAATAGGGTTGTGAAAGAATTGAATAAAGCAATCAGGTGAAACAGGCCTGTGCATGCTTGAAATGCAGTGGTTGTCATTACTATAATTATAATAATAATAAAAATAATAGCAATTAAGTCAGTTCTGTGTACCACTTAGGTTCTATCTCCATGCAGTACTTGGCTGAGAAGGTTCTGAATTAGGATATGTAGGACTGTGCAATCAGGGACTGTTTTGCCCCTCATAGGGACTTGGAAGCCTTCCATGCCCCACTGTTCTTGGGAAGTTATCTACCATTGCTAGATGAAGCCTTACCACTACAGGCTTTCTCAGTTTATGTATCAGCAATAATAAGACTTCTCTGTTTTTCAACACTCCCATGCTGATTTCAAGAAGTGTTTAGGCCCTATTTCAGGCAGTCTTACAAATACAGAACAAGTTGCATATAGTTGGTCTTTCCAGAAAGAAAGAGATTTCAGATGGTCTAATGTCTGTAGTTCATATTAGTAAATTTCCTTCTTTATCATTTGTTTTACTTTTCTCCACTCAGATCTCAGCAGTAATGATACACCACATTACTTCCCAGAAATGGCAAACACAGTAAGGCAATTGCAGGTGGAGGGACATTCTGGTAACCAGACCCATCCCCAGTTTCTGCAAACATGTTGGCTAATTCCTGTAAGGGGTCTCTTGGTGCTACCAGCCATGAGCACATCATCTTAGATGGAGCCGGGTGCCTTTTCTCAGATGAGTCCTCCCAGAGCATCATCAAATAAATCCTTTTAGGGTTTCAGGTTGCTCTTCAAGTCCCTGCTCCTCTCCTTCCTCTCTTCCCACCCCACCATCATGACCTGAGATTCCCGTCTCCTCTCATTTAGGCAGGCAGCTGCACAGGCCCCTGGCACACCAGCAGGCACACTGAAGCTTCGTTTCTGCAGAACAGCCCTCAGGGCATCTGTGCAGCTGTCAGCATTGATGCGCTTTCATGGATTTCTTGTGAGAAGCCGCCTTGTGTAAAATACTTGCCTCTTGAACTGGAAAAATACTTGATACTGGTCTCCCCCACTGGGTGAGGTGGGATGACCCCTGACAGATAAATAGGAGTTTGAGTTAAAAGGGAGCCTCTTAAAAATAAAAAGGATTCATTTCACCTTTCTATTTTAGAGAGCTGTTTTGCAAAGTGCCCTTGGCTTATTGTCCTTCTCCTGGTTGCAACATACCCCCATAATGAACTCCCTACAGTAAATGAGAATGTATAGATGTAGGGCAGGAAGCCTGCCCCTATTCTGGGAGGGCAGTGTGACAAGAGCTGCTTGTTTATTACTTGTTACTGAAAGGCATGAAAGACACAGCTGCGACAAAGTAGCCCTGGAACAATTATTAGTGAGAAGGTTAAAGCCTTGAAATGAATCTACTTTTATGGAAGAATAAAGATAGTTTATGAGAGTGTTGCTTAGAAGAAGAGACAGTCCTCAAAGCCACTGGGGTTCATATGTGTGTGTGTGTGTGTGTGTGTGTGTGTGTGTGTGTGTATATATATATATATACACATATGTATATGTATATATATATAGTGTATGAATATGTATATATAATTATATAAACATATAATTATATATATTCATATACTTTTTAAACCAAAGTTAGTGGTTTTTGTAGATTATTTGTCAATTCCTAATAATTCCCATGAATAGATTGCCAGCAAACCCTAAAAAAATGAAGATGAGAGGAAAAGATTGTGGTGGGGAAAAGGAGATAGGGGGCAGCATCATTTTATAGAAATGGCATCTGGAAGAACAAACCTGAAGAAAGCAAGGAATTAAACAATGAGTGGATTATGTGGGCACATTTCTGTTTCTTGGTGCTTCTGCAGCTCAGTAGGATTCTTGCTTTATTTTTTTTTTCCTGAGTAGTGACCCAGAGGTATACAATAACAGTTTTGTTATTTTAGTCTTCAAACCATTTTAAGCAGAGGAGTTATTGATATGTTTACTCTAGAGTTAGGAGTAAATGCTAAGTTTAGATACCTAGGTAAGCAAGCTGGAAAGAAAAAATAAATAAATACAAACTAAACCAACATTACAATACCTGCCAGGCTTTGAATAATAAACACCTTCTACATAACACTGTGGGTTCAGTAAGGACAGGACTGTGAATATGTAAATAGCAGTGATAGAGATAGCTTAAGATCATGTACCCTTTAACTACCACAACATTTCTTTAAAATTCCAAGGTAGAACTTGGAGAGGATCTGGAAGCATTGAGGCAAATGGCTTTGTTTGTTTCCTCTGTGCAACAGCAATGAACTGCTTGGAGATGTTAAAAGCATTTTCAATTTTATATCTGGAAAATAACTTCTTCCCCCCACCCCAGCTCTGCCCTCTTCAGCAGGTCTGTGTATGCAGGAAACCAATTTTTAATATTTCAGATGTGAATCAGTTCAGCTTTTTAACGTGGGATTTTTCATTATATGGAAATTATTTTGAGTAAGAGAAACTTGACTGCAGATAGCAGCGCTTGAACTCAGCAGTTTTTAGAAACCAAAATAAATTAGGTTTATATCATCAAATAGCTATTTATTTTTTATTAACCATCTTTATTTATTGGGAAATGATAGCATCTGTTAATCTATAACACTTAAGGACTCTTGATAATCAAAACAGCAAAACACTTCTAAAAATATCACTTGCTAGAAGATGATGTTTTAAATGAGTTTAAGATTTAGAAGCTCAGTTTCACTTCCTGTGGTCTAATATAGGCCATGTGAAGCGCCTTCAATTTAGAAATATCAATTTGTGGGCGGTGGGGAAGGGGGTTCCTAACAGCTTTATACCATGAAATCTCAACAATAAAAGATCTGTGGTTCAGGATTCAATTTCCACATCTACTGACACAGTCTGAGGCCAGTTGAGTTATATTGCCTTGCAGAATACGGTTAAAGACTTTTGAATGGGATCAGATGTAGGTTGATGAGTTTGGGATTGCAGATATTTTCATTACAAGGAGCAATGCCGTGCTGCAGCTGGAACAATTGTTTTTAATTAATCTGAATAAACAGTGGGGCTTTGACAAACAAATAATAACCATCAAATTAAACAGCTTCCTGGGGGGAGAAAAAACCTTTCCAAAGTGGCAGTATTGCCTCTGGGCTTTTGAGGGATTATATTTAATAAGCTGCTCATTGCATTTATGAGAGGAGAAGGAGAAATAGAATTTATTCATTGAGATATGGGAGAAGTATTTGACTTACCTGAAATTGCCAGAATGCGAGAATCATAGAATTTTGGAGCCGAATAGGATCTTGGCCGTCTCATATAGCATCCTTCTCGCATTTTGTTCAAAAAAGAAAAAAAAAATTGACCTGCAAAGAAAGAGAACAAAATTTGTCCTTGGTCTTATATTTCATATTCATAAGAATAATCATGGATTAGAAGAATACATAAAATCTATGTATATTTTATTCTCTTTACTAAGAACTGGGTGCAGGTGAGATCTTTACTAATCTTAATAACAGAACTTTGAATCTTCTCATAATTGAAAATTATACTGAAACCCGTGATATCCCCAGAGGTTTGCCATAATAAAGCACCATTGACCTGCATTATATATCAGGGAGAAAGATCATTATCAAGTCAATATTCCAAGAGATCTGTGGTACATGGTTTGAACCCAGATCACCATATCATAGAACTTTGGCTTGAAAAGGAGCTAATATTTAACCACCATTCCCTGCCCACGGAATCAAAGCAGGTTGGCCAGAGTGAACTTCTAAGGAACAGCAATGATTCTCAGCCTGCATGGTCCTGCAAACCAGTGCTATTCTTTCTCATCCCCCACGTAAAAAGCATGTCAGAAAGATCAGATAGCTCTATCCCCTCCAAGAGGGCGCTCCTTCTGTCCCTGTGATACAGTTTGGTGAGACAATACCAATAAAAGTTCTAATCAATCATTTGCCATCTTCAGTAACTCCTCAAACCCCAGATTTGCCTTTACATTCTAGATGGGATTCATTAGCAACTTTTTCTAGCTATGAGCAAGTAGGACAATGACCAAAACCTTAAGTGTAAATTAAAGTCCATAAACCCAAGTAGGATGTTCTAAATGTGTCACAGTCTCTACTTACATCAAGTCTTCATTTATTTCCCCTTATGATTTTTTTTTGCTTTATCAAACATATCTTTCCTGGGGCCAACAGAATCTTGGCCCCAAGCATTTAAGTTGGGCTTGTTGGAAGATTTACTCTACAGACAGGATGTGAGTGCTCTGTTAGAGTGGTAAATATATTAACATAGAAGCAAAAGCAATGCTGTCTTTTCCCACACTTCACTGTGTCATAGTGAAGTCATTTTAAATGAAAAGTCATATCTTTCTGCCCTTAATATCTACATAAGGCACAGGTGCAGCTCTTACAAGGATTGCAGTACTGAGTGTGAGGCCAGTGACCTTAGGGCAGCACTAGGTGAAAGAAGAAACTCATGAAAGCATCTTTGGTTTCTTCCCTTTGCTCATAAATATCCTCATTTCACCCTATCTCCCACATCCACATATGCTCACTGGCGATTTATGCCTTCTTACATGCATAGTGTTTTCACATGCAACATTGTACACATACTCATAGGAGCATGCGTACAAATGTGTTCTGTATCTTCACCTGGCAAACATGTTGCTTCCATAGCAATATCCCAAATTTCTTCCTTTCCTTAAAGCCAATCCTTCTTTCTCCCATCTCCATGGAATTATCTCCAAGGAATATTCTCCCATCTCTTTTACACTCATGTGTAATATAATGATTGGCTAGTAGAGTTTTTTCATATGAATTAATGGCTTATCAAATATCATCAGGATCATTTAAGATTGCATACTAGTGGTTATTCAGTGACACTAGCCCCAGAAGGTTTTGATTTGTTAAGGGAAAGAGGCACCTAGAGGAGAAATATGTGATTAAAATCAAGACCCAGAGGCCAGTCCCACATTTTAATGCTGTATCTAAAGTTTGCTTCACAGTCAGGAGAAGTCAGCTTGTAAAAAGAGCATCTTGGGAAAGAGTTATTTGCTGACAGAAGGCAAAAGCTTATATTGAATCAGCAGATTAGATCCTTGGAGGTGATGTTAATTGTGTGTATATGATTACATGATTAAGTATATATGTTAATTTTTTTTCATCATAGAAAAACAAAGAAAACTTTTCATTTGGAAGGTTTCCATTGAGATTTAAGCAAGAAAAGTATGGTGAACATGATTTGAACCTCTCAAAAACAGCTAGATGATAGTTCTTCACTGAGAGTTCTCAACTGATTTGCAAAATGAGGTGGGAAAATTCATGCTATATCTTTTCTTCCCCTAAATTTGAAATGTCCTACAAAATGTAGGACATGGACTAAGTAATTTGATTCCAAAAGTAGGATGTGGGAGGGGTGAATTTAAAATAACTCTAGTTTGATTTTTAATATCTACTATGCACGAGGTGCTATGCAAAATATTTTTTATACTACATATACACTTCTCACATGAACCCTGATAAACTATGCATGAGGTGCTATGCAAAATATTTTTTATACTGCATATATACTTCTCACATGAACCCTGATAAACTGGGTCAAGGTTGCACAAAGCTTGGTAAGCTCATTCTGGGCCCACATTTTTTCCAAATTGTACCTATAACTGCCTTCTGGAAATTGCCTGTGAAAATGGCAAAGTCAGGTCAGAGAAATGGGGGATTTAAAAACAAAGCCCTTCCAAACATGAATATACCTCTTGAATTTTGAGAACGTCACTCTCTTCTGTAGTAAAAAGCTAATTCAGGATGAATATGAAGCTTTCTGTGAGGCACAAACAAAAGTTCAAGACTGAATTTGCTAATCTGTGAGCTGCCCACTCAAAGAACAGGGAGGGCTACAGGAAATGGAAATGACCACCTGTCCAGGAGCCCATAGAAGGGGATTCCATGTCTGTAGCAGAAACATTGGAATAATGATTGTGAGGGAACTTCCAAGTTTGCAAAGTTCTGGTTTTGCTAAATGGAAATGATGTTTCCCAAACTCTCTCCATTATATCTTCCTGCCCTACATTCCCAAGCTGCTGTTACTCTGAGTGCTCTGACAGCATTAAATAACTTTTGCATTACAAATTCCAGTCTTGCTGTCTTAAACAGTAATGAACCTACAGTTTAGTTTTTGACTACTTTTGTAAGAAGTATTGGAGAAGCCCTTAGGGACTCCAGTCTAGAATGTGCTTATTTAGTCACAGTGATTATAAAATAGCTGTTTCTTTGAAATAAAAATTTTAGTCCATATAGTGAGTACTATTGAAAACTTCAAAATAAAAGATGTGTAAAACTTTAGATTCTTCAAATCTTTAGCAGGCTATATTCCACATGGCCTCCAAAAAGTATTAAGTTTGATAATAGTGAGGTATAACTTCATATAGGAGAAACATTGGGTTTAGTATACTTTGGGTCACATGTCGCAAAAATAATCAGAAATGTGTACAAAACAATGTCTTTAATTTATGAACTATGAGCCAACCTTAAAAGTTTGTTTAGATCTTGTAAAGCCCATAGATATCATGCCTTTACTGTTATTCATTTGTACTATCCACACACATATTCACAAGAGCTTATTACTTATTGTGTGTAATACTTCCTGATCTCTACTTTGCATGATACTTTATTATGTTTCTGTAAGATGATATTATTTGAAATGGTGTGCAGCTATTTCCCTTCAGTAATGGAAAATCAACTGAAGCAAAAACAGTGAATCTACTAGTAGATCTTGAGAGGGAGTGTGAAGCAGGATTGTCAGTGTTCTCAGGAGGATCGCCCTTTTTCTGTTGTTTGTTTGTTTGGTTGTTGTTGCTGCCCTTGTTGTTTTTACTCTATAGGTGCATCTACTTCCTTCATCCCATGGTCTCTTCAGATCAGTTTCACATAGCTCCGATTCACTGGGAAAAGGAAGGAAGGAAGGAAGGATGGAAGGAAGGAAGGAAGGAAGGAAGGAAGGAAGGAAGGAAGGAAGGAAGGAAGGAAGGAAGGATGGAAGACAATAGACCATAAATTTACCAATATAAACCCAGCATCTCAGAGAGTTTCAATTGCAAAGTCTCAGAAAAGAAAATCAGAATGTCTAGATTTGTCTAGGTTCCATCCCCAAGCCCAATCATCCCTAGCAACAATGAGCCACATTTTGTAAAGGTGGTTTCTAGGAGCTGCCATGTGAGGTATGGATTGGAGAAGAAGGCACAATTCCCAGAAGACTCACAGAGGTCTGTCTAGACAATGAGTTTAAACCAAGAATGACAAATAGCATTGCATGTTACAAACAATGGTTGTCCAGCCAGACTGCCTGAGTGTAAATCCTAGGTCTGCTCCCTGATAGCTGTGTTTTCTTGTCTTGGGCAAATTACAGAGCCTCCTTTCCCCTAGCTTCCTCTCCTTGTAAAAGGCAAGTAATGTGATACTGACATCATAAGTTTATTGTGAAGATTAAGTAAATATCTAAATGCTTAGATAAGTGTCTTACACATAGTGTGCAAGTGACCATCAGGGAATGTTTGCTCTTTTTGTTTTAATTTCTAACAGTTATGACATATCCATAAGTTATTGTAAAAGAGAAGATAAGAAAAAAGACCCTTTTTAAGTAAAAAAACATATTCAAATATGCATACCCCATCTCTTCTTTGCCCTCTCCCTTCCTTTTTTGCTTGCTTCAAATATAAGTAAAAAGAATCCAAGGAAGAAATCCACAATGATTCTTGCATGCAAATATTTCCAACATGCTTATTTTCTGTGTTCCTGCTAGACCTTGGCCATAGATAAAAAATAATTTATGTGGCTTTCATTATAGCACAGATACAATTGTGGACTCAGCTTCTCTCACACTTAAACATTTTTTTTTTATTTTAAGACTTAGCTCTATTAGCTATTTTAATGGTTAAATAATACTCCAAACAGTTAGTTTACTATAATTTAATTCTAATCACCATTCTCCTATTAAAATATTGCTGGATTTGTTTCATTTCTTTTGTTTTTATAAATAAGAATTTAGTAGTCAAATTGTTTTCTAAAATACAGTAATAGGGTCCTTTATTAATAACTATTGATCTCAATTGCAATTTTGATCTTAATTCTGTTTTCATTCTTTAACCCGAACCAATTACTGTTTTTTTTTTCTAATTAAAACATGGCTTTCACAAGCAGATTGAAGAATTAGCCATGAACAGAAAACACAAGGAATAACACAAATAAAACAAGTGGTGAAGTCTTTTAGAGAATTCACATACTGTTTTGAGACAAAGGTAAAGTGTTGCCAGATGTGCATGTTATAAACATTTGCAGAAATTCACTATTATATTGAAAGTACCAGCCTCAAACATCAGCTTCACTGGTGTGAATTTGTGTGAGTGAGCCTGGATAATATAAAAAAAATAAATTTTAACTAATGTTTTTAATTTCAAAGACCTATAATAATTGATGATAAGCAAGTGCTTCTAAACAATACCATGCAGTAAAATTAAGCCAGTAATGACATTTATTCTCAGAATGTATTCCACCTACATCCCTTTGACAAGGATGGTGATGATGATGAAGAAAGTAATGCTAATGATGAAGGTGATGATGATGATAAAGACAACATTTCTTACTTACTAATTTCCTGGCATTTATCTTCTGTTTTCATTCTTTAACCCTCACATGTTTATGAGGTTAATGCTGGCTTGATACCCATTTTTCAGATGAAGAAACAAGCTTAGGCTCACGATTTTCAAAATCTTATGAGGTCCCTGGATTGGTTCACAGACAATTCAGTTTCAGAATCCATTCTGCTCTTCCACCTTGGATAGAAACTTACCATGAAATTATTAAATTGCCTGGGAGTACTGTAAAGTCATTTCACTTAGCATTTATCAAGTATCTGTGTGCTCAGCATCCAGGATGTATTTTATAGAAGTCAATGAAAAACATGTCTAACCATTCACCTGGTTTTGTTTAGGCAGTTGCCTTGGTCTGCTCAGGATGCTGTGATAAAATACCATAGACTGAATAACTTAAACAACAAAAAGTTATTTTTCACAGGTGGGGAGGCTGAAAAGTCCCAGATGAGGTTGCTGCTGCTTTGGTTCTTATTGAGAGCCCTCTCCTGACTTACAGACAGTTGCATTCTCTGTGTGTGCCCATATGGCCTTTTCTTATTGAATTTTCATGTGGTATCCCTTATTGTAAGGGCATCAATCTCATTCAGGTTGCACACTCATAACCTCATCTAAGCCTCATGACCTCCCTGAGGCCCATCTCTAAATACCATCGCATTGGAAGTTAGAGCTTCAACATATGCATTTAGAGGGAACACAATTAATTCTCCATAGCAGAATAATTCACCACCTGCCAATTATTAAGAATGCTGAGGAAGACAGTCCAGATTAGGAGTGAGACTTTGTTCTTCGAATGTCCCTATTAGTTCTATTATAATATGATTACTTTGAGCTATTTCTGTATCAGTGAGCACCTGAGGAAGTTAAATCTTTGGGGACTACAAATGTTTATAACTCCAGATTCTTTTTTTAATGTGAATCTGATAAAACAACCTGTATCTCTGAAGCCTTTTGCCATATCTGAGATCAGAATTATGCATAATCACATTCCTTGTCACTTGTATTATCACTGATTGATTCACCAAAAATACCTGATTCTAGCTGATATGGAAAACTCAATATATTGGCATGCTCTGTGTATCCTGATTTTGTTAATTTACTTTTTCAGGGCTTTTTTAAGGGCTTTCCTGGCTTGATTGAATATAGGATTAAACAATACCATGTAGCTCTTTGATAAAGAGGTGAGGTATAGACCATAGAAACATGGCATATGCCTTCTTTTGAGAACATTTGAGATGAACATGTTATTTTCTATTGTAAGTCAATGAGATTCAATTTATAGAAATTTTATTTATACATACTTCTCTAGGAGGACACATACTGTAAAAAGTGAAAAAGACCATATTAATGACACAACAATTACATAGAAATTTAACAATATAAAGATCTCAATACACACTTGAAAGTCAGTTTCTCATAGAAGCCTGCCCAGAGATTCACATTCATGAGATAGACAGGCATAATTTTGAATCCAAAACACATGACCTGGCACATTTTTCTAAGTCTCATTCCTTTCTGTAAAATAAGCAAATATTGGTATCTTCCTATTGTATCATCTACAAACCACAGGGTGTTTTTTTAATATAAAAGCATCCCTCTAAGAAATGTGAGACTGCTGAGAATCAGGAACTCAGCCCACCTAAACTAACATCTCTGTGTAAACTAAGAAAAGGCACCTCCTTTGGAACAGACAAAGTGTAAAAAGGCACTTTCTTGGAGCTTCTGAAGCCCTACTGGAACAGAACTCTTGGAGAAGAAGCAAGAATTTGGTTTCCATTTGCTCTATTGGCTTGAAGCCCACAAGCAATATGCAAACTGCACAAGCAAATGTGGCAGGTTGTACAGGGTTACAGTACTTTCAAGGGACATTCTACTACCAACAGTAACATGTGGGGAGGCTCCTTAGCAAGCAGGGAAAAGAACAATTCTGGAAACTCACAGCCCACCTTTCCCTTCTTTGGATATTCCAGCTACATCTTGCATGGAATGTTCATGAAAGTATTTCATGGGAAGGGCACTGTTTTTCTTATAACTACCATCAGGCAATTAGAAATTCTCCAATAATGTTGTGAACTGGTTAAAGACAGAGTCTCAGATGATGGTCCCAGAAACAGAGAATGTCCCACCAGGTTCCTCTCTCCTGTTTGTGACAGAGGAGAGAATCTGTATTTAAGCTTTTGCAAATATGGGAATGTTTATGGCATCATGAGAGCCCACTCCTAAAGTTTATTATTGTTATTTAACAAGCTTAAAATTTCATCAATAAAGGCCATTTCTGAAATTGCTAATTAGTGAAGCATTCGATTTTTTTATTGGGATAGGAATACGAAAAATGCTTGAAGTAGTTGCCTTTAAAGTAAAAGCTTCCTGATTACATGGCTCTCTCACTGCTCTCAGAGTATGAATTCCTGTGGAAACCAACTAAATCTAAGTTTTTTCAGAGGAAACAACCATGCACACAAAATATCGAAAACATCCGTACACTCATAATGCCCTATCACACTCAAGGATAAATCACAGATGGAGCAAATAATAGTATCGCCACTGTCCTAGTGGGAAAATTGTAGGATATAATGCATGCAAAGGCTTACCCTAGCAGCCACTAGAAATAAGCTCTCACACTTGCCAGGTTTGTGTATTTCACTGCAGAGAAGACATTTATTGTAAGATGCACCTTTATTTTATATATTTCAGAAAGAAAACCAAAACTTCCCCCAAGATGGAGAGGTTCGTGGGAAAGTGGTACTTAAAAGCATGATGCTCAAAGGCTCCATGTCTTAGAAAAGGTGGGATAAAATAAACCCACCATCCACAAAGAGATCCCCAGAAAACATGCATGTCTCCAACTTGATACCAAGTAGAAAGAAAGCAAATAAAAATCTCCCCTGTTTTCATCAAATATATAACAGGCTTAATGTCTGAATGCAGACCACCAGTGCTGTCCCAAACTTTAATTTAAAGTAGTCTCAGATGAGTGATGCCCCTAACTGACTGCCAGCAACCAATGAAAATACTCTCTGAAAAAAAAATTGATTCAGGCAGACAATGTTGATTTTAGACACATCTTTATTTCATAAAAAATGTGAAAAATATGTGCAGATTATAGCCAGTGAAAATATGGTTTGTGAATTACTTTGTTTACTTGCATTAGTCTCTAGAAAATGGATTTCTTTAACAATGGGTACTGAAAGGCTATTGAACAGTTAAGTATATTCTGGGCATGGTTAAATAATAATGATTGACTGGATCTATTTGTGGTGCCAAAGGAACTGTGATGGGAGATAATTTGTGTGGAAGGAGATAATTTCAAAGCCGTATTCCAATATCTCAGTGGCATTGAACTCACCTGGCTCAAAGAGAAAAGCCTTCCTTTTGCTGATTTGTCATCAATCTTCTCTAATGGAAAAGAAACCGTTTGGAGAGAAGGCCTCTGGGAAGCCTTTTTTTTATAATACAAAGTTCTTTCAGGTTCATCCTTTGATTCTCAGCAGATCTCCAGCAGATGTTTCTGTGCCTCTGAAGTACAGTTGTTGGAGTTTTAACTTGATTAAGCTGTCACTCAAAATTGTTGTTTATATGATTGATCCAACATCAAAAGACCGCCATGCCATGGATCTGATGTCAAAAAGTTTCAGAGTGACAGCAGGAGCAGATGGAGTACTGCATCCTGAATGTTCATTTGTAAACCACTCTGAGGTTTCCACCTCATGAAATGAATCAGGGCGAGCTGCAGGAAACTCAGATCCTCAGATTAACCCCAGGACATTTAGAGAAAACAATAAATTGTTTTTTTTTTTTTGAGTTGGGAGATAGGTTGAATTGGTAGATTTCAAAAATTACTGAATATAAAAGCATTTTATTGGTTAAAAAAACCCAAAGTTTTATTTTGTAATAATTTTAGATTCAGAGAAGAGTAGCAAAGACTACAGAGTTCCAAAAAACCCCTCATTCAATTTCCCCTAACATTAATGTCCTACATTACCACAGTACATTTGTCAAAACTAAGAAAACAACATTAATATATTCAAAGTCTCCTAAAATAATTATACACTGTGAAGCTCAGACATTGTATGAATACAAGTGAGATTATATATATATATATATATATATATATATATATATATATATATATATTATGAAAACCAAGCTGGATCTATTTCTTTCATTGTTTGTGCTATTTCCTACAGGGTCCACGACCACCTGCCTAACATTTGGATAAAGAGTCTTCTTAATCCCGTGAAGACCGAAATTCAGACTCAGATCTTCCATATTCTATTCTCACTACAGTGGAAATACTCTTCTCTGAACTCCTATTCTGTATATTGGGTGCTTCATAAATTTACATCCATTCATATTTCTGATTCACATGAATAATGAATTTATTCATAAATGCATTATAAACTTAGAGTTTGGAATATAAAAAACCTGTTGTATCCTGTTCTTCTCTGTTCCATAGCTGCATGATCTTGAGCAAGTGGGATTAGTTCTACCACCCTCTACCTTATTAGAGATGTGGATATTAAACTCCCTTACCTCCAGACACAGTACAGGACCAACAAGCATTAGCTGTAATTACTGATGCTGCTATTACTATGCAGAGCAAGGATTGCTCACCATGGGTCAAAACCATTCCATTGAATTTTTGGTAAACTTCATGAGCTAAAAGTGTTTTTTTTTCATTTTAAATGGATTAAAAAATACTTTGTGACATGTAAAAATTATACAAAATTCAAACGCAGTGTCCATAATTAATTTTATGTCAACATAGCCACATTAATTAATTGGGGATATGTTTATGGCTGCTTTTGAGCAATTGTTGCAACAGGTATAACAGGCCCTTCAGAGCTGAAAATTTTTACTACCTATACCTTTTCAGAAAAGTTTTCTAATTCTTGATCTAGAAGCTTTGTTTCTCATGTCTCTCATGTTGACTGATATAATTTAGTAATATATCATATTTATTTGTTTGTTTATTTGTTTAACTAGCTAAGAATAGTAGCTGTCTTAATTCACAGGGACTCGTATAACAAAATACCATAAGCTAGCTAGCTTATGAACAACAAAAATTTATTTCTCATGGTTCTGGAGGCTGGGAGCTCCAGGATCATGATTTTGGTAAATTTGGTGTCTGCTGAGGATCTGTTTTCTATTAATAGAGGGTAAGTTCTAACTGTTTACATGGTAGAAGGCTCAGGCAGCTTTGTGGAGTGTCTTGTGCAAGGGCACTAATTCCATTTTCGCTACAAATACCATCATATTGGTGGTTAAGTTTCAATGTAAGACTTTGGGAAGACACAAACATTCAGACCATATAATTACCTAAGGAATACATAGAACATAATTAGGTCCACTCTTAACCAAGGTTTCTTCCTCTTTAAAATGGAGGTAATAATAAATATTATCTATCTCAAAGAATTCACAAGGATTAAATGAGGATGCAGGTGAAGTGCTTATCAATGTTTCAGTTGCAATGTGCTCAACAAAAGTAGGTATTTTGCTCTGACCTTTCCAAACTGATTTTTCCAGATATGGAAACCCCTTATCAGAGAGTTCAAATCTTAGTCAGTCTGCTCTTAAGCTGAGTTTCCTACTATAATATAAAACAGTGGTCAGATTCCAGTATGTATGCCTAATGTCTACAGCCACTAAAACACTGATTAAATACAGGTCCTAGAACAGTACAGGGTCATTTCTCAATTACTACTCATAGATTAATGCATTCTCAGTTTCAAGTGGCTCATCAGGGACTAATTGGTAGAAAATAACTTTTTCTTATGTTAACTGAAGTTAGCATGCTGCTTTTTTATCTCACTTATACATCTGAGATCTTTGCATTCATTAAATTCTGGAATATTCAGAATTGATATTTTTATTATTTGAAAATATTTATTGAGCAAAATACCAGGCAGAATATTATTTGCTGAGCATAAAATAATGAGCTTAAGCAGACATGAAGGAGTTTTCTGTCTAGTGGGAAAACGGGCATTATTGATAGGTCATTAAGGGGCATACTATATCATCCCTGTGTTTAATGCTATGGAAAAGATATATAGGGGCTTAGGAAAGCCTTTGAGTTATTTAGGAGTGGGAAAGAGAGCTGAGTTGGAGTTGACTCAGATTCAGTGAAAAAGAAAATTTAGAGTAGAAAGAATATTATATATGATGGTCCTGCTGCAGAAGGGAGAACAAGGACCTGAAATTTGCCAGAATGAGGGATGGAAGCCACTTCATGGAAGTGGTTATGAGATGAGGGTGGAGAGGGAGCTAAGGGCTGGGCCCCAGGAGGACTCCACCAACTACTAAGTATTCCCTCTGGATCCTGAGAGTAATGGATATTTGGGTGCTATTACTATCACCCTGGCTGTCTCCACTGCAAAGAGGAAGGATCCATTTATTTAATAAATGTTTGATGAGTGTCTACTACTTGGGTTCTAAGCCCTGAGGACACAATAGTGAAAGAAAAATAAAACAGAAAAGTATCCTTGTGTTTAAGAAAATTGAACTCATTGTGACTCCCCCACCCCCACACATATTTACATACATACAAGGAACCCTTTAAATATTGTTTACCTATTTAGCTCCTCCATGAAATTCTAATACTATAAATATCATGTGCACATGTTCAGGTACTCCATCTATAAGGTATTATATGCTTACCTGTGGATATTCTATAAAAAAAGTAAGCACTCTGATCCCCTTCCCCCAAATCAGTTTTCAATCCACAGGGCAGGATCACTTGCACTGTGAATGCATGGAATATGAGTATGGACTTATGATGAGAAATTTCTATTTGGGGATAGTTGATCATATTTTAACTATGAAGTGACTTGGCATACATTAATTCTGCACATCTGTCACAGCCTTGATTAAAAATGATAAATCAGGCTGGGTGTGGTGGCACACACCTGTAATCCCAGTGACTCAGGAGGATGAGGCAGGAGGATTCTGAGTTCAAACTTGGCCTCGAAACTTAGTGAGGCCCTAAGCTACTCAGGGAGGCCCTGTCTCTAATAAAATATAAAAAGGGCAGGGGACGTTAGTTAAGCACCCCTGGGTTCAATCCTTGGCACACACACACACACAAAAAAAAAAAAAAAAAGAAAAATCAGTAATATTTCTGTTAGCTCCTTGGCATTGCATGATTTGTTTTTCTTATTTTGCATATGTCCATTAACCTCAGTATCTCTTTAAATCTTCCTACTATCATTACTTATTTGGTAAAAAACTGTTTGCTCTGAGCTTTATCTGCTTAACAAACTACTTTCAAATTTTTTCAAATCATTCCTTATTAGAATAAATTGTTCATTCATTTCATTTAGTTCATCAGCTTGCAAAAAAATTTATATTATTACTAAGAAAAATAACATGTATACACCATGAGCATGCGTGGTTTGAGTGATAAAAGAAAGTTCAGGAATATGGGTAGTTCATTTGTATGCAAGTATGCTAGTCATTGTGCATATTTCAGTGAAGAATTAGTAAATGACTTCATTAAATGCAAGATAATTGGGAAACACCAAAAAGGGTGAATTCTAAATGGCTTTGCAAACGCTATATAGACATGTTGAGCAAATCATATTTTAGGCTGCCAGTTTTTAGTGCTGTAAAATGCATTACAAAGTGCTGGTCCTATATCTTGGATTTTGTTTTCTCTGTGTAGAATTAAATTCCAGATTTGCTTTGATCTTATTCTTGTATTTACATCTTGCTCCTTTGTTTAAACTGTCTTCTTTTATTTACAATATGCAGAGAGGGAAGCAGGTTTAAGTCCAATTACCATAATTTCTGCTTGACTTATGTGCACTTAAGCAGTTTAAATCTTGTTTTGGTGACAGGAGATTTTTCCTTCAGGATTCCTCAATAAATCCTTCCAAACCTGATGAATAATTTGATTCACAAATAGTCCCTTTAGTACACAAAATACTTAGGTTCCCATATCTCACTAAGTTTGAGGAGCAAGCCTCGCATCTGGTACACAAGTCAACAGAAGAGACATCCTCTTTATGTGCCAAGTTTGTGCCATGTCAAACTACTGCCAACAATTCTCTTTTTCTCCTAAAACACCATGAATTCTCAACTACTAAATTGCATGCAAACACTTTAGCTTTGAAATTACTTAAGGTTCTTCATGAAGAAGCTCCCAACTTTATAGATTTCTATCCTATTACCCCCAAATCAAATTTGAGGCTTCCGTGTGTGATCTTTCTCTGATCTATCCCATGCCCTTGATTGTGCTGTGTATCCTACCTGGTTTACCTTTGTGTATCTCCCTGACAAGTCTACTCATCACTTAAAGCCTAGCTCAAATTCAAATTTCCCTTGTCCCATTCACTCATATACATTTAATCCTCTAAACTCTCATGAAAATTTATTAGTATTCATTTACTTTGACCAAAATTCTCACACACATTTAAAAAAAATTCTCATTGGAATGTTCAAAGTGGGTCTATAAATGCAAGCAACATCACTATGCAAACTTGAATCCTGAACATTGCCTCTGGTAGTTTAAAAATACCTCCACATTCTCTCTTCAAAAGGTGGCCCTCGTTTCCATTCTCTTGAGTGTGAGCTGGATTTAACAAATCATCCTAACGTGTACAATAGGGCAGAAGCAAAATATCACATCTGTGCTACTTTGTAGCATCACTATGGCATCCCACTTGCTCTTTCTCTTGGGTAACTCATTTCAGTGAAAGTTAGCTGCCATGCCATAGGGACACTGAAGAAAATCCTATGAAAAGCCTCATGTGTAGAAATACAGTCTCTTGCTAACAGCCATGTGAGGCACCAACTTAGAAACAGATCAAACTTCCCCAGTCAAACATACAGGTACCTAAGGCCTCAGCTTACACATTGATTGCAACCCACCTAATGTATACACAATTTTGTAATTCATGCAAAGTGTGAGATGATATTTTTTTCTTTTAAACTGTTAAATTTGTTTGCAATTTATTATGCAGTAATAGGTAAAAATATAACATACTTTATATAGTATATTTTATTCTTTCATCTGTCTATATTCTACCTGTCATGAAAGACTGCCTATTTTTTCTCCAAAATGTACCCAGCAATTGTGTACTTTGCTTCACCTCCACTGCTACCCTCAGCTTTTGCTATGACTTCATATCACTTCCAACTCTTGTTCCAGCTTTCATTTCTTAGTTCTTCCTCAACCTCATTAAGTCCTTCATACTGGATTCAGGAGAGCTATGCAACTGTAGTGTTGCTCTGTAAGGACTGAAGAGAATTACAAGATGGTCCTAAAGATTCTTATTTCCTTGTGTACAACATGCTTTAGTATAATCTCTGCATTTGCAGGGTGAGAAAGAAAGTGGATATAATGGCTTTAACTCTTGTGATTAAGCTACATTAAATGACAATGATAAAGGAATTTTGCAAGTCTCATTGAAATCCCAAGTGATTTGATTTTCACCGGGGCTCAGAGGTAGTTATACTGAATGAGTCTGACCTAATCAAGTGAGTCCTTAAAAGGAACTGGGCAACTCCTAAATGGAGAAGTTTGAAGCATGAAAAAATTCTCCTGCTCAATTTGAAGAAGTAAGCTACTGTGTTGTGGAGAGGGTCATATGGTCAGGAATGGGGGAGTGTTTTCTAGTTGTAGAGGGCCTCAGTTCTTACAGCCTAAGAAACTTAATTCTGCCAACAACCAGTGAACTCAAGAAGGACCTCAAGCTTCAGATGAGCTCATAGCTTGAGTGACCCCATTATTTCAGCCTGTGAGACCCAAGGAGAGAATCTGACTGTGTTAAAATTAGCCTATTGACCCATAGAAACTGTACAATAATAAATTTGTCTTGCTAGATGCTAAGTTTGTTAAGCAGCAATAGAAAACTCTTGAATGTACAGATGACTGCACCACCTACAAGGACATGAGTGCATTGGGATAATTAGGATAATTCTTGACTCATATATTTGATCTAGCAATTTCTTCTTTACCCTGACATGCCTGAATTCAAGTTGGAAAGTTATTTATCATGCAATCTTCACATTCTTCACAACAGACTCTCATTTAATTAAGATGTAATTATATAGCTTTTACAATGTTCTAGGCAGTGACAGCTTTAGAAATACTGATTAATTTAATACTTCTAATAGTCCTAGGGAATCCATAAGTTTAGTAGCCCTATTTCAGAGGTGAGGGGCTGCAGTATAGCCATGGTCCCAACCACAAAGCATCAGGGCCAAAAAAAAGAGTCTTTCTCATTAGGAGCCACCAGCCAAAATTTATTTAGGAGTAACAATATTTTTGGTAAGGAGGATGCATTTGAAACTGTAAAGTGAAGAAAATAGAGAAACTTAGACTTTGTGAATTTGATCATAAGCTCACTTGATATCTTTGAGGGCTTTACCCTCAATGTATTTACCATAAAAACTGAAATCCTTACTTTTGTCTCAAAGTCAATGTATGATCTCTGTTTCATTCCTCTCCTTGCAGATTCATTCCACATTCTGCAATTGACAGTTTGTGATCTCATAATTCGACAGTCAACAAAAATATACTAAATGCCCATGAGGCTTAAACCTTAGTTATATTGACAAGCCTCTGTATACAGAGCAGGTATATTTAGAATATTTACTGTGTGCCAAGTCAGAGAATTCAGAAATTATGAGGGGGCTCTCACTCAAGCTGTCAAGAGGAGAAGATGAAGACTGTTTCGAGTATAAACTGATTTGCATGAGCTGGAGAAATAAAAATCCCTGTAAAAGCAATTTTGGCATTTTATGTGCATACTTGTCCTAATGCAAAAACAAAAAAAGAGCATTTGTTAATATTTTTTTGTTTTCCAGTGCTGAAGACCACTCAGATTCTTATGTATGCTGGGCATATGCTTATCACTGAGCTACATCCCAAGCACTGAGACATATTTTCTAAACCACAGCTCTCAGTAAATATTAGAGTGTCTAATTGTCCTGTTTTGAATGGGAATGGGCTATGTAGGAAATGGAAATTTTTATGCTAAAATCACAACAGTTCTGGGCAAATGGAAGTGGTTGGGTACTCTCTATTAATACCACCCCCTAGGGCACACACATATACAATCAGACAACACATCTAGATTTGTGTATACTTAAATATGTACAATCGAAATAAGTTCCATAAAACAATTACTCTTATGGCATGTATTAATTTCCAACAATATCTTTCCCAACACTTTCTTTTTTGAAATGATGTTCAAGGCCTACTAATTTCAAAGTGTCCTAGTTGATTTTTATTTGTAATTTTAAAAAAGAAATTCTCAAAAAATTCCTTATATATTCATTATTTATAAGCTACATAGAAGTACAAACTGAACATTTCTATTTCATTTTCCTTTTATTGGGGGGTGAGAGGGTAAAGCCAGTTTTATTGAAGTACAGTTTATAAAGAGTAAAATCCTTTTAAAAAACTATATGAGTTTTAACAATTGCATACAATCATATGATTAAGCCCAAAATCAAGATGCGGGACAGTTCCATCATTCTTCAAAAAACACTCTATTCATATTTTTAACCTTTGATATGTATTGCACTACTTTTTCTTTCATTGCACTATTAATAAAATATAATGTCAAAAAAACATTAACTGTCATCTTTGTTAATCAGCCTTTGTTGTTAATTTTATTGCTGGTTAATTTTTGTTGCTAGGCTTAAAAAAGCAAGGGGCTGGTTGGTTGAGTTAGTAGCAGCAGCCAGGCATATGTTGGTAGCTTTTATGGGCGT